>NC_056725.1:1916838518-1917171018 GCF_019279795.1 Protopterus annectens
CAGGACTCTATTTCTTCTGACTCTTCTAATGACCTGGATTTGTCCATACCTACTTATGAGGATTCTGATGCAGAGGATTCCATTTCCTCTGCTTCCCCTCCTGAGGACTTTTCTTTTGGGGAAACTTTACATACCTTAAGTGAGCATTTCCACTGGGAAAGTCAGGAATTTTCTGATTAAAAAAAGAGGCTTAGGGATTTCCTTCTTGTACCTCAGCATAGGCCTTTGGCTGTACCTCCTGTACTAGACATTGTTGGTGATGTGTTTTCGGAATCCAGTATGGCCCCTGATTCCCTGCCTCTGGCTCCTAGTAAACCTGACAGATACTACAGGGTTCCTGAGTTCCACAAGTTCCTTTTCAAAAATCCTGTTGCAGATCCAGAAACCATTTCTCAGGGGCCCAAGGGCATTAAGGCTTCTACTGCTAAAAATCCTACCCCTTCGGATAGAGACTCCAGGGTGCTGGATAGATGGGGTAAAAAGGTTTATACTTCTGCAACCTTGGCAATCAGGGCTTTAAACTGCCAATTTCATATGTTAAAATATCAACAGCATATTATTGGACTGCTTAAATAGAAAATTATGTTGATTTGTGACTGTGTGGAAAATAAAGACTTATATTTATTGCATTCTGCTGAACAAGTTGGAAAACATACTTTGCAATGGGGTTTTGATTCTTTAGAGGCCTCTTGCATTGCTGCTGTTACTGGGTCTGTGCTTAGAAGGCATGCTTGGCTTAAGGAGCAATCTCTGCCTGATCATGTTAAAGCAGAATTTTTGGATGCTCCTTTAAATCTGGACCGCCTGTTTGGCAATAAGGTTGAAGAAGTTCTAAAAAAGTTGGAAGATAAAGCTAAATCTATGCAAACTGTAAACGATTTCTTACAAGTGCAACCTCCAAGATTTAGTAGGCACTGGCCTACTAAGAATTGGTCCTTAACAGCTCCTTCCGGATCCTCTCAAGCTAAACCCAGACACACCAAAAGCACCAGGTTTCAGTCCCAGGGGACTCTCAGAACTAAGCAGTGGGGGGCCTCCACTTCCAAATCTGGAAATAACAAGACACCCCCCCCCTATGGTAAACAGTCTCAATGACTTTCCTTTAAAATTACCAAGCACTTACCTTTTAGCCGCCCCTTTGGGGGGAAAGATTGCTCTTTATGCAAAAAACTGGGAACTCATAACCCAGGACAAATGGGTTTTAAATATAGTGTCCCAGGGATACAGATTTCATTTCCACATGTTGCCAACCCCAAACGGTGGCCAGACCTGCCCCCAAATCAATGAGCAGAGGCTCAAAAACAAGTACTTTCCCTCTTAAACATGGGGGCTATTCAACCGGTACCAGAAGAGGAAAAGGGACAAGGTTTCTATTCCAGGCTTTTCCTGGTACCCAAAAAAGACAAATCTTGGCGTCCAGTTCTGGGCCTGTCTACTCTAAACGCCTTTCTGGACATTCCAAAATTCAAGATACTGACTCTTCACCAGTTACTTCCTATGCTAGGCAAAGATGCCTGGTTGGCAACTCTAGATTTAAAAGAAGCATACCTGCACATTCCAATCAGGGAATCTTGCAGAAGATACCTAAGCTTCAAAGCAGACTACTTGCATTATCAGTTCTCTGCACTGCCCTTTGGCTTGTCTACTGCGCCCAGGGTATTCACAAAGTGCCTGGCTCCAGTAATTGCATTTTGCAGGCAAAGAAATATTCAAATATATCCATACCGGGACAGTTGTCTAATTCAGGCAGAAAACCAGGGCATACTCCTAAATCATCTGGCGTTTGTAAAAAAAAGCTTCTAACTTGTCTGGGGTACACCATAAATGAAAATAAATCACAACTGGTACCCTCTCAACAGATTATATTCCTGGGTGCAAGCTTGAATACAACTGCCCAGATGGCTTTCCTCACGCCAGAGAAGCGAATTCATTTGGTAACTTAATTCAAACAAATGACCACAAAAACCCTGCTATCTGCAAGACAAATACTGCAAGCCTTGGGGTTCATGGCCTCCTGCATTCTTCTTATTCCATATGCAAGACTGCATATGGGGAAATTACAGTGGTACTTAAAAAGTGTATGGAGTCAACATTGTCACTGCCTGGAAACAATGATTCCTATCATACCTTGCCTATGCCTGGAGTTCCTATGGTTGGCAGAGGTCTGCCACCAAAACAAGGGACTGCCATTCACACTACCCCCTGCCGCCCAAACCCTAACTACAGATGTATCACACTATGCATGGGGGGCTCACCTGGCAGGAAAGTGCATTCTGGGCAAATGGAACCCAAATCAAACACACCTACATATCAATCAAAAAGAAATGTTAGCTGTACATAATGCTCTGAAAGCCTTCAAGGACTACATTCTTCCAGGACAACTAATGGTAAAGATGGACAACACCACAGTTTTGTGGTACATAAACAAGCAGGGGGGTACACATTCCTACCCTCTCTGCAGACTAGCCATGAAATTATGGAACACAGCCTTGAGCTACCAAGTGCACCTACAAGCTTAATTCCTGCCAGGAAAATTGAATACACTGGCAGACGGACTAAGCAGAAATCTCATGGACCCACATGAGTGGAAAGTGGAACCACGGATTTTCAACATGTTGACAAGCAAATGGTGGAGCCCAGACATAGATCTATTTGCCTCCCCCCAGAACTACCAGTTGGACAAATGTTGCACAAGGACTCCCCACAAAAAAGCCTGGAAAGTGGGTGCTCTGTCCTTCAGTCTACACCTTTCCCCCTCTGCTCTCCAAAGTTCTGCTAAAAGTCAAACAGGAGAAACCAAGAATGATTTTGATTGCTCCAGACTGGCCATGCCAATACTGGTACCCACTCCTGTGCAGTGTGTCACAAATATCTCCATGGCACTTGCCTCAGACACCTTCCTTGCTGTCTCAGCAGGAGAACCAAATTCTGCACCCTCAGCTTCCAACATTGAACCTTGCAGCTTGGCTAATTACTTAAATTCACCCTTAACATCCCTCAGCAAACCTGTGATGGATGTCATCTTGGAGGCGAGAAGACCTAGTACTAGAAAATTTTATGCTAACAAATGGAAAATATTCTGTGCCTGGAACCAATCTTTAGGGATGAGCACAGCAGCACCCAATTTACCTCAGATTTTGCAATACTTAACAAGGGTCTGTCTTTTTCCTCTATTAAAATCCACATCAGCTATTTCAGCTCACTATAACACAGAACCACCCCTCTTTTCTCATCCCCTGCTCAAGCAGTATCTCAGAGGGGCAAAGAACTTGAGATCACCCAGGAGAGCTCATACCCCTGCCTGGGATCTTAACTTTGATTTGGAGAAGCTCACTCTACCTCCTTTCGAGCCAGCTGCTACTGCAGACTTAAAATTTCTTTTATGGAAAACAGCCTTCCTTTTAGCAATCACTTCAACTAGAAGGATATCTGAATTACAGGCCATCATGGCAGTGGAGCCTTTCATCATCTTTCATGTGGACAGGGTATCTCTGAGGACCAATCCACCCTTCATGCCCAAGGTGGTTTCCAGTGTGGCTCTTAATCAGTCCATTCATTTGCCAACCTTCTTTCACAATCCACAGAACAAAGGGGAACGGATTCTGCATTCCTTGGACGTGCACAGACAAATTAGATTCTACTTGGACAGAACTAAATTTCGAAGAAAATCTGAACAATTGCTAGTAGCATTTGCTGCTGGGGCAGAGGGGAAGGCTATTTCAAAACAAACCATTTCTAAATGGATAAACCATTACATTCATTTCTGCTATAAGCACCATGAAAACCTATCCCCCAGGGGATCAGATCTCACTCGACCAGGGCTGCATCTACTTCTACAGCCTTTCTCAGAGGGGTTCCTACCAGGGATATTCTAGAAGCTGCTACCTGGATTTCTGTACATACTTTCACCAAGCATTATCATTTACCAGTTTTCTCTAAATCCAGAGCTGGCTTTGCCACTGCTGTCTTGCAGGGCCTTATAGCTGGTCCTAATGCTGTATAAATTTCTCCTCCCTACCTTAGCTTTGGGAATCTACCCAAATATAATGACTGCAACAGTGAAACACGAAGAACATAGTACTGTTGTGTACATTTACCATAAATGTAAATGTTCGAGTGTATTCACTGTTGCAGTCCTGGTTACCCTTCTTCCAGCCCCCTGTTTTCTTTGACTATACCTCTACTTTCTTTTACTATGCTTAAAAGCCTTTTTGGTGTATTTGCTTTTGGTTGGAGGTATATGTTTGTGTTTTTAATTTTATTTGCTCCCCATTTGGGGGGCACCTGACATCTGGGGCAAGAAAAACTAATGTAATGGCATTGGCTGCATGTTTTATACCCCTGACGACCTGACGTCATGGAAGAAGGGACAGCAACCGACGCAGGACCCAAGACTTTGTTAATCAGGCCGACTGAGGGCAACCTGCCAGCAGATTACCCAAATGTAATGACTGCAACTGTGAATACACTCGAACATCTACATTTATGGTAAGTGTACACAACTGTACTATATATATATATATATATATATATATATATATATATATATATATATATATATATATATATATATATATATATATATAAAGTATTTCAAAATGTAGCAGTCTGGGGTATTACCAGTTCTGTAATGTTGTTGAATATGCACAGCTGAACCCCAGAATAAATTAAACATGTATTAATAATTAATAATTAAAATTAATAAATAAATTAATAATTTATTAATAAGAATAAATTAATAGTAAGATTTGACAGCCATGCTGCATTGCACCAAGTATTGTGCCAGTGATAATTTTTGTGGGATGTGTCTTCACTAAAATTTTCATACAACATTTTAGTGTAGGACAGTTTTGTAATCGCAAACAATGTACTAAAGTATGTGTAATGTTAAATGGAATCACTTTAAAGTGTTAGTAACAAAAAGTACAGACAAACCTGAAACAAGCAACAAAGACAAAAGAACAAAAAAAAATCAGGAACACTCTGTGAACCCATGTTCCAGTCCATTTGCAGGAGATGCAGAATTCACTCCTTTATAGTCTTATTCAGCCTGTCAGCTGCTTTCTCCATTTCACATAGTGCTTTTCTTCTTTTCTTTGTGTCATTCAGGGCCAGATTCGTCCTTTGTGGCACCTGGGACACTGAAATGATGTGCCTATTTAATTAGTCACTCAAGTTACTTGGTCATTGTTCATATAACCACTAGACACTTGTGTCATATGTGCCTGCAGAAAATACACGTTTATTTAAGGAAGTGGATTATAAATGCAGAGCAAATTTATCATTTAAATTGAAACTGTCATATATCACTACTTGTAAATACAATTAGATAAGGCCCTACTTGCTAAAATGAGCATATTTTTTGATTAATGTATGCTAGTATTCCAAAGTGAATGTGCCTCAGATAAAGCTTTTTGCAGTCATTATTTTCTCTGTTGTATGATTCTGTCCTGTGGTGTGATTGCTGTTAATGACAACACAGAGAACCTCAAGCAACAATACAAACTGAATAAAACCGGGAACATCCCATAGCATGTTTTAAATATATTTGAACTAAGATGCATTTTATATTGATGAAGTAATTGAGTACAAGAATAATTTGTGGAGTATTAGTTGGACAGATGTCAGGTTTTCAATGATTGCTCACCCTCTTAACACTCTGTGTCATAGTTTCAAGCTGACACTGTACAGGGACTGCTCACTCTCTTAATCCTTTTTGTCATAGTGTCCCACTGACACAGTACAGGGACTGCTCACCCTCTTAATCTACTGTGTCAAGCTGATAATGTACAGCGCTGCTCACTCCGTTAACCCTCTGTATTGTAGTGTCCAGCTAACACTGTATAGGGACTGCTCAACCTCATAGCTCTCTGTGTCATTGTGTCCAGCTGACACTGTACAGGGACTGCTCCCCCTCTTAACACTCTGTGTCATTGTGTCCAGCTGACACTGTACAGGGACTGCTCTCCTTCTGTGTTATAGTGCCTGCTGATAATGTACAGGGTCTGCTCACCCTCTAAACCTTTTATGCCATTATGTCCAGCTGACACTGTACAGACAGGGACTACTCACCCTCTTAACCATCTGTGTCAGAGTGTGCCACTGACACTGTGTAGGGATTTCTCACCCTCCTAACCTTTTGTGCCATAGTGTCTAGCTGATACTGTACAGACAGGGACTGCTCACCCTCTTAACCATCTGTGTCAGAGTGTCCTGCTGACACTATCCAGGGACTGCTCAACTTCTGTGTTATAGTGTTCCACTGATATTGTACAGGGGCTGCTCCCCCCTCTTAACGCTCTGTGTTATAGTGCCCAACTGACACTGTACAGGGACTGCCTGTAATGAGACATCATATCTTTACTGCAGCACCACTTCCTGAGTGTCACATGCACAGCTGACTGCTGAAATTCTGATGACCATAAATGCATTCCCTGAAACAGCAAAACTAAAGGCATGAACTGATGGAATATGTACTATGTCCAGGGTTGTGGTACCATGACTCCCAAACTCTGAGGTAGAGTGATCTCGGAGTTATATTAAAAGATGAGGTATATGGGATACACTGAGTGATGCAGGGAAAATAAACCCCATCCACAAAAATGCTTTAAAGCTGTGGCAGCGAGTTTCAGAATTTGCTGTTCTTTTGTCTGCATCCTAGTTTAGTCCCCAAGTGTCAGGACTCATAAAATCCCTATACAGTAAAAAGCATATGTAATGCTGTGCAGGAGCAAAATGACTCCCACCATCCCCTGATGTCTCTCACACACACACATACACACACGTGAAATTTTGGCATAGTACATTAAAATTTTACTGGTCATCTGCAGTCAGATAAACGTGTTGTTTGACTATTATTGTTCTGCATTTTCCTAGTCCCACATGAAAAACAAAACTGAACAGTTAATTTTCAGTCTTTCTTGGTCGTCTCCTGAAACCGTTTTGGTCCCTCCTAAGAAGACTGGCCCCACCATTTGAGAAACACTGATGTAGTAATAAAGGAAAAGTAAGACATGAGACAAATTCTCACCATCTGTGCCTACAGGTACTTGGGAATATACTTAGACCCACAGCTCTCCTTTATTCATCAGGTCAAATCAACAACCTCCAGTGTTCACACCTACCTAAAGTATGTATCTAAATGTACATGTCATCTTATCAGAGGTGCTAGACTAATGATAGTAAAAACAAACAAAAAAATCATCCTCAAACTCAAATACAGAATACCTCTACTTTCACTGAATAACAACTGGGCAACAGAGCTTTTACAAAAAGCCAAGTACAAAGTCTTTGGTTTTGCAAACCTTTCAAATGTTTGTACATACCATTGCCACCTACGTGTTGTTGCAGACTTCCTTCCATTAACCAAAACAGCTTGTAGGTACTGTTTGTAATCTTCTCAACAATAACTTTTGTCCACATTTAGCTGCTAAAGTTATAATAACTGAATGCCATTATGCCCTAATAGATCATCTCTTTGAACCACCACTATTTTACATCTATAGTTACTAACACTATGGAGCAAACCTTCTCTAAACATAGGCCCACAGTGGAACTTCATACATGTAAATATATGCTACAAACCTTCCACTGATTCCTTCCAAAAGCCCTACTCTGAGTGTTTAAAATGTCTACCAAATGCATGTATTTTCTCCATAATTAATATTGACATTGTTTTTGAACCCTTCCTGTACCAGATTCTGTGCTGGTTTTACCCATACTTGAACCACTGTTATTACTCTTATGTTAACCCAATTAGCACTCATAGACCAGCCACTACTGACCTCTGTGCCTACTTCGTTTAATGCAAAGTGTAATGCATATTTTCTATGCTTCATCTGTGTTTGTCAATTTTAACTTCTGCTGATGATTGTACCCATTTTCCAAACAGTAAATGTTTGTAAATATATCTGTATCCTTCCACAAAAGTGTAAGTTCTTGTAATGTATACTGTGTATGTCTCTACTTTTGTAATTTTCTTGTAAATGTCTTGTTGCATTGTGGCCTAGGTCATGGCTGAAAAAGGTCATATCAGACCAGCCTTCCTGCCTAGTTATCAAGAATGAATAAACAAACTGATGAAATGAGGAAACAACCATCTGACAAAGGGAATTAATGACTGAATTAATGAAACGAGGAAGCAGTGGGATGGCAGGGCCACAAGCAGGGCTGGAGTGGGACTGCCAGTGCCTCTTTGCATGACTGATGGAGTACAGGATGTCCAGGGGTTCATGGGGGTGTATGGAGCAGAGATGAAAGTGGAAGCATTTCTGCAGGGTTAGGAAACATTGGGCAGACCTGATGGGCTTCTGTCTGCTTGTTTTAGTATGCTTGTGTGCCAGTCTCTTTTGCTAGTGTTAGATGTTAGAAAATTTTCTGAATTCCCCAATTTCCATAGGCATCCTCCTTTTAGGCATAAATAATCCCATGGGGTACGAAGTGATTGGTTCTGAATTCCAGGAAAATTGCATACAGTTCCATGCCCACAGCAATATCAATAACCAAGGGCACAGGAGGGGAAAATAATGTCCGAAGCACCAAGAGACAGCAGGCAATGTGGCAGAGGTCAGCAGCAGGCTGCCCAGTGGGCATGTCACTGGCAGTAAAAATGCAGAGCACAATGGGCAGTGTCTTTATTAGTGTGTGTGTGTGTGTGTGTGTGGACCATTATCCCCCTAACTGGGTCCAGGGAACATTACCTAAAACACATGTTCTGTTTACTTAAGCGTGTACTGTACGGTCACCACAGTGGATCACCGTCCGCTCATGATTGGCAGTGGAGTTTTACAGTGTCGAGTTGCCAGCCCGACGCCCAACCTTCCACAGAAGGCACACACACGCTCACACTCATGCCTAGGGCCAATTTAGTGTGTCCAATCCACCACCATCATCACCAGGTAAAAATCCTCCAGATAAGCATGGCAGGTGAAGTAGGTGTGCTTTATGTCTGAGCTGGTATTTTTCTTCTTCTTCTTCTTTTGGCTTTTCCCAGTTAGGGGTCGCCACAGCGGATCACCTGTCGGCTCATGATTGGCAGTGAAGTTTTACGGTGTCGAGTTGCCAGCCCGGCGCCCAACCTTCCACACTCACACCTAGGGCTAAAGACTGTTCAAATAGAGTTAAACAAGTAAAAATAACTGGAAAATAAAACATCTGAAGATATAGAGGAATGCAACGTAACTACATATTTCACATGCAGTGATTTTTGTAATAGAATTTTTTGGATTGCTGTGGTTGATATTGCATGTTCATACAACATGTTTGGAGAAAAGTGATTGGACAGTTATATTAATAAACAAAGTTAAAGTGAGGTGGAACAATATTGAGAATTGATACATGTGGTAGCAGGACTTTCAAGGTTTGGAGTTGGCAATGTAGTGTGTGGAATTGAACTGATAATAGCTATGAATGTGATTGCTTTAAATCATCAGAAGGATTATATCATTGTATATGTTTCAGATCAATCTTATTAGTATGTTCTGCCTTTATTTAAAAGAATGCGGTTTTATCTTCCTGCTTGTAAATTAAGTGCATCATTTCACCATTCCCTGCCACCATACCCATGACAGTTACATAACAGCAATATTACAATTGTCTTATGCATAAAAAAAAAAAAAAAAACTGGGTCTGTCTTTTCTACTTGATTGAACGAGTTAGTAAAATTTCTTACAATGAGAGAGGAGAAGCAGAAAGTTTTAAAGAAGTTATATCTTTGTTTGGTACATTTTGTGGCTATACAGTAGTCACTGCTTTGCAGTTCAGGAAGTGTGGAACTTGATTGTGTTTGTCTTTAAACAGATTGTTGTCAGTTGTGAGGTTTTCCTGAAATATAGCAAACATAAGCCTAGGCCTGTTGTTGGAATGCCTTTAATCATCGAATAGATGGAGACAGCAACTATGGACTTGCATGAATTTTAACCTAACACATAGTACCTTCATGTTATCCATCAGTCTGCATTTCTTTCATGCTATAAGCATTATGGCAATGAGGAGTCCATCGGAAATTGTCAATAAATGTATTCATTGCTGGATAAGCGAGCAGGGACCACCTCAGAAGTTATTCAGTGACAATGGTGGAGAATTCAGTACTGTAATCAGGGCTATGTCAGAGAATGTCAGTATTGAAACTATGACCATGGGGGCATATAGTCTTTGGAACAATTGGGCATATAGAAAGATGTTATCTGACATCAACAGAAATAGTGCAGAAAAGTAAAATTCTGTAGCGGCGTGTGATGATGAAGTATGCTACACATAATGCTCATGTGTGTAGGCCATATCAGTGTGCATTTGGTCAGTAGACAAAGATCTCCTTTCTGTTCTGACTGATAAGTTACCTCTTCTGTAAAGGACCACAAGGGGCATGGAACAGGGCAAATGCATTTCAGCTTTGTATGTATCAAGGTGAACATTTGGGGGAGCACCGCCAAAATCAACATTATGCCATAGGTGAAAGGCATGACATGAGAGACAAGGTATTATGAAACAGTCTGTGCAGAGTATAAAGAACGCTGGGTCATCATTGGCCAGTATGGAGTTTTGATACTTGTGGGACATGCGTTTCTGTAAGGGTGCCTGATTCCAGGCTTTGTAAAGTTAAGACCAATATAGCAATACAAATGGCAATGAAGAGGTTAGAAACATACCAAAATGATATCAAAGACCTCAGAAAATGGAGATGAAGAAGAGATGGGGAACTCCAAAGTGAGTAAGTAAGTTTCATTTAGGTGGAGTGAGTAGCCACAGGTGCCACAATGACATGGTAGCCTCAGTGTCAAAAAAGTTCAAATCATAAGACTTATGGTCAGAGAAGAAGATGAATAAAATACAGCTGAAATCTTGGAGAGTGCAAGTAAAGCTGGAGAAAAATACAAGAACAGGGATAACTTGAAATGTTTCATCTACAGAGCATTGTAGGCACAGAAGCATCTGTTGGCATGCCACATCTAGAAGACATTTACATTGAACCAGAAACTAATCATCTACTGTCCACTGACTCACATGGAATATAGTATACTCCTAGCTAAAGACAGTGTTTGAATCAGCAAATCAGGTTTAGCTGCAGAACTTAAAGGATAATGACGCTTTTGGAGTTGACAATGTTGGCAAAAAATGCATGAACACTAGGTGGATGTGTACCCTGAGAAAAACTCCAAAAGGATAACACCCAAAGCAGATAATTTTTGGCTAAAGCTGAAAAGTTTGAAGAGGGTTGCAGACAAGAACTTCCAAAAATTGAGTAATGTGCATCAGAATCTCTTCATCATTTTTTGACATTAATTTGTCAAAAGCAATGGGAAATTCATTCCATGGGTGTCTCTGCAAGGTGTGGAACTGTTATGAAGTGTGTTTCTATTCCTCTGAGGCAAGATGTGTGGGAAGACTGTGGAAATTAAAGAAATGTTTTATAGTCTGACTTTGCTGTATTAATACAATAAAGTGAAAATCACCATGATTATGCTAGGAAGGAGAATTTTACTGGTTGACCTGCAGTGTTGTACTGGCTGGAGGGGAACAAAATCATTGATGGAGTGCTTGCCTGCTATGTAGATGACTGTATGACATAGTTTCCAAAGTTTAGCCACTTCAGTTATTTCTTACTTTGTCATAGCCAGGGAAAGGGACAGTACAAGAGGGTTTTATCTAGTCATGAAGGGGTTAATCAAATTAAAGAAATTCATTTTCTGAGTAAAGGAGTGCAACAAAAGAATCGGGAGTTCGACAGCAAGTTTAAAAATTATGAACAGAAGCGAGTGTCATATTCAATAAGTCAGTGCTCTTCAGCAAGGAAGGAAGTAACCAATCTGATGTACTAGAACAAAGTTGTACAGAAGGAAGTATGTGCTGGTGTCAATTGCTTTGAGGAGTTTGAGCAAGAGAAAGAAAACGAGTAGCAACACCTAACAAACAAATCAAAATGAAGCAGGAGAACAGGATGCTGTAAGGGTTGTGTCTTCCCTCATGCAGGGAAGAATTGGTTCCCCTAGTTGTAAGGTCATCCATGTTGTTGTGTCTTTCGGCTTTTCCCAGTTAGGGGTCGCCACAGCGGAACTCCGGTCCGCTAATGATTGGCAGTAGATTTTTACATGCCGAGTTGCCAGCTCTGACGCACAACCTTCAACGAAGGTACGCCCATTCACGCATGTCTTCACACAGAAGATGCTTTAGCTGGGAATCGAAAAGGACAACGTCTTACTGTGAGGAAACAATGATACCGCAGCACCACCACCGCAGTATGATGTCAAAAGGAGTTTCCAGTCATGGGCCTATTACAGACTTAACAGAATACAACAGACAACATCCCTGATGTCTGTAACCGGTATAAGGACATGTGTTAACAGCCAAGCCATCAGCTGACATGTCAGAAAGGGACAGTCTAGTGAATACTGCATAAACAAGTGGTAAGGCCTCTTTTTGAGGTAAAACTAAGGAATTATTTCCCATAGATTGTAGTGTAGAAGAGTTCATGCAAAAAGAGACTGCTTATACAGTGAGTGGACTAAAATGTTATACCTACTCTCTTGTAAAATACGTTGCTAGAAACTCCCCCAAGTTAAATTATTGTTTACAGTATGTTTACAGTACCTTATTAAAAATAATGTTGTAGTCTAGGCATGCCATGGTTAATAGTATGCAGAGTATGTCCACTACTGTTACTAATTCAAACTGCTTGAATTTGCATGGTGATAATTTATACCATAAAAAGGAAATATTTCTGATCACTAAATCGGTTCAAAATATGATTGCGTTTGGGAGATGCACCTGTTAAAGTAGAAATCAGCTAGCCACTTGAGGGTGTAAATATTGGCTCAAGGTGGTCTGGCCACATCGACTAATATTGATGTGACACTCCAAACCCATATAAGAATGGGAAAAAGGGGGTTGATGGCAATGGCAACAATCATGCCAGAGCACATCTGGGAACAAATTAAGTGCTCCTGTCAGCCTTCTGGTAGTAGCCTTAGCCAATAGGTTAGCTCGGCCTGAAACCTTCTTGCCTGAGCTGGGGATGGTGTGTTAACATAATTTATGCAGAAGGTCTATGTGTGAGGGTTTTATCCAGTCACAAAGGGGTTATTCCTCCAAACCTGCCTGGAGTGTGAATTGTCCACTCTCCCCATACAAAAGGTAAAATCACTTCTGGGACTCACGAGGAAAAGGATTCTTAAAACGGGGTTAGAAGAAGTCTCCACTGACTGGAAAGGAAGCTTGTTATATTTAAGACATTTCTACAAGTTATATTGCCAAAACTGTTACCCAGTGTTTTAGAAGATGTTCTCATATATGAAGAAAATGAACTACCTTTGTGACGGTGTCTATTTACAGCCTGGAGGGACTTTGAGTGAACTGTGTTTTCTATATGTAAGTGCTGTTTTTTGGAAAACACTATGAAAGGTGTCAAACTGGTAATCTAAATGATCAGAGTGTCTACATTCAATGCTTAGACTGTTTATTTCCTTGAATAACTGTTTTATAAGAACTCTGTTCTGATTTATTTTATTCCCCAAGCTGAGGAAAAGAATATTTTTGTGTCCCTGTAAATAAACCTGAGTTTTGAAATGTATAGAACTTATCTTCAGACTGTTTATTTCATGTACGCTGAATAAAGTTACAATATTCCGTGAAAGCAGTCTTTCTGGTTAGGTATGAAAAGCAAGACCAGTTTGTTGTGTAGGATTAGAATTGGTTATTCTTGACTTGATGGAGTGGAGTTATCCTCCAAGAGAATAACATTAAAAAAATCTTCATACTTTCATCACACAACCTTTTAGGGTAGTACATTGAGAAGCCTTGCTTAATCCAGGTAATCAAGGTTGATTTAGATGAAAAATAGAGAATTTCTATGGGTTGCCAGGCATGGTAGGCTACATGGCAATGCTTTGCCTTTAACATGTAGTATAGAACTTGTCACTGTACAGACTGTTCATAAAGCAAACATGACTATTCAGAAAATCCACTCTGCAAAAATAGCCCTACAATTTTCAGTCCATAAGGAAGGATAAATCCCTGAAATTAGTTGTCTTCATTGATGCTTGACATTGAAACTTACTTGATGGTGGCTCTCACAAGGGTTCATTTGATTCTTTTGACTTGAGAACAGGAGGAATTCTCACCCCTTTTCTGCCAGTCAAAAATAATTAGAATGGGACTTTTGCAAGAGAACCGTTTGCCATGTCAACAGTGTATTCTTTGTAGGTACACTATATTCTGAATGTAGAATTAATGGCCCTAAGTGTGAAACCCATCTGTTAATCTGTGTCACAGTTAATTATCCTATAGTTGATACCCTGCTGCAGAAAAAAATGATTTGCATGGAAATCAGTGGAATAAAACAACTCATTCAAACTCAAGAGAAGTTACATTGTCTTGTGGTCAACCACAAACAATTCACAGCATCCTGTGGTCAACCACAAATAAAAAAAAAAAAAATCAGCTGGCAGACTGCCTTACTAAGACAAGTGGTTTCCATCTCTGGACTTCTAAAGCTTCTTGATAAATGAACATTGTATAGGCTGTTAAATCTCTGTGCAAAATAATAACCCATTTTTTCCTTTATAAAGAAAGAGGGAGTTTGTGTCTGCAGTTACTTAACAAGTTTGGCACTTTTATTGCAGCATCTCTTTTGTAGGAGACATTTAACACAGCAAGGTTTCCATTTGCTTTGTCACATTTTGGCTCACTGTCTGCCATTGACTAAGTACTTTTGGCTACAGCTTAGGATGTCAAAAGTGCATGTGTATCTCAGTGTTTTGTGTGTGTGCCTGTGTGTTCAGCTTGAATGTACAAGTGAATAATCTTCCAGTTTCTTGATAACACAACTAGTGTGTTCAACTTTTTCATTCTGCCCTCAGGTCATTACTTTCTGATCATACACTGCTTAAGGTAACTTCTTTTCCAGTCTTGATGCAGACAAAGCTGTCAAAAGAGTGAGGTGGGATTTTATGAGTATGGCAGTGGAAGCATTTGCATTTCCTGACACAATAATAAGGTTAAGTAGAAGGATATATGAGGGATCACAGGGAAAAATCAAACAGGGAGAGTTCCTGTTTGCTAGGTTGTGTTTGAACAGAGGAACCAGACAGGGCTGTCCTCTTTCTCTTTTGTCAATTGTGTTATATTTCAAACAATTGACAAAGAAAATAACAGACTCAGAAATTCTCTTGCAAAAGTCCCATTCTAATTATTTCTGACTGGCAGAAAAGAGGTATGGTGTTCAAGAAAAGTTTTATTTGCAGATGATATTATTTTACACCTGATGGGATATAAAATTAAAGAAGATAAAACAAAGGCTATAGCTAAAACCTATGTACCGACACATGAACTGGTTCAGCAATACCGGTATGTATGGGGACATGATAAAATGAAGTTTGTAGGAGTGTGGATTTAAAAAATTCAGTAATGGTAGATAAACCTTTGTGGGAAGAAACTAAACAAGATAATACAAAAACTGAGAAACTAGAAGCTTGTGCTTATGGATATGGATAGCAAGATAGAAGCAGTAAAAATATTTTTAGTCCCTTTAGCCTTTATACACAGGTCAGGCATATTTTTTATCAACAGAGGAGAAGCTGTGGATAAAGTCCTGAAGCAGTTTATCTGGGAGAAGGGTCTATATTAGAACATCGAAGTTTCAAAACTTTGAATGTTCTAATATTGACCCGTATTCAGCGAAAGCTGAAAACATCGAACATACAGAACAGCAAATTTTTTCCTAGGGAAAAATTTGCTGTTCCAAAACACATGCACACAACATAAGCACACCAAACAAACAGCAATCCACATACATACACCTAAAATCTTACACTTAACCCTACACTAAACTATACACACACCACTAACTGTCCACTTACCTTAACCCAAACCCTAACCCTAAGGTCCGTCACTATCGCACACTCACCTCACCCTAACCCTAACTCACCTACCCCACCCTAACCCTCATGTCCACACAATCGCACACTTACCTGACCCACGCCCTAACCCTAACTCACCTAACCCACCCTAACCCTCACGCCCACACAATTGCACACATACCTAACCCGCGCCCTAACCCTAACTCACCTAACCCTCATGTCCACACAATCGCACACATCCCTAACCCGCACCCTAACCCTAACTAACCTAACCCGCACTCAATCGCACACTTACCTGAGCCCAACCCGTAACTTTCCACCACAGCACTGAAAATACCGACGCAACAGAAACGGACATCCGAATTCTTTCCCTAGGAAAAAATTTGGTTTTCTGTTGCTTCGATATGTTAAGCTTTTGCTGAATAGGGGTCGATATTAGAACATTTGAAGTTTTGAAACTTTGATGTTCTAATATAGACCCTGGGAGAAGAAGAGAAGAGTCAAGTGGGATAAGTCGTTCCTTCTAGAACAAGGAAGTTCAAGCATTATCTGATTTGAGTGGATATTTTAGAGCTACACAGTTAATGCTCTCATTCTCAACACAATCAGAATGGTGCAATTCAAAGTGGAAAGGTATGATGATGAAGTAGGGAGTTAATTCAAGAAATAGGGAAATAATGGGGTTTTGGACACTGGTCCTTAAGGAGAATAACAACAGTCATACAGAATATTATATTCTGTATACTAAGAACTAAGCCAATATGGGAATGGAGAAAGAAGATTCTGCTGATAGGAATGACTGCTATTAGGGGTACAGTGAATAGGCAAGAGGGGGAATTTACTGGAGGAAGCTGGCAAAGGAACCAAGGTATTAGGAACAAATAATTAGAGAGGAAAAGGTAACAGAATGGAAAGAGGCCAAGAAGACATTTGGATTGCAGGCTAGTGATAGCCTTCCTTATCAGGAATTGATATCTGAGTATAGACAAAGAGAAAGGGACAGGGGAATCCCTAATGAAAGACATGAACTGGTTGAGTTTTAATTAAATCTAAAACAGAAGCTGCTGTTGAAAATTAGAAGGGCATATAATTATAGGAATCAATCTGAGGAAGTTAGAATAGATTAGGAAGAGAGATTAGATAAGCAATTCACAAAGAAAAAATGGGAGGACATATGTACGGCTACCAAATATGCAACAAAATCTAGAAGCTTTAGGATTTTTGCTTGCAAGTGTTTGCATAGATACTTTTATACTCAAAACAGACTCCAAAGTATTTTTCCTCAGCGTGGATGACAAATGTTGAAGGTGTAATTTGGAAGAAAAAGGTACCTGGGAGCATATGTTGTTGGAGTGCAATGAATTGGCAGATTTTAAAAATTCCATACAGAATACTTTGTCAGGACTACTGGGTGAGCAAATGAGTTTAAGTAAGAAAATTATTTTTTGAGCTAGAAAACAGCATCTGAATTGTGTAGACACATAGTAAGACCTTGTTAAGTCTAATTCTGATGGCTGCCAAAAAATAATTAATAGAAAATGGAAAGTCTAAACCAACTGTATTTGAAGTATTGAATGTTGTAACAGAGATAAAGGAACAGGAAGTGTGATCTTTTGAATAGGGTAAAAGTAAATTATATCAACAAAATGGAAATTGTGGGAACAATATATTCAGAAAAATGTCTTGGAGGAGGAATGAGGTTTTAGAGAATGGGGGAATCAAAGAATTAATGTAATATTGCTTTGATTATATGGTATAGAACAATATGTTTGATGTACAATGTTTGTAAATGTGAACTTGTTAATATGGTTTGATTGCTTTTATATACATGTAAGCTTGCCTGTGTCACAAGTGATAATTCAATAAAGGTATTTTTTTTTAAATAAATAAATAAAAAAGGTAACTTCTGTTCCAAGATGGGTAAGATGCAGACAGTACAGCAGGGGAACATAAGAGTGGGCATCCCTGTAGTGTATTCTGGAACAATTTTAGTAAAATAACTACAGTATGTCTTCCATCTCTGAGATGTGAAAGTACACTGTTAATTTTCTTTTGTTTGTCAGTCATAATGACCATTTTTATGAATAGCACCCTGCATTCAAGCCATCTTCGACGTGGTATCTGGTTACAGATTCTGTTAATATGAAACACCTCCACAGACCTCTGCTGGCTACACACGTTTAATGAATTTCAACAAACAAAATAGCAGAATAGCAGATGCAGTTCTGTTAATGTTTTATTTTACTAACAAATCATTGGTTGTCTTCAAGAAGCAAAATTATTTGTATGTTATAAACATTGCCACCTATTTCCTGAGGACAGTTTTGCTGTGCATCTGACAGCCTGCTTGCACCTGTGAAACAAAATCCATTTTAACTGCATTTATAGACCAAGTATGTGAGTTGTCCCCTTTTGATTGGTTACACATGTACTTTACTACATAAAAAGTGGTGAAAGAAAAAAAAAACTATGACATTTAACCCCATAATTGGTTGCATTATTCGAGTAATTGTGCGTTTAGGATTTTGCTGACTGCAGTAAATCCTCTGCATGAGATTAACTGTGTAGAGCTCCTTAAAATTAACAGAAAACAGTATGATAAAACGGCCTATGCATCTGTTAAACAGCATTTAATAATGCACTGAGTACAGTACTCTGTTAAGGCCTTCCAGTAATAAAGACCCAATGAGATCACAAGATACACTCAGTGACTGTACTTTTTAATATTCATTTAAGAACAATATTCCAATTAGTTTATACTGGTTATCCCTGCTCACTTCCCTGTACTTGTGTACTGAAATGATCTTCTATAAGGACTGTCTTCCAGCAGTTTATTAAGGTGCTCATTGAAAGGTAGAGTATTTTTTTATTTATGTAATACAGCAAGTCATAAAATTGCTCTGTCTATAAACACGGTATTGCTGCTTCCTTGCCTGCTGTTTTATTTTAACACTTTAGAACAGTATTCCGATAACCCCATTGTTGTCTGTACTTGTAACTCCCTTGGTCAGAAGCAGCATTCCACAATCCACACAGATCAGTCAAGGATCAACAATAAAACATGAACAAATGCGAATAAAACTTAGTAAGTAATACTTTAGAAGACTTAAATTAATTCTGAAAACAGCGTTGACATCTAGGAACAAAATCCAAGCTATAAACCAATTTGCTCTTCCTGTCCTTACAGTTTTGAAGTAATTGACTGGCCCCAAAACGTGTTGGATAGATTAGGTAGGAAAATTAGAAGTATGCTTCATGTTCACCAAATGATTTATAAAAATCACTGTATACCAAGATTATATGTTCCGCTTTCCAAAGGAGGGATGGGCCTCCTTGAAATTGATTATATGTATCGATCTGCAATTGTGGGACTCCACATGTATCTGCTGGCCGCACAAGACCCAAATGTAATGAAAGTTTTGAAACATGAGGAGAATAAATCTAAGATGACTTCTCTGCTTAATCTAGCAGAAGCTTATCGGCGTCAAGCAGGAATGGAAATTAAACCAGAAGTAGATAAAACTCAGGCAGCAACTGAATGTGCCATAAAACAAAAGAAATAATATGAGGTGAAGGATCAGATGAGAAGGTAAGAAATGTGGAAAAAGCATAATATAGTTGCAAGTATAGCAAACTTCTGGAAGAACCTCATGTTGATCAGGAACAAACACAGGAGTGGTTAAAGATAGGCGAATTCAAGCCAAGAGATGAAAGGTTAATATTGGCAGCCCAAGATAGTGGACTGCGTACACATTGGTTTATAAAGTCCATTGAACATGTGGGAGAAACAGACAAATGTAGGCTTTGTAAAACCGAACTGGAAACAGTTGCACACCTTGTTACTGGTTGCGACATACTAATGGCAGAAGGACTGTATACTGAAAGGCATAATAATGTGGCGAGACTGTTGCACTAGGGATTGTGCAAACATTATGGTATTGAAGTGGCCGAAAAACATTGGAAACATGAGCCACAAAAGCATCATAGAAAATGAAGAAATCTACATCACATGGGATCATCCATTACCAACAGTTCAAAAGAGAGATGCTAGAAAACCGGATATAATGCTCCAAGAAAAGAAGATGAGTAGCATTGATCACTGCAATCACCACACCCAGTGACTACAGTGTCTTGCGTACAGAGAGACACAAAGTCATAAAATATCAGGAATTGCAGGCAGAAACAAGAGCAGCATGAAAGAAAGGGATCCACTTCATAACAGCTAAACCGGGGGGGGGGGGGTGATACAGTGGGGTTAGGAAATTAACTTTTTCCCACTGTAGTGTGATCTTGCAGTTGGTATATTTAATTTAGAGGTGGGGGTGGAGCGGGATTTGCCCCCCTGCAGAAACATAGTAAAAAGTGTGTTTTGTCGTTTGGTGCCGTTATATGCGGAGGGGATGTTATTTTCATATGATTTGTAGTGTTAGATTTTATTTATTTATTTTACATTTGTTAACTGGGAAATTCCGACTGGACCAGGTCCATTTTCAGCGGAGGCCCGGGGAGAAAAGCTCAAACATCAAGTTATACAAATACAATACATCCAGCATAATACACAAAACAGGTTACATCATGTATGCTGAGCATAGTAATATAACAAGAAATTAATAAAAAAGAATTTATAATCATATTTAGATATGTTACCAATACATGTAACCCCATATAAACTGCAGAAGGAGTCATTACTGGGCACACTGCGGTTGCTGCGAAGAGCACTACTGGCTGATATCAAAGATTGAAACATTAATAATTTCATGAACTTTAATCATGCTTTGATTTAGGAATGGGGTCCATTCCTGTCATGGTATTAGATACCCAAAACACTTGGATAAATTAAAAAAGATTAACCTTCAAAGCCTACATCATTGGTTTAAAGATTCAAATCTTTTATGAAATGCCAATAAAACTAAACTACTCACATTTGGCTCCAATGAAGTCTCAGTTACTTCACAAAATAACACATCAGTTGAACAAGTTCCCATGACAAACTTTTAGGCATATTCATAAATAATCCATGAAGAAATGTGGTATGTAGTGTCAAAAGCTCACAAAAAGTTGAGTATGTTGCACTAATCAAAATCATACCTGACAAAAACAGCACAGCTAAATACAGTCCAGAGTGCATTACCAACCACATTACTTTATGCTTCCTCTATCTTTTCTACTTTTTCAAAAACTCACCTACTTAACTTAGAACAGACATACAATAAAAATAAAGCAATCCAGTTGATTAATTGGTTAGAGCTAAAATACCTTTTAACATTTAACCCTTTAAAACATACACAGAATTCTATATGAACCTAAAAAGTGGCCAACCATCTCTGTTTTACTCCCAAAATATGTGCCTAGCCGAAGCCTGAGATATCAGACTCAAAGTCTCCAAGAAGTTATCAAGCAAAGCAAACATTTTTGTGACTATCTATGCTCTGATTTTGTAGCAAATCCGTGCAGTTCCATTTTCTCATGCCTTGGGCTTGAGTGTAAACTTAAACAATTTCTTTACAAACTAAAAAACCTACCTAACTTTCACATGGACCTGTGCTTGTACCCAAATTTCTTTTACATCCATCCTATTTCCAACTCCACTCCATCCTAGTGTTTCCTGTACCTCTTTTAACCACTATCCTACCTAGATTTATGACCTTACATTCACTTGTTGTCATGTACTAATTCTATATTTAATTGTAACCTTCATCACTGATGTGTTCTATTTATGTACGTGTGTGTGTGTGTGTGTGTGTGTGTGTGTGTGTGTGTGTGTGTGTGTGTGTGTGTGTGTGTGTGTGTGTGTGTGTGTGTGTGTATAAATATATGTATTTATACTTACATACATACATACCTCCATTCAGTAATGTCTATGTACATTTGATTTGTGTTACCTGTGAGGTAAAACTGTGGAGCTTTTCTCCCTGTGCCTCCAGTGAAAGTGGGCTTTTAACTCAGTATGAGTATTCCTGATCAGCAAATGGGAATGAATGAATAAATAAATAAGTAAATAAATAAATAAACACCTTCAAAAGTTTTAGCTGTGTTTTCTATGAGCGCCTGTAAGAAAGGTAAACTTTCTAATGTTATACTCTTTTACAATCCATGGTTCTTTAAGTTTGTATAAAATGTTAAAGTAGGTTGGCTTTCCACATAAAAAGGACTGTAACTGCCGTCCCCCCCCCCCCCAGCTCTTCTTGAGGTCTGTTTAGAATTTCATTCGGCTCTTTTCAATTAAGAGTTTCTGAAACTACTGATTCAGTGTTGGCTATTTTTGTCCGACTCAACTATGGGTTGTCAGAGATTCTGAAGCTCTTTGGTTCCAGGGTACTGACTCTTCCCCTACCCATAATTCCTTAAACTCAACCTCAGTACCTCAGATCTTATTTGCCACCTAAAGTATTCAGTCATCTCAAGTGCTTAAGTATCCTTTTTCTGGGTTTCTCTGGCAGATTTTTCCTTTTCTATTCCTCCTCCCTCTACTGAAAGAACATTTTTTCTCTCCAGCTAATAGTGTCGTTAGAGATTGTTTTATTTAGGTATACTAGAGTAAGTTAGGTGTGTAGTGTGTGCTGTGTTTCTTACTTTGTGGAAGTTTATGCTTGTTGTGCTACTAGGTATTTACCAAGGTGAATAATTATATTTATATATATTCATATAGTTATAGTTAGATAGTTGGTTAGATGTACCAGGTGATTTAGACATATACTTAGTATAGACAAATTTTACTTGTAAACTATTGATCTCTGTGTGTGTTTGTCTCCTGCAATGTGCTACTAATGGCTGATGGACAGGGATTTAAGAAATGTACAGTGTGTGGGTACAGGTTCCCACTCCAGGACCCAAATTCCTTGTGTGTTTGTTTGGTTAGTGCCCACCTCCACACATACTGTCAGGCCTGTTCCTCTTTTAACTTCCAAGTGCTGCAAACTAGCTGGGAGAAACTGATCCTGAAAGAACTCATTCCCCCTCAGACAGGGTCAGTTATGCCTTCCACTTTCTCTGCTGCCTTCTCTTCCACAGGCAAAGAGAAGAGATCCAAGGACAGGCAGAAAGAAAAGGAAAAACAGGAAAGAAGTCAAGATACCACAAAGTTTGGAACTGATACCGCCTTGGATCCATCTGTTACCTCCTCAGTCCCAATTGTCCCTGGACCCGGTGAGTCCCGGGCTACACACATTGACCTTTCAAAAAAGAAGGTACTCGAGACTACCTTCTTTTGCATTGTTGACTTGGTTATCAAGAAGCCTGACCTAGCAAGATGTTGACAATATGGTGATGAAGTTCCTCAGAATGCAGATTCAACTTAGTACCATCTTCTGGGAAAATATTGAGTGATGGACCATCTACACCTCATCTTCCTCTTTCTTATCTGGTCCTGGTTTGCCCCTTGAACCCAGCTATCTCTGATCCAATCTGTCCCAGAGCACATTTGCCAGAGTCGACAATACAGGTGAGTTTGACTCCGACAGGTTCACTTCCTCTTTTGGCTCCAGTATGTTCAGATCTGGAAGAGACTCTAAGTTGAAACTTTACCTAGGCTGCAGGCGATGACTATTTTAAGTGCAAGTCTGTTGAGTTCTTGTGTTCTTATCATTGCATTATTGACAAAGACCTGGTCAGTTGATAGAATAGTGGGGCACTGAATCAGCCAATTATTCCTGTTGACAGAAGTTAAGTAAGTGAGTGAGTGTTTTTTTATACAGTGCATCTCTTGTGATGACTGTTTTTGGAATGATTCTGGGACTAAAATAGTACTATTAAAAAGTGATTATTTGTTTAAATAATCCTTATCTATGTGGAATTCATTCATTGCTCCAGTACAGAGCTAAATTAGTATGAAACAGTGAATAATGAGTTTTAGGCAGAAATCCGATGCTTTTGCATAATTTGTTTGTTATACAGAATTCTGCACTTGAGTTGTTAAGCTTCATATCTAATGTGATTTTGTCCACTGCATATTAGCCTACTAATGCCATGTTCATTCCACCCTCACAGCCTCCTCATTTCAAATTTCCTCAGTTTTGCTTTCCTATACAATTGCCACAGTTGTGTATATATTGTACATAGTTTACATTCAATTATAATAATTGCCACTAAATTATAATAATTGCCACTGAGAATCCTCTGCTATATGGTTAAATTGTATATTTACTGCTATTTCATTTATTAGGTATCCATTTAGGTATCACTATGTATTGTATTAAATTGACTACTTTTGTTCTATTATTCATGGCTACCTTGTTTACATCCTGCACTGGGTCAGAAAATAATCGATTGAAATCACTGCTTAGCCTGGTAAACAAATTATGGTTAATAAACAAATAAACAAAACAAATAAATATACAAATTATGGTTAATAAACAAATAAACACAACAAATAAATATAGTGTGATCTTAAGAGTGATTAGTTGCCACCTTCAGACCATATGATCAAGGCCTGGGGTTTAATCTTTTTCTGTGTGTGCACTTAATGCAGTGTTCTGAACAAGAAAACGTGATGTGTAGTCCAGTTAGGCTTTGACGTTCTGTATACCTCTCACAGCTTGTCTGTAATGTCTGTGTGATAAGTAGACCATTAGTCTGCCTTTACCAGGTATGGATTTCTGGGAGTAGCCTTTTTCAGATCTAGTAAGGCCTGTACTTAATGTCTGTTAGGCCATTTTTCCCTTTTTCCTATGTGGGAGGCGTGACATATAACGATATGTGAACGTATCTGTTATTAATTAGCATTTTGGTTTTTGGATGCTGCCTCTGGCCCACCTTCTCCATATAGCTAACTGAGTACTGTTCTTCCCTTAGAGGGGAAAAGTGCCCATTGTATATGTAGATCTATTGCCCTGCTCTAAGCTTTTCTCCCTCCAATTATTTTTGGAGTCCTCATGTTTGACTTTCCTGATAACAGTTCTACCACTGATCTACTACACCATTTTTGCACATGTGCTACAGTTTGTATTCTGAAGAATGGGAAAACAGAAGCAAGAACATGTTTGGCTTAGAACTGTAGACACTAAGCAAGATTAGATCCGAAGCACAAAACAGTATACATGGAGTGTCAGGACAGGCTCCCTATTGTAATTGCGAGACTTCTAAGTGTGTGTGCTGTAGAATTATGAAGAAAAAAAACAAATACAGAAGAGCAGCAAGGTAAATGCCACTGTTATCCTTTGAAGTTGTATTTTGAAGAGGGCATACTTCCTGCATCCCACAATATGGGGGCACACCCCCTGAACTTACATATACCAAGTTCAAGACTTCCATACCTCATAGGAAAGAAAATACTCCAGGAAGAGTTAGTGTCACTTTTAATAAATATAAGTCTGGATTTTTACTCATTCAGCCTTACTATTCTGGGACTAGCACACTAAGGAGTTGTGAAGAATCGAATGCTTACCAGTGGAAACGTAATCTGCAATGCCATAGAATGCATCTGAATTTATGCTTTCATTTTCAGCAAAGAAATACAATTAACTGATAACATTTTTTGTATTACTGTTATCATAACAGTAACCATTGTTGTATTCTGAACTGAAGACACTGCAGAAATGTACAGCATCAGCAGAATATACACATGCAGTAAAATCAACAGCACATTTTATTTTATATTTATCAAGTTTATTTTATAGTTGCCACATGCAAAATAAAGGAATTAATTAAGGAAGAGAAGAGTGGGAGACCTAGAAGACAAAAAAGTGTGTGTGTCTATGCACCCACACACACACACACACATATATATATATATATATATATATATATATATATATATATATATATATATATATGTGTGTGTGTGTGTTTGTGTGTGTATATATATATATATATATATATATATATATATGTATATATATATATATATATATATATATATATATATATATATATATATATATATGTATGTAATTGTGTATGTATATTAAGAGCGATACTGTTTATGATGGCAATAATATTTTGAAATGTATGCCCACTAATTAGTTAATACATGGGAGAAACTATCTGCCAGTGAAAGCTTTTACCTGTTTTGCTTACTTTTCTCCTGTACTCATAGCATTGCCAAAAAGAGTTTATTTGTTGCCAAGAAGTAAGTTCTTTGATCTTCTTTCATATCAGGAAGCTGGAAAAAATGGCATGTGTTGTTCAGACTTGTAGTCTGTAAGGGATTTGCAAATACTTCTCAAATTTATATTTATATATTATGACCTTTTCAGCTTTACTCTCAGTGTCATTCTTTGTTATGACTTATTTTCTAAGCAAAAACATATGTACATAAACATAGAAACGTGTGCGCGCACACACCATGTTATGTACACTGAAAGAGACTGTGGTGACCCCAAAATAACTTGTAGAAACTGGAGAAAGTTGTTGTAAAACTCCATTGTCTGTAATTCGTTCTCCAAACACAGTGTCTTGCTCGCTGTGATTTTGTTTTTGCTTCAGATAACAAGTATTTGCACATGACTGTCTTGTGTGGGTTTCATGCTGATCTGATGTATTATTTCTGATTAGTTACTTTGGAAAGACAGACCACAAAAACGTGAAAGTGAGCAGTCATGGTGCAGTGACCATGGTAATATTTACATTTGTGGAGATGTTATTAGAGGTTTACAACGTTGTAGCAATTGTCTGGTAGTTGGTTTAGAGGATTAAGGAACTGCTTCCTGTGGTCCAGTTGTGCAAGGGTTTATTCCTTCAGCTTCAATTGCCTAACTGTACAACTCTGTGCAAGTCGCTTAACCAGACACCACTCCTGAGCTGAGTCTGAAAAAGGTAAATGGAGATCAGAGCTCTACCATCGGAAAACAAACAAATAAGTAAATACATTAAATGTTAACAGAATATTTTATTAAATGAGCTGCCAATACCTTGTGACACAGCGGTTGGAATTTTGTCTGTGGTGCCTGTACCTTATGGAACAAATGCGCCCAAAACTGCATAAATATGAGGTATTCACACCTCTACATTACTATTAAGTGGTTGATGTTATGCTAATGTTATATTATATACCCCAGACTGGCATGATAGAGTCTGCTTTACTAATTTGGCTTGCAAATAGGCTGATGTGTTTTTACTTCTGTTTTATTCTTCTTCTCATTGTATAACACAGCCAGGTCACACTTCTCTCTTCTCTTCAATGACTTAGAATGACAAGAGAATTTTTGCTTTTTCTATGAGCTCCCTTTTATCTTTGGAATAACCCCGTGTTTTTAAAGTAGCAAACTGATAAACTTAGTATTTCAGTGCTTTAAATACTATACCAGGCGGAGAATCTAACCAGTCTGATTCTTTTAAAACCTCTGATCTACAGTATCATAGTTTGTCTAACATTCAGTGTTTGGTGATGATTTACGAGTAACATTTCACACTTGAAATCCTAGCAGTGTTTCATGCATTCTTTTATAGTAAATCTTATTTGAATTCAGAAACACTGACCTAGTTAGTTTAGTAGGCCTGTAAATATGAGCTGCAGCTTCAGCTCTCCTTCCTTATTTATGGATTTGCAGGGTAACCCTGTGAGATAGCACAAGAAATGGAATGCAGTTTCGCAGATGGTTAAAAATGGTGTGCAGACTTGGTGTAAGGAAGAAGAGGGAGACATCTTGTTATGTTTTGTTTTAGTATGACAGGCAGTCTTAGTATTTGTAATGCACTTATTGACAGACCAGACTAGTGCAGTGTACGTTATTAGAAGTGCAACTGGCAAATAATATCATTCAGTTACTGGAGGCAGAGTAGATGCTGTACAAACTGGGTTTCCTGCAATAATAGCCCTGCTGTACTGAGTAGCAAACAGCAATGCATTTTAGAGAATTTCTTTCTTTTTTTTTTAAGTCTTTTATCTTTAACATGGGTACAGGCAATCATAATTTGTACTGCTTGAAATCTTATAGAAAAGCTGGGTACCGGCACTTTATCACAGAGTAGAGCAGTAGAGGATCGCAACGTTGTCCTCCTTCTAGGTTCTTATCAGCAATGATTAACATCTTGCAGAGAATCTCGAGCTTCATGTCTCACATTACAGAACATCTAATGGTGGTAAAACTGCCTTGAAATAATCTGCAATGTTCCTAAAATTGGTAGATAATGTTGGGTCATTAATAAGTACACAAAGTTTAAATTCCGGGTAAGACAAAGATGAAGACAGTACTGTGAAATGTAAATAAACACAAAGCAAAGATTGACTGGCAATGATGAGCTCCTAGCAAGTTTAATCCTTTAAGCTTATGTTTGATTCACTCATTATCCACTTGTAAAACTGAGTACTCAGGCTTTGTGCCTGCTGAATGGCGCACAGCGACGGTTATCACACTCCACAAGGGGGGAGCCACCACGGATCCCAGGAACTACTGCCCCATTAGCCTGACGAGCCTGGCCTGCAAGGCCATGGAATGTATCACCATGGAACTTATAAACAAAGATATTGGTAATCTCCAAACTGTGGACCCCATCCAGTTCAGGTTTGTAAAAGGCAGATCATGTCTCCTAAACCTGATAGACTTCTTTGATACAGTCACCAAAGCCGTAGATGAGGGTAAAGTGGTTCACACAGCCTATCTAGTTCTTGCCAAGGCTTTCAGCACCATCCCCCAATCTGGAATTATAGATAAGCTCACTAAACTAGGTATAAATCCCGATGTCACAAGATGGGTTGCCAACTGGCTCACTGACTGAAAGTAGCAGACTCCAAATCCGACTTCAGACCAATGACAAGTGGAGTACCTCAGGGTTCAGTCCTGGGTCCTCTCCTGTTTGGTATCTACTTCTCTGAAGTACAGGCTAACATAGAAGGTATTTGGCTAACGAAGTTCACAGATGACTAAAAACTAGGAGCCATAATCGAAACTCCTAACGATGTGGACATCCTACAAAAGGGCCTCACTGAGACAGATGCCTGGTGTCAAAGCCATGGCCTCAAGCTCAATGCCAAAAAGTGCACTGTCATCCTCTTTGGTAAAAACTCTGTACCCATGAACTACAACATAGGTGGTAGTATACTTAACACCGAAAGTGTGATAAGAGACCTTGAGACACAGGTGGACAGTAGTCTCTCCTTTGATAATCATATTGCCACAGTAGTCAGGAAATCCTTCTACGTGGCACACTTCATCACAAAAAGTTTCTCATCCAGAAAAAAAGAGGTCATTGTTCCCCTCTACTCATCACTCATTAGACCCATTATAGTGTACAACGCCCCTTTTGGTATGTACCTCACAAGACATCTACAACAACTGGAAAGGCCGCAGAAATACCTCACAAAGAGGATTACCGGCCTCAAACAGATGCCCTATGCAGACTGTCTCAAAAAACTCCAGTTTTACTCCGTCGCATACAGGGTTGCCAGACATCCCTATTTGGGCGGGACTGTCCCGAGATCAGCAGCCTGATCCCGAGTCCTGCCATGCTGGTTTAAATCCTGGCCAGCCTCCGCTTTGTTTTTTTGGTTTTTTTTTTTTGATTGGCCCATATACCTGACATACAGGCCAATCAAAAATAGCTAAACACGGAGCTTCTTGTGTTCCGCATTAAACAATTTTTTTTTTTCTTTTGCTCTTCACTTGCCGTGAAAGACTTTTTTTTTTTTTTGTCGTCCCTACCTGGCTGGTTGTAAATCTGGCAACCCTGGTCGCATATCACCTACTCTGAGGTGATCTCTGCCTAACATACAAAGCTATGTCAAACCCAGAGCTGTTGGACATGCTCCACTTAAAGAAATCCCAATCCCTCTGAGCTACACGCTGTAGGGACCTAAACCTTGTCACCACAATAAACAGAACATGCTGGAGGGATAGATTCCTGTCCCAGAGATTTCCCATACTCTGGAACAAACTACCTATCTATATCAAACAAAGCTCCTCATTAGCACTCTTCAAGAAAAATCTTGATGATTGGATGGGAAATAAGAAATTCACCCGGGGGATCACCTCTGTGGTTCTGCTAGACAGGGGCACAGGAAAATAATTTTCTTGGGTGGCAAAAGCCAGGGTACCTTTTTGACTGGGCTTGTATAGGCCCTAGGGCCGATAGCCTAGTACCTACCTATAAACCTATGAGTAAGTCAGTTATTTAGACAATGTTGTCAGGTAACTCCCCTGAAAAGAAACACCTGTGTGTAGTGGGAATATTTTACACTTGTTAGTCTGCTCTAACTGGAACATTTTTATGTGGAAATTCTACTCTCTCGTTCTCTCTTTTTATTTTTATGCTATTAAAAAGCATTGGAATGAAACTTGCATGGCATTTTACTGGAGAGGGTTTGCTTAGACGAGTCTGTCATTCACACATTTTGTGTTGCACAGAGGCACTGCAGTTAATATTACTGTCTCAGTGCACTTGGTTCTCTGGGGCATTTTTGGGCTAGTGTTGCTTTATGTGGAAAGTCTGCACATCCTCCATTTGTTTACATAGATTTTCACTGACTGCTGTATTTCCCTGCCACATTCCAAGCATGTGCTTTAGGTGACTTATGATCCCCCAGATTGCCTATAAGCATGCATGCTGTATGTTAGTGAGCGTGTTTATGCATGGGAGATGGGTTTCTCTGCTTTGCATCCACTCATTGTGTGAAAAGGCTCTGGTTCCCTTGTGCACTTGAACTGGATTACGTGGTAATCAGGGAATGACTGAATAAACTTTGTGTTACTGCTGAGGCAGTGGACCGGTAAAAGAAAATCTGGACTCTTATGAAACAAAAAATGGAGTTTGCAAATCTAGATTTGTGACTTACGTCTCTTAAGACAATTATTATTCAGAAAGGAGAATTACCAAAAGTCATAACCATGCTAGTAATCTGTAAGTTAATAGTTTCTAGAACCTTAAGCATAAATGGGTTTCTTCCAAAGGTTCCTGGATTCAGAGCTGGTGAGACATTTTGTTAGGGGAATTTTGCTGACATTTAAAGACATGCTTATAGTAATGTTTACATGCTTAAGCAGTGATGGGTTGATTATCATAATATAGCTCACTCCCTTTACTTTCTTTCATGACAAGACATTGATGAGCACACCCAAGCAGACGTTCATTATAACTAGAATAACAGGTTCCTTAACAGCTTGGTTATTAGCGATCTTGCCAGAGAATGTAGCTAAGATTAGCTACAAGGGCTATACAATATTGTATCCTGAGTACTGTATTTGTACAGTTATAAATGGATGCACATGATACAAGTATTTGTTATACTGTTTTCAAGTTGTAAAATTGTGTATGTGTAACCTAATGTTCCAAAACCGTCGAAGAGGTGGGGTAATTTTGATATCAGTCTGGTTGTTCTAGTATTATTGTAGAGGGCAGAGTCCATTTGTTAGAGCTTAACCTTACAGAACATTAGCAGACAGCTCATTTTACTACCTGCAACTGTCCTTGGAGTGCTGCAAAGTTTTTGGCATTCCATGCAAGTGAAGGTCAATCCCATAGCTATTTGATTTACCTCTTTGTTAATGCGGATGTATTACAAGGTGTAGGTGTGTTAACTTACCAAGGGTAGGAACAGAGTGTATTTACGCATCAGGAACTGCAGATAGGAATAACAGCTGTTTCATTTCTTGTAGAAATGATTATCAGCAGTTCCATTTCAGGTCATATCAGGCAGGTCTCACATTTATTTTCTGTTTGATGTTTCAGCCCCTGGTTTCACTCCCCCTAGCAGTCATAATTTGGCATTTTTTGTCATAAACTTTTTAAGTTAAGGGCATAGTGATATCACATGGTGACAATGTAGGCATTCCTGGCCTTTGAGTCCACCATTTATTTTGTGCCACACTTGGTGAAAAGTTCCTGTATTCATTGTCTACAGACAAATCCACTAAATGCCTACATAGCTGTCAAATTAGTAGGGGAGGCTCACATTGGGATTATGTTTATTTCTTTAGGGAAGAACATGTTATTAAAGCACTGCCCGTGGTAATTAAGCCCTGTCAGCTACAGATGCCAGAAAGACAGAAACTCTTGGCCTACTTTATTATGAGGCAGATGTTGGTAGTTGAAAGTCCATCATATGGGACCATTTCTTTGGTGAGAGCGAGAGACATTTGACTGTGTTCTAGATGTCCTGGAACTAATTGCTTATCCAGCTACTGGAGGAATTGACAAGGTATGGTGGGAGTGAGAGGCTGATGCCACCTTACCCATCCTAAGGGGAACCAATGTCAGCTTGGTCTGCTGCAGTACCAGCACCAATCAGAGGCTAGTTTTACCAAAGGGCAGGATATCCTTGTACAGTAAGCAGTGCGGTGATGCTCTGTAAGCAACATTTATACTATGCACAGAACTGTACATGTCCCTGTGGGAATTGTAGGGGATAAAAGGAGATATTGAGTTGCTATCAAGGACATTTGTAGAACAAGTTAAGAAAAAAAAGAAGCATCTATCCTTCATGCTACCTAGATGATGCCCCTTCCACTACTTTGCTCATGCACCAGCACCTATTAAGATGCACTTGAGCAACAAGTGAGTATACAGAGAAAAGGAGGAAAAAGCTAGATAGTCAGCAGGCATAATTGTGGCAATAATGGTAAAGTTAAAAAAGTGCCTCATCTGGTATTATCACAACACTTGCAAAGCTTATTTGACCAAACTGGAGACAATCCATATTTTGCCAAACACACTGGTTATGGAGATTTCAGTTATCCCACCATCAACCAATACACTGATGACTCCACCCTGATCTGCTCTGCCACATCTCCAACAGACTTATGGTCTGCTACCTAGTCCACCTTTAGCACTATAGAAAACTGGCTTTCTGAACATCGTTTGATACTAAATCCCAAAAAAACTAAAATGCTGTTATTCTCACCAACACAAAGGTCTCTTGCTTTTACCTTTACCATAAATGCAAATGATGGCACATTAATCTCCCTTGACCCCTCTACAAAACTACTAGGTATCATTATAGATAACACTGTAAATTCGACCTATATGTAAACCAATTGATCAAAACCATCAGTAAAAAAGCTAGGGTCACTTTACAGAATAAAAGCCTTTCTAACCCCTCCAGCTAAAATTGCCATAGCTCGCGCTCACCTTCTCTCAACACTTCTGTACTCATCCCCTATACTGTCTAATAAAACAAGACTGTGCTTAACAAACTCTCAACCTGCTATAATCACATTGCCAGGTTTGCCACTGGGCTGCCTTTTAGGGCACATCATTGCATCAATCTTAACCAGCTTGGGTGGCTTGAACTACCCAGTCTAATTCAGTGTAACCAACTGATCATGGCTTATAAAATCTTTTATAATCCAGATAATACTCCTGCACTTAAAAATCTTATAACCCTCTATCACAAAATGTGACTGCTTAGATCCTCTAACAGACTACTAATTCAGATAAGCAAAATTAATAATGCAGCTGGTGACTCTCTCTTTGCAAAGTCTGTAGGCAGATCCTGGAACTCACTTCCAGCTGACATTACTTTACTCTCCTCCCTTGGTCAATTTAAAACTAGACTCAAACAACATCTGGCACTAAACTGGCTGTGTCATCGTATCAAACCTGGCTAACTCTCTTCTAGGTTGTGTAAAATCTATTAATCAGCTACTGTTTAATTTACTCCTGGCTTTCACCAGGGTTTAACTCCAACCTGTGGAACATGTTTATTATTGTTTGCTTATGTACTCTTTGTCAAAATTATAATTGTAACATGTTTTTAATGTTTCTGTTTACCCGGAGCTTTTCTTCCCGGACCTCCACTGAGAGTGGACATGTATCCAGTCAGACTATCCTGGTCAACAAATGTAAAATAAATAACAATAAATAAAATAAACTGGGAAACCTACTGTTGTAAAAAAAGCTTTCTACATAGTGTGAAGATTGGGTGAAGATAGATGAAGGCTGCCATCCTAACCAGATAGAATTTTGGAGATAATTCTGTCATCTGTAAATATTAATGTAAACCACAGGCTTGTTGTCTTAAATGGTAAAAATAGTGTTACATGTGGAACTGAAAAAAATGTAACAACAGTGCACTCTACTGACCAAGTAAAGCATGTTGTGATCCTTTGATGTAAACACAGCTCCAGCCGGTCTAGATGAAGGAATTCATGCTATTGTTTTAAGGCCAGAGTTAATGGCCAGAATTTGCATGCATAAATGTCCTTAATGGCTTTGCTTCCTGACCTGGTGTGAGCATACTAAAGAATGTAGCCTGTTAGCCTGAGAACGCCAGGAAAGTGTGAAGAATGATGTAATGTGCACCAGGAAGGTGATTTTAAAAACAAAGAGAATCAGACAGCATTAACCATTTTTGTCTTGACCATCCAACTCATCAACACTCTGCCTTTTCTCTGTATGTAAGTTTATCTTAGACTTGTGTTTTCTCTTAGAAATAGCTAGAAACTAGAAAGATTAGACTAAGTGTTTTTCTGTGATGTCAGAACTGTACTACTGAATTATTTTAAGTATTTCTCTGTGATCTCTGAACTCTTGACTAGCACTGTGTAGTAAAAAGTATTGTCTTGTGTTTTTATTATTTATTATTAAATATTTTTAAACCCTTTCAACTGTGGCTGTTTTTGTAGAGATAATTTAAGCTATTTAGAGTACTTTCATGCCTTTGGTAAAATTGTACAAAGCCACTCTAATAGCTTTAGCCCTGGGCTATACTACCAATTGGATAATAATATTGCACAGTAATAATTGGACACCCTTTTAAGGGCCTTTGAGTAGCTGATAAATATTAGTGGGTGGTGGCAGCTGGTAGTACCGTATAGTCTGGGAAAAAGGGGCACAGATGGAAAGCCTGTGCCAGCCTTCCCCAGGAGTGTCTGTGTGGTTGTATAAACTCTTCTCAAAGAGTGTGTGTGTGTGTGTGTGTGTGTGTGTGTGTGTGTGTGTGTGTGTGTGTGTGTGTGTGTGTGTGTGCTGTCAGCTACTTGGGCAGGGACACGAAGCACTGGTTGGACTGAGAGGGTGCTGGAGGTTTTAGCTTGCCCACTAGGCTGAGATCTGGACCCTACAGCTGTGCCAGTGGGGAGTTTTATTGGGGACCTGGAGAACAAGCCCCAGACTGACTGTGATCTCTGTTTGCTCTTAAGGGAAATTGCACTTTACTGTGTGTATTTGTTACCCTCTCCTTCTATATGAGTTGCCCCTCACTGGTGTTACTGGTGAGGATTGAGGCTCCTTGATTGCTGGGCCAGGGCACGGGCGTCACACATAGCACACTTGATTAGTAAAGGCATCACCTTGAGAACAAAAATAACTTATAACCCCCCCTCCCATACTTGACACTTATCCAGCCCATACTTGAGTATAATGCTTTGTTTGGCATGTACCTGCAGAAATTAGAGAGACCTCAGAGGTTTCTAACAAAGAAGATCAAGGGGCTCCAGCATGTGCCTTACACAGACCAACTAAAGTCCCTGTCAGTATACTTTGTATCTTATAGATTTCATAGGGGAGCAATCCAAGACTTAAACGTAATGAATGTGCTGCATATCCATAAATCAAATGAGACTAGGGTTACCCATTCCAAGGACTGAAATATGGCCTGCGACTTAAGCAGGACATACTGGAGGAACATATTTATCTCCCAGCAACTGGCCCTGTCTTTGGAACAGGCTACCAATTCATGTGAAACAGAGTGCCTCTATGACACTGTTCAGGAGCTACCTGGACATCTGGATGGGGCACTGTAATTTTTTTGACAGGGATAAAGCCCACAACCCTCTTGGACATGGGCAGTCATCATTAAATGCCCTCTTGGGTCTTGACTAGCATTTCTATGGTATCACATTAGGATGAAATGGATAGGCTTAAAATGACCCCCAGGTCGATATCTTAGTAATCTCCTATGATCCTGTGATTATCAGGAGGTCCACTTTGTGCTTCCAAGTCACATTTGGAACATCATAATAACCATTAACTTGGAGGTAGGCCATGGCTTAGTGCTTATGAAAGTATGTCTTTTGTTAAAATGTAATGCTTTTCCCAAAAGCTTGCTAGCTCACCCTTAAGAAAAAGCTTGAGCATGCAGTTGTTCCACCACTTTGGCAGATGATGAAGGACTTGAAGAGGATACACACCATTATCCCAATGCTGGGACATGTTCTCTGGGATGTACTTGGCACCTAGCCCCACGTTGATTGGTTAGAGTTGTGTGTCAGTTGGTCTCATCCTATGTAGTTGTTCACAAGAGTCACTTGGCCATGATTCATGAGTACTCAACACCAAAGATTTCATCCCAGAATTTTCCTCTTGGTGAGTAAAGGGAAGTCTGTACTTCATCCTGTGTCAGGTCATAGAATTTAGTAGGAGCTTGAGTCACAGATGTGGAAGGTAGTCTAAGGCTAGCCTCAGGCCTGATGAAGTCTGTTACATTTAAGCTTCAACCTGGACAGGGGTGGATTCCTTTCATCCAGCATCTGCCATGCATCAATATATGGTCAGCCCTATGAAGACCTGTGCAAGAATTCACTTCTAGAGGTTTTTTATTTCTTTGGGTGGGTGAACTGCTCTGGAAACCCTTTTCAGTCACAACTTGACTACATAGCAGTCAGAGATTACATGTAATAAGAGGTATCATGCCATCATAACCCTCTGTGGAGAGACAGTGCTTATCTGAAACTAGTCCATAATTAAAGGCATCACTGTTTCAACAGTTCGCATTTCAGAAGTGAGCCTGCTGTACAACTCCCTAAACTGCTCCTTTAGCCCTGTCCTGGAGCTGCAGGTTCAGGAACTTGTGTCTTGATTGGATTTTCTGGAAGTACAGTAGTCTAGAGATTGACTTGATTGTTACACAAGAGAATGCAGTTCCTCCTCTTTTGTGCATGATGCAGAAGGCAAGGGGAAGATTGTTGTGGACACATTCTTTTTTCTATCACGAGGATGACCCCTGTACTTATTCCTACCATTTATACTACTTACATGTTTGTGGAAAAAAGACCAAAGCTAATTCATGTCACCCCCATGGTGCTTGAGTAATGCAAGAAACTGTCCCAGTTTTTGCTAAGGGTGTCACCTCATGGTTAAGGTAACAGCTGGCCCTACCTAAAGTCCTGGCTTCTGTTGTAGATACACTATTTCTGATTCTTTTAGATATTTTAACAGGAGTGTCTGACGTTAGTGAGGCTGCTGGCAAGCTTCTTGCCAAGCAGAATTACATTGCCTAGTGGTAAAGTATTTATTTGGGCTGAATGTTACTAAATACAATCTCATTCAGTCAGTTTACAGGTTAATTTGTTATATCACAAGCACCAATATGAAAGGAACCTTAGTTCCTCCATGGATATGATGCATATTTTATCTGTCTCTGCCCATTGTATTCTTATGAGGGACAGAACAGTTGCTCAGTACTGGCCAAATAAGCAGCTCCTTAAAGGAGTTCTGCATATCTGTCCACCTTTGAAGAAACCTTCCCCTTAATGGGATCTGGGCTCTATTATTTAGAGATATGCCCATACTGAGTTTAAACCCACTGGCTAGGCAGTTTAAGTTCATCTCTTTGAAAACTCTTTTTGTGTTGTCTATTACCAGGTTCTGGGAGCTGCATGCCTCATGCTTAAGGAAGCATGTCCAGTCTTTTTAGAAGGTGTAGGCTCCCATTATAATTTAACCTTGAGCCAATCCATTTAGCTCCTTGGTTTCTCCACCAAGACTGACATTTTTGTTATGATCACTCAGTTATCATTGTGTATCTTCATAAGCATTATTATCTTAGTCATGGTTCATGATTTGGGCTTCCTTTGATATGTCTGTACATCAGGATTTAGCCTTCTGGACCTTATTCCTTTGCAAGTGTCGTCTGACATTGAAGAGTGTGTATGATTGTACAGATGGTGTGTCTAGGGCCACTGCTACTGCTACAGTATTGAGATGATATGCTTGGACACGTAACCAAAATTTTGCTGTTGAGGTAAAGTCTGAATTCTTAGATTTTGCTTTAGACTATAAGGCATTGTTTGGCACTTCTGTTACTGAGGTTCTCAAACAATTTGATGATGGAAGGAAATTGATTCATGGAGTATCCATGATTTTTCATTTCTCACAATACAGACCTTTTATGCTTCCCTTAGTCCCCAAAAAACACAAATAAGCAACAACCCAGCCATATTCTGGCAAGCAAGGAGAAAAAGGGATATGGCTGGGGGGAAATAATAAGAAACAGAGGTCCTTTTTACGAAAAGGAACAGACTAATAGTACAGAATGACAATACCAGAATTCTTTCCCCACTTCCCTTCCCTCCAGCCAATATCTCTCCAAACCTCTCCTAGTAATGGGTTCTCATCACCCCTCTTTAGCAAATGATTGTCTCAAACATTGGGTGTTAAAAGTGGTGCAGTAGGATTACAGATGGCACTGGATATGAAAACCTCCTTTCAGGGGAATTCCTCTTCTCCCTCCGAACCAAGTTGAATATTTTCCTCAGGTTCTCCTATCTTTACACACCCAATGATTCATAGAACCAGTGCCTGTAAGTCAAAGGGGCAATGGATTCTATTCTGGAATGTTTTTTTGTTTCAAATAAAGAGGTAGATTTTTCATGTCTAAAATTATATGTGAAAGTAAAGAAATTCAAAATGATGACCCTCACTCTCTCCATGAGTTCCTTGGTAACACTAGACATAAAACAAGCTCATTACCACATTCCCATAGCCACAGGCTCAGGACATTTCTGAGGTTTTCTCTATCTGGGTCACATTATCAGTTATCTTCATTATACTTTGGGTTATCAACAGCTCCACGGGTGTTTACACAATGTCTATCCCTAGTTATAGCTCATTGTGGACTGAATGGTATTCACATATTTCCTTATTTAGACAATTTACTTATCTTTCCACAGTCTTTATCCAGATGTCAAGAATAAATTAACCTAGGTTATGTCTCTACTTGGCTTCCAGATAAATTTTGCAAAATCCTCCTCGACTTCATCATACAGGACAGTGTTTCTTAATTACCTTCTAGACACTTCTCTTCAAAATCTTTCTGACATAAAAAAGGTGGATTTTTATCTAGATATTTTCCAGAGTTTCTCAAGTCAGTCCCATACATCTGGAAGAGAATTTCTCAGGATGCTAAGATTCATTCTGTGATCCTAAAGATTCCTCTAGCCAGGTTGCACATGAGAAAGATGCAACACTTTCTAATAAAACTCATAGACCCAACATTTTGCATTATCCTGGAGCATAAAGTTGCACTTACCCATAACAGTAGAGGTTCAAATTCCTCAGTACTGCAGTGGCTGCACCTACCTTGTCCCCTACTCTTTTATATAGTTTTAGTTGGAATATAAAGTAGAGTTCTTTGTGTTTCAACTTTATATTTATTTCATTGTTATTATTGTTTATTGGTTCAGGATTGTTAGACGTCTTTCTCTCTCTGCCCCCCCCCCCTCTCTGTATAGGCAAGAAAGTCTTAAAGAGATCTTCACTCTGCTGATTTCCTTCCTTGGGATTAGCCAGTCAGCCATCAGAGTGAAGAAATGGGGAGAGCCACTTGGCTAATGCCTACTGCACTAACGAGGAATTCAAACATCTACTGTTATGATTGTGAAACTTATACAACTGTTTTTTTTCTCCTTGTTTATAAGAGAAAAGGTACAGTTTACCTAATGCACTTTTCAGAAATAAGGCATACAGCTGGAACTTTGAAAAAATCTGTTTATAATGACTGCGGCACACATGCAGTATAGCTACATGTATGGTTTCTCTGTCTGCAGTTTAGAGCTTGAATAATATGAACATGAATACAGAATGAGAGCTAGTGTGAATTTAATTTTGTAGCTGTGTTTTAAAACTTTTCTGTGTCAGAGAAGACATCTATATTTTCTCACAGTTCCCTTCATTTTGGGAAACTATGAAACTATGGATCTTGACTCAAAAACAGGAACAGAAATAAACAACTATTTTTTGATAATAAGTTCAAAACACATAATGGGTTGTTGCCAGACTTAGGGAGCCTAGAAGAAGAAAAATAACCAGAGACTATGTAGAGGTTTTAGAGATATTTCAGAAATCTTATGAAAATTTGTAAAAAGCAGAGAAATGTGGAAATCAAAAAAGAGCACAAATGGAAATATGTATGGAAAATTTAATTATGCCAAGGCTAGAGGTAGATGAGGCTCAACAGCTAACTGTTGAGATAGGAGGTGATGAGATAAAAATGGTGATGTATAATTAATTATCAAAAACATTTCCAGGAACAGATGGTTTTCCTATGGAAGTTTGGATATTAGAAGGGAAGAAAGTGATAAATCAAAATGCACACACCACACCAGGATAAGGTATAAAACTTTACTGATGTATATGGTACCTCGGCATACACCTTCAAGGAATACATTTTTACATCAAGCAGACATTTTTTATCATGATTTTGTTATTTACTTAATACATAAACTTCAATTAACTTCTGAAATCAATTACAAAATCATTGCAACATATTACATTAAAGTGCCCGTGGCAAATATCTAACAAATTCCTAATTTATTTATATTTAATGTCAACCCATATTTTAAACATTTAATATAACTCCATTCTTGGTAGATATCTTGAAATACATAAATAAATTACATACACATGAAATAAGTATTTCAATATAAAATTCACTCAATATGTGTATTACATTGTATCAAACATTCACATAAATAGTTGTAAATACATAAACTTTTGTATCTATAACTATAAGTATATTACTTTATGTGAATAAATATAACATTTTGATACTTAGTACTTAAAACTGGCCCAAAATGAACTATGCAACTGAAACTGCATATGCTGGCATATTATGAACGTTATGTCTAGACAATCATATATAAACATGTCTAGAACAGCTAAGAGTGAGACATGAATTCAAAAATTGTGGACGTTTACATCTAATTCCATATTTAATCTTCTAGGATGCAATGTCCTAAAGTTAATTATGCATTTGGACTCTTAACTATAATAATTTACTAACCTTCATATCCCCTTTCTGTGATTTGGGTTTGGCCAACACACTGAAAAAGGGAGATTCATCTGAGCCACCATGGGATTGAATAAAATGTACCGCCACTGGGTTCTCCATCCCACCCCTTTTGATGTCACCCATGTGCTCCATAATTCTTTGCTTGACAGCTCTTTTAGTCTGTCTGATATACCATTGGACTGTGGAACAATCACATCCTATGATATAAATGACTCCCCTTGATTCACAAGTATATATATCCCTGGCTTTATAAATCTTGCCGTTAATGTTAACCCCATCCAAAATCTTGATTTTTCTACATGTAATACATTTTCCACAGGGAAAACTTCTCTTCCTACCTTGTTTGTTTTGCAATTTACCAAACTATAACAGTTCTTTCAGATTCTTTGACCTGCTGTAGGAAAAGGTTATCCTTTCTGGAAAAATGTCCCCATATTTTTCATCACTAAGGACAATTGGCCAATACCTATAGACCAGATCTCTCAAAATATCTGAAAATGGGGGGTATCTGTTGACAAAGAATAGGGAATCCTGTGCTTCTTCCTAAAAACTGTCATCCCTCTATTGGCTCTATCTACCCCGACTACTGGTTTGTGAGTTAGCCCCAACTTACTTTTAACTCTGCTTTCTGCTGCTGCCAAAACATCTTCTTGGTATCGCCTTCTTGCAAGCTTGTCCCTAACTTTATTGGATTCACACATCACCTCATGCTTATTTGAGGTATTATTTGCCGTTCATAGGAACACTCCATATGGCAGTGATGCCAAAGTGATAAATATCTGGAATATTTTGTTTAACAGTGAAGCAACAGCATCTTGGAAGAAAACTGTGTTGACTGTATTACTCAATGACAGTAAAGACCCATCAGACCCGGCTTAATACAAACCCATTTCGATTTTAAGCCATGATTATAAAGTGTTTATGTCTATACTAGCTAAAAGAATGGCAAATGTGCTGCCAAAATGGATAGATAGGGATCAGTGTGGTTTTGTGGAATGGAGGCAAACATTTGACAACATTAGTAGAACAATGATGATCAAGAGGGAAGCAGAATTTAAGTAAATACCACTGGTTTTGGTGACGGTAGATGCAGAGAAAACATTTGACAGAGTAAGCTGGGATTTTATGAGTAGGGCAATGGAAGCATTTGCATTCCTTGATGCAATATGAAGGTTAATTAGGAGGATATATGAAGGAGCAGAAGCAAAAATTAATGTGGGAGAGTTCCTCTCTGATGAGTTGTGTTTAAGCAGAGGAACCAGGCAGGGGTGTCCTTTTTCTCCTTTGTTATTTGCTTTATATTTTGAGCCATTGGCAAAAAAGGGACTCAGAAATGCAAGGATGTGACTGGTATGGCAAGCAAGAAAAGTTACCTTTATTTGAAGATAATATTGTTTTGTACCTGATAAATCCAGAAAAGGTCATCAAAGTGTTGTGAAACATTTTGATACAGTTTCAGTTTTTTTCAGGATATAAAGTTAATGAAGATAAAACAAAGGCTGTAGCCATAAATTATGTACCCACAAATTATGTACCCACAGCCAAATTGATTCAGTAATACTCATATCTATAGAGAGATTAAAAGATGAAGTATTTAGGAGTATAGATTAAAAGGCTTCTGTTATGGCATCTAAGGATATGGGGGGAAAGACTAAACAAAAGATTACATAAAAATTGAGAAACTGGAAACCCATGTTTATGGACATGGATAGTAAGATACAAGCAATGAAACTGTTTTTAGTTCCCTTAATTTTATGTATGGGTGAAGCGTATTTTTATCAATCGGAAGAGAAGTTGTGGACAATAATTAATAAAGAGTTGAAGGAGTTTATCTTGGAGGGAAGTAGGGCAAGAGTTAAGTGGTATAAGTTGATCCAATCAATAGAATAAAGAGGTTTAGGATGACCTGATTTGAAAGGATATTTTAGAACTATGCAGTTAAGGCTGATATACATAACAAAAGCAAAAGGTTATAATTCAAAATGAAAAGGGATGATGATAAAGCAGGGGAAAGTTCAAGAAATAAAGAGAGAGAGGGATTTTGGATGCAGATCCTTAAGGAGAATAATAACAACCATACTGAATATTATATTCATTAAGTAGAAGAAAGTATTCTAAGAACTTTTATTTATTTGTCTTTGCTTACTGGGAATGTTCGACTGGATATTACCCATTTTCAGCAGAGGCCTGGGAGAAAAGCTCCATTTGCATACACGGTATTATACTAAGCTCCAGTTAAACACAGAATAGTTAAATTTCTATTTCCATTTATATACAAACAGTAGTTAGAGGCAGAAGTTACTAAAGAGAAAGCCCACCCGCAGTTTAGTAGCTTGTACAGGCAGCTGTTATGTATAAAATTTGTTTTGTCATTTCAGTGAGAGTTTTTTGTGTATTCTGTTTAAGGAGAGTAGATTATCATACGGTGAACACAAAGTTTCAACCTTGAGATGAGCATGTGCCGGACCAAGATTGGTTAAGATGTTGTTTAAGCAGTGTTTTAAAACTATTGAGTTTGTTGGAGAGTTTTATTTGTGTGGGGGTATTATTCCAGAGTTTAACAATGTTTTGGGAGTAAAGTGAGTCTCCTGCAACATTATTTGACTTATTTGTAAGTAATAAGAATTTGTTACTAGAGTGGAGGTCCCTTGCTGGACAATAGGTCAGTAATAAGTTGTGTAGTATATGGCATTTTTTGGATGATGAATGAGTTTGTGTACTGCAGTTAGTTGTGAATATGTTAGGTAGTTGTGTAGTTAAGATATTACAATGGAGCCAAGTTTCTTTCTTTGAGTATTGTTTAAGTTTGTTAGGATAGGAACAGCTTATAAGAGAGTCGGCAATAAGAAAGTGGTGGCTAGAGCTTTTCTTGCAGTATCTGTAAGGAATCCTTTGATCCTATAAAAGGATCCTAGTTTCTGATGAGTAGATTTAATGGTGTGCAGTATATGCTGGTCATATTTGAGACTGTCATCTGCTATAACACCTAGAAGTTTATTGTGAGTTACGATTTCAATGACAGCATTATTTGCTGACTTTATGCCAAAAAATGCTATTGGTCTTGGCAACTTTTTGAGGTAAAAAGCATTAGCTCATTCCTTCCAGTACAGCACTTTCAAGTGTGTACCTTTAACTCCCAGTGGGCGCGGCTTGAGCCTTTATAAAATGAAGTTATCACCTTATATTTCTAATAAATACTCATTGACAGAGGTAAAATACCAACACAGTTGTGTTTGCCATCATGTTTGCGTCAAGATAAAATATTCTGATACATTGTATATAGCATAGTTTTGGAATTATTAATGCAAATATGAACAAGGAATATTTGATGCATAGAGGCGCAGCAGGAGGTAACTGCAGAAATGCCTGGAGGGGCACTTGGCTGTAATGAGTTAACTTGATTTTTTTGGGGTGAAGTAGGAGGTTTGATTCTTTGAGCCAGGTTTCTACAGAGGAGAAAGCTTTTTGGGTAATGTCTTGGAGCTTGTTTATTGTTGAGACCGCACATATTAATGTTGAGTTGTTTGCTTCCTGAATGGTGAGTGGAGGTGTGGTGGTCGTTAATAAATGTATTAAATAGGAGAGGACCCATGATAGAGCTGTAAGGCACACCTGTAGTTACTGGCTGAAAGGATGAGTAGGTTTGTTGCATTTAATAGCTTACTGCCTTCCAGATAGGTAACTAAGAAACCGCAACAAGGAGTATTGTGAAAGTCCTGTTGAGGAGAGTCGAATGAGCAGTCGCTGGTGTGAGACAGTATTAAGTGTCTTTGACAAGTCTAAGAACATGGTGGACACAAGCAGACCATTGTTTCTATGTTGGTTTATTATATTGGTAAAATATAGTAGTACAGCAGTGGTACTGTGCTGAGGCCTAAAGCCAAGTTGTGTTTCTGAGAGCAGGTTATTTGAAGTTAGGTATTGTATCAGCTGCATATGGATGCATTTCTCTTAATATTTTGGTGATAGGGAGAGAATCGCTATTGGTCTGTAGTTATTAAACTCTATTAATGTGCTGCCTTTGTGCAGTGGTATGATGAAGGATTTTTTTCCACAGTGATGGGACGTATCTTTCTGTTATGGACCTATTAATTAATATAGACTTAGGCAAGACTATGACTTCTGCGACCATTTTTAGGTAGACTGATGGTAGTTGGTCTACAGCTATCAAAGCAGTTTTCAGTTTAAGGATTAACTTCTGTATGAGTGAGGTAGATACTGGACCAAAACTGAAGAGCTGTGGATGGTTTTGATTGGACAGGGGTAGAGAGAGTGGGGCAGATGTATTACTGTCTAAGAAAGATAATATTGAATGTATAAAGTAGGAATTAACAGTGTGTGTGGATAGAGTCTGTCATTTTGTCTGTTTTTGGAGAGGGAGTGGTGGTCATTCCAGGGTCGATTAGTTTATTTACTGATGACCAAAAATGTTTTGGGTTGTTTTTATGTTTGCCTTGTAGGCTGGTATAGTATCTTTGCTTGTCCTGTCTGACATTGAATTTTGCAAGAGCTCTAAAATGTCTAAATTGCTGGAAGGCATTTTGAGTTCTATTTTTGTTTCAATTTTTCAGCTTTATCTCTTTTTGTAGTGGTATGAGGTTGGACTTTACTCTCTTATTATGTACTGGTCTTAGATTATTTAAGGATTTTAACTAGGCCAAAATGAGAACAGAGGAAGGAGATTCTGGCAATAGGGACGACTCTAAATAGGGGTAAGAAAGTAGGCAAGAGGGGGCTGGAATTTACTGGAGAAAACTGGCAATTGAACTAAGGTATTTAGATGAAATAACTAAAGAGGGAAATCTAATACAGTGGGATGAGGCCAAGAAGATGTTTCCACTGCAGGCTAGACTGGCTAGGGATTAATATCTGAATATAGGCAAAAAGATAGGAGGATCTTTATTGAAAGACCTGCTCTGGTGGGGTTTCTAGTTGAGTGTACAACAGGAGCTGCTGTTACAAAGGCATAGTTAGTAGGCCATATAACATATTGCACGATATCTGTAAGAATCAATTAGAGGAGGCTGGGAAGAGAGACTGGAAAAACAATTTACAAGAGAACAATGGGAGGGCATATGTATGGCTCCCAATTATGCAACCAAGTTCAGAAGGTTTAGGATCTTTGCTTAGAAGTGTTTGCATAGGTATTTTTATGCCCTAAGCAGACTTCACATCATTTTTCCTCAGGTAAGTAGTAAATGCTGGAGGTGTGATGGGGAAGAAAGAGGTAACTAAGGAACATGAGTTTTTTGGGAGTGAAATGAGTTGGCAGTTAAAAATTCCCTACAGAGTACTCTGTTAGAAATATTGGGTGAGCAAATGACTCTAACTAAGGATATGTTTTTTTGTTTGAGCTGGGATACAATATCTGAATTGCCTAGACATAGTAAGTGATTATTATGTTTAATTCTGTTTATTGCCAAAAAAGCAATTGCTATAAAATGGAAATAAAAGTCTAAACCAGCTGTATTTGAAATGTTGATTATAAAAGAGAGAAATGAACTGGAAGAGGGATGTTTAGAAAAGGGAAGAAGCAAATTGTATAGAATTAAATGGGAATTGTGTGAACAATACATGCAGAACAGCTGAACTGATGATTGCAAAAAAAAAAAAAAAAAAAAAGAGAGAGATCTGCGATGTACTGTATAATATATGTAAGTGGAAAACATGTTAAAGGTTTGTTGTCTTTTCTGTTACCGCATGTTTGCCTGTGTTGTAAGTGATAACTTAATAAAAGTGTTTAAAAAACAGGAACAGAAGGACAAACACATAAAAAGTAAATACATTTATGTATAGCCACAATTTACAAAAAAAGGCATCTGGTTAACTGAAGCATTTTTGTTTTTGTAGACTATATGTTGGAAATGTAATCTCCAAAGGGTTATATTTATGTTTTTTTCTTAGTTCAGAAACATTTACCAAAGCACAGACCTAGAACAGTAAATACAATTATATTGTGGTAAACTGTAGGGTGAGATGGAAGTCATATAGATTGTTTAAGGTCATAAGGCATTAAATTGGCATTTTTGTCATTGCAGTATTGTGTTTGGTCTAATTCATAGTCATGCACTTTAAAATCTCCAATAAAATGTCTCCCTCTTATAAATGCATTACAGTATGTCAGGTGTACGACAACTCAAACCCAGTTATAGCTGTAAACTTTATGATGCATGAGTCATTTGTACCTTACAACCTAAAAAGGACCCTTGTTTGATAGGACATAGTGTTGCTTAGACAACTACTAACTGAGAAAAGCCAAATCAGTCTTTTTAACTCTGTGCCTTAAAAGGAAATAATAACCATTTTGTTTTCTTTTATAACAGTGAGTGGTTGACAGCTGTGTACAGCAATGGAGGATGGAAAGCCGGTATGGGCGCCACACCCAACGGATGGTTTTCAGCTGGGAAACATCATCGACATAGGGCCAGACAGTCTAACAATTGAACCTGTGAACCAGAAGGGTAAAGTAAGTACAAAATCCAGGCAGCACATAAAAAAGTTCATGTATGTGTTTACAGTGGAATGCAAAAGCAAAATGACTTGCTTTAGGATAGGCTGCCTTGAACTGCGTGACCTACCAGGCTTCCAGTACAAACCATTAATCCTTCACACAGGTATTACTTCAGCTGTCTATGATTTGCAGACACAATCCATGTTTGCCTAAAGTCGGTACTTTTTGTATATTGATCATCATGCTTCTGCGGTGGTGCAGCGGTAGCATTGTTACCTCACAGCAAGAGGTTCTCACGTTCGATTCTTGGTAGGAGTGCGGGGAGTGCCTTCTGTGTGGAGACTGCATGTCCTCCCCGCGGTTGGGTGGGCGCTCGAAAGACATGCGTAAATGGGCGTGCCTTCATTGAAGGTTGAACGTTGAGCTGGCACCTCGGCGTTCGTGAAAATCTACTGCCAATCATTAGCGGACCGGAGTTCCGTTGTGGCGACCCCTAACAGGGAAAAGCCGAAAGACAACAACATTTTGAATGCCATTTCTTCATTTACTTTCGTATGTACTTATTTCCCCATTGCTATTCCTTTAAGAGGAAAACTTATTTTCTGTTCTGCAGTAATCCTGGAATGCTCCCATGCCTACTTCATGCCCATAGAGTCTTAAGTTATAGACTTCAGATGATTGTACACAGAGGTCATGTTTTGAAATTGTTGGAGTTTTCACCTATTCCTCATCTAAAGTGCAGGAAAATATTATTGTTTTTTTGTTGTACTTTTAGGCATCTAGCAATTTATACAGTTTAAGTGCAATGTCATTATTTAGTTTTACTGTACTTTTTATTGTTTGGTTTAAAAAATGGCTGTTTTGTGTTCACTCACACGGCTGACAATGCATTGTTGAAGTGCTTCTCGTGTCGGATTTTGTGGTTTCCTCTGCTTTTGTGTAATTTTGCTGCTGTTTTATAAGTTTTCCAGCTTACTTCTGTGCAAGTATTAAGGGTCAGTGGGAGCAGTTCTGTGGCATGGAATTAAACTGTTACTGTATTCTGGAAGTAGGCATTATTGTCTGAATTCTTAGCTAATTTTCTTGTGGTTCCTGTGTTTTCTCTGTTGGGATAAACAGCATCAAATGTCATTCTACTCGGCATAGCATAAAACTGTACCAGATAGATGCAGGTTCTTCTAGTATGAAATTCTCTACAAACTTAACTAGTCATTCTCACATTTGGTGAGATACTGTAGCTTTATTCTTGCAATGTCTGCTAAATAAATTTGAGCCTGGTACTATCGTAGATAAGCAGGAACTCTTCTTATTCATCTTATCTTTTTATTTTTCCCATTACAATATAGATATGAGCCATTTTAAATTAATTCTTAAACCACATTTCCATATTACTTATCCCTTTTACACTACAGATATGAGCCATATATTAATAAATCCCTTAGCCACATTCCTATATCAGATGTATTTTCATTGAACAGCTAACTGTTTAAGCATATTTCCTAAAATCAAATAATATTACAATCCATTTTAGTTCAAGAATACAGTAAAGGAAAGGCAGCCTCCTTGCTCATCCTCATTTGTCATCCTTGTAGCAATTGGTATACTCAGACAGGTGGTACTCACAGAAAGCGAATTATTTCTTGATATATGTGTCAGATGCAATACTTAACAAGTTGGAGGTCTCCATATCACTAACTAGCAAACAAACACAAACTGTGACCAACAGACACCACCATTGCATTTCACACAAGTACACTGTAAAATGTTGTAATCTGATACCGATGATAAGCTTTCAAAGCGTAGTGAGCTCACCATAAATCAGACACTACAACACCTATTAGCACTGTCACAGTAAAGGGCAGAAGTGTAGCTGGTTCAACCAGTGCCCTGGCCAGGTCCCTGAACTAGCATCCCACTCCCTTACTGAAATACAGGAGCAAAAAAGGGCAGCTCTAATAGATTGCTTATGGCAAATCTGAAGCACACGCCCCCTCCCTGTCACAGCTTTTCATTGGAAGAACCAAAAAAAAGCGCAGCTCCGGTAGACTGCTCACAGGAGTCTGAAGCACATGGAGACACAGGCCTTTTCTAAGACATGTGCCCCCTCTGTGCCACAGCTCTTCATTGGAAGAGCCAAAAAGGCAGCTCTGATAGACTGTTCATGGCAGTCTGAAGCACATGCCCCCTCCCAGGCACACTCCCTCACCGTGCCCCAGCTGTTCATTGTAGTGGGGAGATGTTTGCAAGTTACTTTCCAAACTAGCATCCAGAAATGCTGATACAGAAAGAAGAATGCAGGAATCACACTTCAGGATTGCGCCCTCTAACATCTTGTGACCAGGCCACATGCATCATTCACCTCATCCTTGGTATGCTACTGGTAAAGGGTTACCTTGCAGTTTTCCACTACAAAACTAATGCACTTAGACACCTTTCTAGCAAAAGTGTACTAGAGACAGGTAATTCCATTGTTAGACACACTGATTCAACTCTTATGAGGCTGGAAAATGAGACTGTGCCAGTAAGTTGCATTTCAGGGGCCAATACTTCTAACATATCAAGGTCCCTAAAGACCTTTAAGCCAAAGAAATATGATTATGATATGATAGTGATCCATATGGGCGTGAATGATCTGCTGCGAAAAACCCTGAGGGATAGTCAGGGAGACATGACAGAGCTTTCTATACATGTCAGAAATGCAGGTAAGACCCTAGTTTTTAGCAGAATCCTTGTTTCTCCTCAAATGATGCAAAAGTACAGGAAAAAGATGATTGGCTTCAAGAAATGGCTGTATGGATGATGACATTCTAGGGTGATCCAGTATGTCTCAGCATGGGAAGATGTGAAAGGCAATCACTCTTGTTTTGCAAGGGATGGCACCCTGTATCTAGAGCGTCTACATATTGGCTCAAGTCTTTGCTGCCCCTATAGTGCCTTTTTTTAGGCAGAGTCCAGCTAATGGATCTTCCAGCGTAACAAACGATGCATATTAAGGTCACATGAAGGTGGCTCTGATCATTACCAGGAGTCCAAATAACAAATTGCCAGATCATAAGTCCCTGCTGCGTTTGAAGTGCATACATTTGTGTGTGTGTGTGTGTGTGTGTGTGTGTGTGTGTGTGTGTGTGTGTGTGTGCTGTCACAGAAACTTGGTTTAAAAGTATAGAAATCACTCCCTCCTTACCAGGGTTTTGATCCTGCCGCACCTTTCAGTAACAGTGGTAGAATATCCATATTTGTTAAAGATTTTTTATTTATTTTTATTTGTTTATTCTTTTTAGCTAGGTTAGGCCTACTAGGCTATTAGCCTTTTTTCAGGGGAGACCTGACGTGGTATTTATGCTACTAGGGGAAATTTGGTCAGGGCATTGGGGAACTTCTCCTACTCTTAGGGGACGCTATTGTTGGTGGGGTGTACAACTTCTTGTTTCTCTTCCATGTGCATAGACTGCTTGGAGAAACAGGAAGAAAGTATGGCTGATTGCAATTTGGAGTTGTTTGCTGGTACTGGAGGAAAAGAAGAGTTGTCAGAGGTAAAGGAGCTTGAAGTGGATCAAAGTGAGGCGGAGGTGGAGTTTGATGAAAGTGAGCAGCAGGTCAGAAAAGGAGAAATGGAACTCAGTGATAAGGTAAAAGAAAACAAACCTTTACAAGAGTCAGAGTTGCTGTTTTAGGAAAGGTAATTCCAGGGGGAATTGCAGGATTGATGTGTTATTACAACCTTCCAATCAGGAGGGTTGCAGGATGTTTATCAAAAGGAAACCTCGTAAAAGGGCATAGCAAAATAAATTTAAAATGGGTGGCGAAAGCCAAACACATTCTGGCTAGGCTTATAAATGCCCTAGGGCAGATAGCCTAGTATGAACCTATGAACCTAAATGATGAACCGGACTGAACTAGAGAGTGAAGTGGTGGCTTCATGGGGTGAAATTACGGAGAAGATACAAAAATAGGAGGCTGCTGTGGGCACAGTAAGAAAGAAATCCTACATACAGATGGTGAAAGAAGGAGAGAGAAGAGTTGAAGAAGTGAAGGAAGTGAAGAAGAAATTCATTATAAGGTTAAGCAGTAAGAAAGAGAAAGGGCTTGACAGGTATGAAGTATGGGACACTGTAATTGCTCCACTGGGTGTTTCATCCAAGGAGGTAAGAGCTTTTACTCCTATTAATAAAGAAACGTACGGTGATATAGTCTTTGAAACTGGACAGTATATGGACATTTTTTTAGAATGCTATGAATAAAAAAAGAACTGTCATCCTTGGAGTGAGTATGTGGTACAGACATTTCATAGCAAAACCAAAAAGAGAGTCTTGATATAATTTAGAACGGAAGTCGAAAAAGATGCATTGGAAGAATATTTAAAGACTATATGTAAAGATGTTATGGACAACAAAAATATAGGACGACTGAAGTTTATGGACTGGGAGATGGGAATGTGGGATTATTTTGAAAATGAATATATTCCATGTGTGATTAAATTCCACAGTAACGGAGGATTTGTTACATATAGAGGGCAGGCAAAAACACATATTTTCTGTGGAAAAAATAATCACTTGATTAATGACTGTGATAAACACAAATGTTTTGTTTGTGGCAAAACAGGCATGAAGCAAAAAAATGTTACATGAAATGCAAAAATGAGGAAAAACTGCATATACATGGGTGGACTGTGAAGAAAATGTGGAAGTTACAGGAAAAGAACATACACAGGAGCCATTATATGACATAGATAAAAATATGGAAAAGGAAGAAGAAAGACAGGTTAGTACATGGGAAAGAAATAAAGACGTAATAATGGAGAAAAAAGATGGGGAAAGGGAAGAGGAAGAAGAGGTGCTTAATACTAGTGAAGAAGAATATGTAAACTGGGGAGTAGTGAGGGAAAGAAGTCCAAAGGAAAAGGGTGAAAGAGAGTAAAAAAAGAAGTTATGTCTTACCATAACGTTCCATCTGTGTTGTTTACCTTCTTTCATTCATCACTAATGGGGTTCGGTTCCGAGCCCTCGGAACCGAGTCGGCCTTATTATCAAGCTCGCGCAAGTCAAAAAAACTTTTGAGCTAAGTTTCTACCCAGAATGGCCTTCTCCCTGTTACCTCAGATCGAGTTTGCTAGAGAAATAGAAGTAAAGCCGAGGCCACTTCTGCGCAAATACCCTAGGACACCACTTGGATCCAAAGCTTCCCCCAGGAGCCTTTGGAGGGGGAAGGAGGATGGAAAGTGATGAATGAAAGAAGATGAAAAACACAGATGGACATAACTTCTTTATATGATGTTGTTCATCTTCTTTCATTCATCACTGATGGGACAGAATCCCAAGCTACCTTGAGGACCATGGGCGGCTCTTATGGAAGAACATTCCTGAGTACCATTGAGCTGAAGGCAGCTCTCCCTCTGGCGACAAGTCCAATTTGTAATAATTGATAAAGGTATGAGGCTTAGCCCAAGTAGCTGCTGCACAGATGTCATCCATGGAAGCCCTGGAATGGAAAGCTACAGATGTTGCCATAGATCTAGTGGAGTGAGCTTTAATTTTTGGCATAGGTTCGTTACTGAGGGAATAGATGAAACATATGCAGTCCCTTAGCCATTTTGATAATGTAACCTTGGAAACAGCATCTTCCATTTTGGGCCCAGAAAAAGAGATGAAATGCTGTTCAGACTTACGGATAGGTTTGGTCCTGTCTAAGTAAAATCTCAGTTGCCTGTGTACATCCAAGAAGTGAAGGAGTACTCTCCTCTATTGGAAAAATTTGGAAAGAACACTGGTAGGTCAATAGTCTGGTTAATGGAGAATTCAGAAACAACTTTGGGAAGGAAGGATGGATTCGTCCGAAGTGATGCTCTGTCTTTATAGAAGACCAGATAGGGCCTCTTGATGCACAATGCCTGCAGCTCCAAGACCCTTCTAGCAGACGTGATGGCTACCAAGAACAAAGATTTCCAGGACAAAAACTTTAGGTCACACTTCGCAGCAGGTTCAAAAGGTTTTTGAGTCAAAGACTGAAGGACTAAAGTGAGGTTCCAGGGTTCCATGGGCTGTCTGAAAGGAGGTCTGATATGAGAGGTTCCCTTGAGGAAGGTCTTGCATAAACGCAAAGAGATAAGAGAGGTGGCATCTATACCATTGTGGAAATTAGAAATTGCCACTAGGTGTACTCGTACGGTAGAGGCAGAGGCTCCATTATCAAAAAACATAGCCAAGTATTGAAGTACCACAGTTACTGGAGCTGAATATGGGTCTAGCATGTTATCCTTAGACCAGATGGAGAACCTCTTCCATTTATCTTGATATAGTCTTCTGGTGGATGGTTTATGAGAGGCCAGAATGATGTTTTGAACAGGTGAGGAGAGATTAGCTTACAGATTTGGGTGGCTCAACCCTTGGGGGTGAGTAATCAGATCTGCAAGAGGGTCCAGAATCCACGGTGGGTATACTAAGTGAGGCCGAAGGAAGGGGAGCCAAATTTGTCAAGGCCAGAATGGCGCTGTGAGGATCACCTTGCATCTCAACTGAAGAGCTTTCTTTAGAAGTTGTGGAATCAGGGGAATGGGAGGATAGGCGTAAAGGGACTCGTCCTCCGGGGGATGAAGGGCAAAATAACTGCTGCACTTGTTGTTCGAAGGGGAGGAGAAAAATATCACAGCAAGGCTGGCCTCAGTGGCTGAAGATTTCTGTTGCCACCTCGGGATTGAGGGACCACTTGTGAGGCAGGAGGATGCATCTGCTCAGTTTGTCCGCAATTACATTGGAGCTCCCCGGGATATGTGTTGCTATCAGAAAACAGTTGGAAGCTATCGCCCACTGCTAAATTCTCATGTCTTCTCGACACAGGGGGGTAGGACTTGGTTCCTCCTTACTTGTTCATATACCAGACCACTGACATATTGTCTGACTGAATTCCCATTGTCCCAGAAAGGCGAGCCAAATGAAAGGCCTGCAATGCTAACAGCACTGCTCTCAGTTCCAGAACATTGATATGCAGGTGGGCCTCTGAGGTGAACCATGTGCCTTGGACTATCTTTCCCTGGAAATGGCCTCCCCCACCCAATCAGAGAAGCATCCGTAGTCACAATGGCTCTGGGCTGAGGGGATTGAAATGGGCGAATCCAAAGTTCTGAGTCTGGCCTCATCCACCAAAGGAGGTCCTGTTTGCACGAGTTGGTTATTCTAATCTGGTAACAGAGAGGGATGATAGTTTGGGAACCATTGACAAAGAAGGAGCCATTGTAGGATCTGCATATGTGGCTTTGCTAGAGGCACTATTGGTGTTGAAGCTGCCATAGAGCCTAAGGCCTGAAGACCTTCCCTTGCTGAAACTTTTGTTTGACAGAGTATCACTCGGAGCTGGATCCTCAATCGGTGGAATCTGTGATTTGGGAGTGATACTAGACAGGACTGGGTATTGAACACTGCTCCAATGAATTATATTTGTTCTGTAGGAGTAAGGTTTGATTTCTCCCAATGGATCGTTATTCCCAACAATTTTGCCAGGGAGAGAGTATAATGCAGTGCTGTTACCAGAAGATGCTCGGTGGGGGCGGTGAGGAGCCAATTGTCCAAATATGGAAACAGCCGGAATCCTTGTAGTCTCAAGTGAGCTATGACCACTGCCATGCATTTTGTGAACACTCTGGGGGGCTGTAGAGAGACCGAATGCCAGGGCACGAAATTGATAATGACTGGGCCCTAGCCGGAAGCTAAGCAGATTCCTGGAGCATTTGTCCATCTTGATGTGGTAATACGTATCCCGGAGATCTATCGAAGCACATCCAATCACCTGCTCTTAAAAAGGGGAGAATGGACTGAACCGTGACCATCTGGAATTTGGTTTGGGTGACAGATTTCTTTTAAGCTGCTGAGATCCAAAATGGGTCTCCAGTCCCCTGTCTTTTTTAGCACCAAAAAGAATCTTGAGTAAAATCCGGATCTGCGTTAGTCTGGTGAGACTGGTTGGATGACTCATTTTTGAGACAGCTTACTTCTTCCCTTTGACTGGGTGGAATGTCGGGAAGGTTTTGTTTGAAGATTTGTTTGACAAAAAAGGGGAATGGTGTAACCTCTGGTGATGATACTCTGCACCCAACAATCAGTGGTAATAGATTGCCAGGCAGCTTGGTGCAGAGAGAAGTGACCCCTGACTGCTTCCAGAGTTAAGTAATTAGGCTGCTCCTCAGGAGCACTGGTAAGGCTGTCCATAGAAGGAATCCCTGGAGCCTTGATTACGAGGACCCTCCCCTGCCAGTGTAGGAGCATCTTCTGGGATTGTTACCCCCTCTGCCCCTGGGGGTATCATCACCATGTGAAGCACGGAAAGGACCCTGAGATTTTTTGTGCCACATTTTCCCACTCTTCTGATTCCTGGAGAAGGTACGTTGAGGAGTGGAAAACCGTAGTTAGGGTCTTTCATCTTGTTCGCACCTGGCTAGCGTGTCCTTCACTTTGCAGCCAAAAAGGGATGGTGCTTCGATGGGAGCATTCAAAAAGGAAGACTTGAAGGGGTCCGTGAGGTCACAAATGTGCATCCAGGCGTGACGCCTCATGAAAATGCTTGAACGTGCTGCTGTAGCCGCCCTTTCGGTCTCATGTGAAAGCAACCTCATGGATTTGTTGGATATTGATTCCAGGGTTGCGAGCTACGAGGCCACTTTGTCCCTGACCTCATCAGACAACTGTCCTACGAGCGTCCCAGAGATTTCGGAGGTCAAGTCCCTCTGGAGCCTTGTAAAATGTGCCAAACAGTTCAGGGACCATATAGCAAAGGTCACTCATGCACAAACCCGCTTCCCAAGTCTGTCCACCACCCAGGACTCCCTGTTGGTGGACAGTGGGACTTTCCTCAGCCAAGTCCTTTTTTGTGGCCACTGCCACCACCATAGCAATGACTGGTAAACCTTTGGACAATGTGGGTTCTCCTTGGGAGGGGAAAGAATTTTGTCAGGTCTCCGAGAGATCACCACAGTGGAATCAGGGTTCTTCCAAGCACGCTGCACGACGAGCTGGACAAGCTTGTCAGCAGGCGGGGTCACCCAAGAGGTAGAAGGCTGGGCACGGAAGGCCTGCAGGAACATGGACTCCTCAGATGAAGGGTTGGAGGGCTTCCAGTCACCTCTCTGCTTTAGCATTTCCAGGATGCTTCTGAAGGAGGCATCATCAGGTGAGTCCATGTGCTTCCTTTTGCACGTCCTCTTTCAAGGGGGCTCCTCAGTGGGGTCTCTGAGGAGGACTCAGAAGAGTGGGTACCCTGAACAGGCGTGTCCTGCAGCTTCTCTGCCTGGTGTCTCAGGGGGGGTGGTCTGTGGCAGCTGTAGCTGAGGGGGTGAAAACTGGGGTTCTGACATCAAAGGAGTGCTTCCAGAAGCAAGAGCCCTCTCCATCACGCAGAAGGCAGGTCTGCACAAAGAGGGATGGGAGCCCAGAACCGAGAAAAACAACCTCTGGAACAGGGTCACACCCTGGTCCAACGAACCCACCCCCATGAATGGAATCTCAAGCAGGATTGGTGCGAACTTGGCTATTGGGCACTGAGGATGGAACCGAGGAGAAAGACTTACCCTGGTTCGAAGTGCCCACCCCCCCTAATCCCCAGATTGAGGAAGGACCGGTTCCGCAGGAACCGAAGACCAAAGGGACAAACTCGGATCCAGAGTGAGGTACACTCTAGGCGCCAATGTGATGGGTTCCAAGAAGCATGTCAGAGCAGAAGGCTTTGGAACTGAAGTGGTCGAAGGAGGAGTGTAAGATGGAGTCCATGGAGAAACCAACCCAAGGCCATGCAGGTGGATGGGTCTTAGAAAGTGTGGGTATCCCCCTGGCTAACAACAGCTGGTGCACAAGACGCACCACGTCGTGTTCCGACAGGCTGCTGGTGGATCTAGTGGATACTCCGGATGGAGAGTCAGGACGTTCAATGGCCAGAAACGAATCTACAGAAGGGGAGTATCAAGTCCATAGTGCAAGGTCTGCCGGCACCGAAGTCTCAAGTTTCGATACCGGGAGTAAAGGGGTCAAATCCATTGTAGTCGGTACAACGCTTGATGTCGAAGTGGCACTCAGAGCCAAAATGGTCAGTTCCAAAGTTGTAACTGATGAAGTTATCGAAGGTGTGCCCTTTGCCGAAGTGGCCACAGGTGCCGAAGTTGAAATAGGCGTGGTGAGGTCTATAATCGGTGCTGAAGGCAGGACCAGTGCCAAAACTGGCACCGGTATCGAAGGTTTCAAGATGCTCGGAGCCAAGGAAGATGGAGACGTAGAGGCAGATTTATACTCCGAAGACAACTTTGGGACCTTTGATTTCACAGGTTTACCCTGATCACCCAATGGTGAGAAGGGAACTGAGTGGGACCTCTTTTTGTCTTTAGTAGGAGGGGTTGAGACCACCATCTCAGAAATAGCCTCTGAAAAGGGAGACTTAAGTAACCCGCTCAGTATCAGTTTATTTTTGCGCTCATTAAGAGTGGGTTGACTGAAACTCTAACAAATGTCACAAGGAGGCTGCACCAAAAGGTGGGGCACTCCCAAACAGTATGCACAATCATCATGAGAATCACTATTAGGTTACTTGCCAATACATGAAGCACAATGCTTAAAACCTGAAGTACCTTTCTTATTCGACATCTTGATAGAGAGACACCACAGGCCAACAGTATAACCAGTTAAAACAAATAAGTCAAACACTGTTCAAAGAAGTCACAATTGTACCAGTACAGTGATATGTAGGAGAGGAAAAAAACACCTTACTAAAACCAATGCTAACAGCTAGACAGGAAAAAAAAAATACCAGCTATGGTATTGAAGGAATACCACAGGGGTAAGGGAGGAAAGGCCGTACCAGCAATGGTACTTGAAAGTTTACCAACGGTAACAATGGGTAGAGTAGAGAGGAAAAAACAAGGTCTGACAGAAGAAAACACACTAGAAATACTATTTGCTCAATAAAAAATGAAGATATCAAAATTTTTCACACAAATATCAAATAAAGTTCCACTTAGCTGAGAGCTTGGCTGAAACGTGGCTTTATGGTTATGCGGCAAGTGAGATCTGAGATAACAGGGAGAAGGACATTCCAGGTAGAAACTTAGCTTGAGAGTTTTTTTGGCTGGAGTGAGCTTGGTAATAGGGCCGACTCAGTTCCGAGGGCTCGGAACCGAACTCCATCAGTGATGAATAGAAAGAAGGTTAACAACATCAGATGAACGTTTAAACATGTAGCTGTGAAAGAAAACAAAAAAAAGCAAAGGATGAGAGAGAGGATAATAATAATGTCATCTTAAAGGTGGAAGTTCTTAGCTTTAAATGTTAATAGTATGAAGAATATTACAAAAGATTAGGTATTTTAGAATGGTGTCTTTATATTAGAAGATACTAGAATCTTGACACAAGAAGAAAAGTTACAGACTGAAGTATTATGGGGCGGAAACATTATATGGAATATGGGAAAAGGTACATGCTCAGGAATAGGTGTATTATGTCAAGAAAACATTAAAAATCATAGGTTTTACAATAGTAGAATTGAGAAGAATAATGGCAATAGATTTAAGATGGAAAACCAGTGTTTACAGAATTATTGCAATATATACATATGTTGTAAAGAAATAAATAGAGATAATTTTAAAAAAATCTAAATTATGTAAGTGTTAATTTGGATATAATATTAGTGGGGGATTTCATTTGCAATTTAAGAATAGGAAAGAAAAAAGTAGTGATGTTAAAATTATACATGAGATAATGAAAAGTGTAGAGCTATACATATGGGATAGTAAACACTAGACTTACAGAAGAAATGAAATTAAAACCAAAATTGATTATTTTTTAATATCTGAGAGCTTAAAAATTTTGCAAACAGGGATAAAAAGGATAGGCTTCTGAGATCATGTGGCCATATAGATAGAGGTACACAAGAAAGAAGGATACATAAGGATAGATAAAGGTGTCAAGAGGCATAATGAAAAAGAATTAAAGAAGATAGCAAAGAGATTAATAAACTATGGAAGGATCATATAGGTATGAGAATATTTTATGAAAACTGGACAAGTTGGTGGATAAGCTTTAAAGAAAAATATGAAAAGGAAAAGCATTTTTGGAGTGTCGAGATGAAAAGAGAAGGATAGAGAAATTAAAATATAAGCAATTGAGTCAAGAAGTATTAAAGAAATAATGAGAGGTAAGACATTTGTTATGAGAAAGAAAAGGAAATATATGATATAAATCAGGAGAAGATTAGGAGAGTATTATATAAACAAGTACATATTTTTACAAGGAAGAAAAGAAAAGGTGGCACCTTAGTTAAATGAATTAGTAAAAGAGAATAAAAGAATAATAAAAGAATAATGTAGGAGAAACACACACACACACACAAGATAGAATACTTGAGGTAATTAAAAAGGATACAGAGCATACTTTTGTAAAGAAAGAGGCAAAAGTGACCCAGAAGTGGATAGTTAAAAAACTAAGTAAAGAAGATAATGAGAATTTGTTGAAAAATATAAATGTAGAAGAACTACATGAAATGTTGAGAGATCTACATTTGGATAAAGCTACAGGACTGGATACTATTGAATATCATATGTACAGTGATATGGAAAAATTAACAAAGTGTGTTTTTTGTAGAGGATATGGTAGATAGAGAGATATGTATTGGAATCATAACATTTATATGGAAGAAAGGAGAGAAAGATGATATAAAAATTGGAGACTGATAGTATTGAATAATACAGACTATAAGATATTTATGAGAATAATAACTAAATGACTAACAAAGTAGGTGATTTGCTTGTTCATACGATCTTTGGTAGAAAGAGGAAAGGAAGTCCGGATTTACTGTAGATAGTAAAAGAAGTAATAAATGATATTGCAAATAAAAAGGTGGAAGCTAAAGTCATGGTAGGAGATTTAAGTAAGGCATTTGATAAAATACAATATGAATCCTTGTATTAGGGGCTTATAACATAAGTGAAAGGACAGTAAAAGTAATTAAGTCAGCATATGAGAAAAATAATATGAGTAATTCTAACTGGATGGTTAAGTGAGGAAATTAAAATAGGCTATGGAATTAAAGCAAGGATTCCCAGTGAGTAGTATTATATTTGCTTTACTTATGAATGCAATTTTCAATAAATTGAATAGAATATTAAATGTGGCAGGTTATAAGATAACGGATGCAATACGATTACCAGTAATGTATACGTATGCAGATGATATGTTGTTAATTACCAAGAACAAAGAATGGATGGAAGAGACAATCAAAAAGTTAATTAAATTCTTAGAGATACTTGGTTTATGTATAAACAAGGACAAAAGTAAAAGTTTTGGATACATGGGAAATAAAGAAGATATACAGTTTAACGTAGAGGTTATAGATATGCTAGGAGTAATATTTGGATCAAATGACCATAGGAAACAAACAATGGCAGGAAAATTTTCAGGAATTAAGAGGTATATGTACATTCTGGTAGCCATATGAATTGTCATACAAGAAAAAAGTTTTATTTGATAAATTCTTTTCTCTTAGGCAACTTAACTTATTTAGCAGGTGTTTATTTGATTGTGTCTGATTATGAAAAAGTGATTATGTCTATTGTATTTTCATTCATACTGGGGTTGATATTAAATTAATTTAGAAAGGGGATTCTGTATGTAAAGGAAGAAGGGGGATTAGGGTTAATTAACCCCAATTGTTCATGTGACTTCCTTGAATTTGTATAAGGCCTTTTTATGGATAAGAATTTGCCAGAATACATTGTGTATATTAAATATAAGTGTTTTGGGGAAAAGATGAGGATAGGGAAAAGATTGAAAAGTTATATGAATGAAGATATAAAAGGAGTGCCAAAACAAAAATTTTTCTTTTTTGGAAATTGACTGAAAAATAGAAAAGAATGGTTCATAGGTGGTATCTGAATATTATGAAAGAACATTATTTTATTTTTCCTTGGAAACATTTAGAGATGGAGAAAAAATACTATTAAAATGAGATTTATGTGGTGTAAGAAGATATCTGAATATAAAGATTTTTTGTGGAGATTATCAGTAGATTAACTGTTAAAGCTGAATATTCCTTATAAAATAATCAAGAAGGAATATGTATTCATTGTGGGGAACTTGAAACAACAGGACATGTGTTTTTGAAATGTTCTAGAGCAACGAAGTTATGGAAAGAAATGTATAAAAATAAAATGTTGAAAGGTTTTGAAAAGGCTGAATATTTAAACATGAACATGTTTGAATACGGGTATTATGGTAACAAAAAATGAAAAGAAGTTGAAAAAATATTCTGTCGACATTATGGATTAAGAGACCTAATGAAGTAAAGTTTAATGGAAAATGGATTTTATCAGAAATGTTAAAGAAAATACATTTGTGGCTTTGGAAAAAAGGGTGAAAGGGAAGTGTTTAACAATATGAAATTGTTTTGCACTCTACAAAGGTATAACAATGTATCTATGTAAATAAGGTACAAGAAAAAAGACATCAAATTGACACTTCAAGGTGGATTTTCTGGCATTTTTGTCAAGCTGGTGACAACTTTTTGGAACAACTAATTACTGTTGATGAAACATATTTAAACCACTGTGATCCTGACACAAAACAACAGTACATGCAATGGTGGCACTCAGGTTCACCAAGGCTAAAAAAGTTCAAGACCCAAAAGTCAGCAGGAAAGGTCATGGCCACAGTGTTTTGGGATCAGGAAAGTGTTGTAATGACCATCTTTCAAGTTACCAAACAGTTAATGCAGAATACTACTGTAACTTGCTGTGCCGATTAAAGGAGGCATTGAAATAAAAAAGGAGAGGGAAGCTGTGGAAAGATTCTCTGTTTGCAAGACAATGCACCTGTTCACAAGGCTGGCAAAACAATGGATGTTTTGACAAAATTGGGGTTTGAGTGCATAGACCATCCACCCTATTCACCAGATCTTGTTCCATCCATTTCCTGTTTCCAAACTGTAAAAAGTGTTTGAAAGGAGGGCAATTTTCAAGTGATTTGATGGTGGTGGTAGCAGTGGAGCAGTATTTCAGTGACCAGACTTCAGACTTGGCAGGATTACAGAAACTTCAGACATGATGTGCCAAGTGTGTTGAACTTTGGGGAGAATATGTTGAGTAATGTGTAAGTTTCATGGCTACACATCATTCCCTTCTTGTTCAGGCTTAAAGCTTTTCAGCTCCTCTTTGTACAGTGTAAATAATGTATAAAAGTGGAAATTATCAATGAAGAAGCCCTCTTTTTGATAGGTGCAGTGGGACTTTTTACATTCACTCGAGCTACCATCAACTCAGGCAGATGGGGCCTTGGTTTAATGTCTTGTTCTGAAGTTGACAATCTCGGGGTTTCAGTATACCCCCTTACTGAACTGCAGTGTCATCAATCAATCTACCTGGTGTGAGAATTGCATTCTTTCTAGGCAGATCCTTAGAGATCCAATAACTGAATTGATTGAGATCTGAATGACATTAAATAGTTCCAGCTCTCAGATAATTACATTACAGGACCCCCTATGTGGTCCCAGAAAACCATGTTTGGTTCCTAAATGCACACAATGAACTTCAAATTAACAGGAATTCCATTATCCTAGGAGATGGTGAACTGTGGATACCTATACCTCAGCTGTAAGATTACACCTAAAAATTCCTTGATTTCATAAAAAAAGCCTCCTTGGGCCAAATTGTCGGGGAGCCCACCAGAGAACAAAATAGTCTTGACCTGGTCCTTACCAACATGACATCGATACCAAATATCTCCTCGGTACTTTCTTTTCCAGTTAATTCTGATCACAAACTGATAATCTTTTCTTTTAAAATATCCAAACAGTTAGATACAAATATCACAAAATTCAGAAACTTCAGACATACAGACATTCTATAATTCTATGAATAAGTCTCTTTATTCAAGTTATTACCCAAGATACTGACACAACATGTAGTTACGCAAGCAAACTTTGTGCATACCTGAGTAAATGCATTGACTTGGCAGTCCCAGCCAAATCCAAACAAAATGGAAAGTTTAATAGTAAACCAGCCTGATGGTCCACATGTATAAATAAGAAATACAATAAAAGAAAACTATATAGCTCTTTAACTATATAGCAAAAAAAAAAAAAACCTCAGTCACGGTTAACTTTAAAAAGCTGTTGAATGAGGGGTGGAGCCTGAATGGCCAACTGTAACCAGCACAATTTCAGAGTTCTACTAAACTAATATAAAGTACAGGAAAATAATTAACATTCTTTAATGAAAATATCTAGAATTTATTGATGAATTTGTAACTTTGGTGGATTCTGTTAATATTTTCCTGTCAAATTACTTCGGAGACGTTCATATCTTGTAGAAATAAGTAACTGAAAATATTCTCACTCTGAAACTACTTTGAGAAAAGAACTGCAGTTAGTGACTACAACCTCACAGGAACTGTCTTTGAAAATGGATGGTTTTTAAAGAAAATGTAGAGAATCTCAAAGAGAACTGCCAAAAACAAACAGATGTATTTAAGGAATTACTTCTACAACATCAATCTAAAATAAGAAATATAGAAACTTCCTTAAATGATATAGAGGGAAGACTTAAGGGAGAGGAAATTCAGAAAGATTTTCTTCTCTAACAAAATACCTGGCTTCTCAACAAAGTGGATGATTTAGAGAACAGAGAGAAAAGAACTACTATCAGAATCTTCGGTTTACCTGAGAAAACTGAAGGTGAGAGTATTATTTAATTCTTAAACTCATGGATTCCTGAAATCTTAGACCTAAAAGAAGGTTTCTCATATGGTATTGAAAGGGCACATAGAGCCTTGGGGAAGTCAGTCTGAACTTCATTCTCTATTCCTCCTAGATCAATTGTAATAAAATTCTTGTCTTTTCTGGACAAGGAACTGGTGCTAAAATCAGCTTGGGGGAAAGGTTCACTGAAATATAATCAGCATTCAATCAGATTTGATAATGATTATTCCACCACAGTATTAGAACAGAGAAAAAAAGTTTGGCCACTTGTAAAGCTGCTTAAATAAAATAACATCAAAGCACATCTTGCCTTTCTAGCTAAAACAAAAATCAACTACTCAATGAAATGAGATCCTTTAATACCTTATAAGAAGCCTCTCTCTTCGTAAAAAAAATAAATAAGTAACATTTTACCTATTCCTGAGGATATGGATTGGCCATCCCCTTCCTTGAAGAGAACCACTGACAAAAACTCCTGGACTGTCAAAAAGCAAAAGCAAAAGACTGATTCCAAAATAGCTGTTCCTGTAAAATCTCTCAAAGCATCTACTTCAATGTCTGATGTCTGATATGCTGATCAAATGTTAAGTTCCACTTGTATCAGCTTATTTAAACCTCTAAAGGCTTTATTTAATTAGAAGTGTTTACTTTTCAAATAATGAAAATATTTTCTGTCTACCGAGCCCTGCTGCATTATAACAGGTAACAAATGCTTGTTTGTTAGAGAATTTTGTTGATTTCTAGGGACTAGTGCTGAGTTGCGTGGCTGCTGTTCTTGTCTGTTAAGGAAGTGTAGAGAGGTTATGTAATATATTTTTTGAGACTAACTGGCACCTCTGAATATAATAATGGATGGCAACAATAACATAATGAAACATTTATGGTCTGGAAGCATCTGATCCTGTTATTTAAATAATTAATTAATCTGTTTAACAATGCTTCATTTAATTTAATTTATTTAACCATATTTTATTATTATTTTGAGGTTACATTTGATAAGTGACTGGATCTCTTTCAGATATTTTGTGGAGAACCTTGACAAGATATCTCGTGTCATTCATAGTTTAATATAATCAGCTACATTGTTTTTTCTTTTTTTTTCTTTTTTTTTTTTGTTTTGACTAAAAGAAAAAAGGAGGGAATGAGGAGCTCTTTCAGAATGATGAAGTGAAGCTTTTGTACACTTGTGAGGCTACACGAGCCTAACATTTTGATTTGGTTACCCTGTGTCTTTAACTATATTCGTGACAACATTCAGCTTATAGGAAGTGAAGCAAGAAACAATGATAATTACTAAGCAGAGAAGTGAGTAATCTGACCTACATGTGAACAGAGTAATTATTGATTATAGCAATAACCCACTGATGGGTGTGGGTGTAATGCTGGATTTACCCACGGTTGGTGTAGTTTGGTCATGAGGGTGAAGCCCTCGTGACCAAACAAAGCCAACCGTGGGTAAATCAAGCATTACCCACACCCAGCCGTGGGTTATTGCTATTATACAATGGTGCTACTTTTGTGTTGTGTTATCTTTGTGTTGTTGCTGTTTAGGTTTTTGTTTGCTTTGTATTTTACTTTTCATCTTTGAAAAAGATCCTTTAATGTAGTATTATTAATTGGTCATGAGATGACAATGTAGTGCTTGTTAGTGACAGTGATTTTCATTCATGAATGTTACTTTCTGTTCAGTTTTTTATACTGCCGATAGTGCTTAGCAATTTTTATTTTTATTTACACCTCTCAACTCTTCATGTTTTTGTAGAAAATTGCTGATTTGGTCATATTTTTGTCCTGTTCCTCATAAAAAAACTATTTTCTGACAAATTACTGAAGATTACCGTCTATCCATAACACCAGATGCTGAGTTTCAGATATTTTATTGATTAGCAAAATGCATGCTGATGCAAACCATGTTAGTCTATTAACATTTTAGTAGAATTAGAGAGCTGTAGGAGAGAAGTGGCAGTGTATTTTGTGAAACCTTGTCCGAATAATAGTCATTTTACCTAAGAGAATGTGTTGGAACAGTTTGCTACCTTAAGGAAGATGTTTTATTGAACTAGGTACTTACATATTATCGCAACCACAGTTTGTCTGCATTCACAGCATTCTCGGCAACATTCTGTTCTTAACTGAAACATCACGATGCAGGGAATGCTGTGAATGCACACAAACTGTGGTTGCCATAATACGCAAGTACAAAAAAAAGTATAATGACACAAAATTATTATGAGGACACTGTAGGCTATGTATTGTACAGACTGTAGTCGAGACTGCACAATATGTTAGCGGCCGGACTTTTTACTTTGGTTAGTTTGGATTTATAATGTGCACGCGGGTTGGATTGGCCAGTCAGCGTGCACGTTTCTCGCCTTTGCCGAGATGGCATTGTATAATAGTTATTACGTTGGTATATTTAACTTAAAGGCTCCTGAAATGTCATTTAAAAGTAAAACTGTTTAAATAGATATAAATAGAAATTGTTTCATGCTAATCCTTTAAGCGGTCGCATTATGCACGTCTATCATATTATCTCGCTGTTCAGGGCTGTGTGAATGAGTGTTGACCTGCTGTCCGTTTCACAAGGTAATAGATGTGACCTATATGATTGTGTGTTTTAAAACTTAGCTGGTCCTGTGTGTCAATACATGCTAAATGATGCTGCGTGAGTGATGCAAGTTATTCTGAAGGTACTTCTGTTAAATGTACAAAGCATAAGCTGTACAAATGAATTGCCAGGTCACAATAATGCTATGTGATCTAATTTCTCAGGAAACTGTGTAATTAATTTCATGTATGATGTTACCATTTGCACTTTATTTGGCATTATTTGTTGAACTGTACTAAAAGTTTGTCAGCAATGCTTCAAGGAAATATAGGTTCAACAAAGTAACATCAAGTGATTCAGTAACATCAAACGCCCTGGTTCAACTGGTCAACACTCCCACCAGAGGTGACAACATATTGGACCTGGTCATCACCAATATGGGTGACCAGTGTTCCATACCAGAGGTCAACCCCTCGCTGGTTAGATCTGACCATAAACAAATCACTTTGGATGTCCACATTCTGCCCCCACCCCCGGACAAGAAAACCACCGTGAAAAACTTTTCAAAAGCAAACTTCACTTTACTTAAGACCGAGGTAGAAAGTTTCAAAGCCCCCATACTGAAGGTAAACTGTCCAAGCTACAAAATTCTTTACTAATGCATTCTATGGGTACCTACAAGAATGCATGGATCATGCCATCCCAAGCTAAGCAAAGACTCACTCCTCCAAGAAAAGGAAACCAGTCTGGTGGACTCCTGCCATAAACAAGCTATACAATAGAAGGAGGAAACTAGTACAGAAAAGAGTAAAAACCCCAGAAAGGAAGACATCCCTGATCAATATCAGCATGAAACTACTATCCCTCATAAAATCATCCAAGGCGAGCTTTGAAAGAAAAATTGCCAAGGACTCCAAAGATAACCACAAGGCATTCTTTAGCTATGTCAAGAATCTAAGTGGCAATGCTCAGATCTGCTCGGAGTTAGTGCAGAATGGCACAAAATACACTGAACCGACCGATATCACCAACATCCTGGCAGACAGGTTAAGCGCAAACTTCACCCCCAAGAGGGCCCATAACCATACCAGAAGAATGTAGAGTCCCTGAAATCACAGACACTCAGGTTAAAACAGCCCTCTCCAAAACCAAAAACACAGCATCAGTGGGACCGGACGGTGTCCCAGGCTGCATCCTACATGAGCTCAAAGGCGAACTAACCCCTCACCTAAACACACTGTTCAAACTCAGCCTCTCCACAGGCTACGTACCCATAGAGTGGCGCACAGCAGCGGTTATTCCGCTCCACAAAGGTGGAGCCACAACAGACCCCGGAACTATCGCCCTATAAGTCTGCGTAGCTTGATCTGCAAGGCTATGGAGCGCATCATCATGGAACTCATTAACAGAGACATTGGGAACCTCCAAACACTGGACCTTACCCAGTTCGGCTTTGTTAAGGGCAGATCATGCCTCCTAAACCTGGTGGACTTCTTTGAGACCATTACCAAGGCTATAGATGAGGGAAAGGTGATACACATAGCCTACCTAGACCTCGCAAAGGCCTTCGACACCATTCCCCATTCTGGTATTATAGACAAGCTCACCAGCCTGAACATAAACCCCTATGTCACAAGATGGGTTGCCAACTGGCTCATGGACAGAACCCACATGGTGAGAGTTGCGGGAGCTAGGTCCGATTCTAAATCGGTTACAAGAGGAGTTCCCCAGGGCTCAGTCCTAGGACCCCTCCTGTTCGGCATATACTTCTCAGAGGTACAGGCAAGCACAGGAGGACTATGGCTGACCAAGTTCGCAGACGACTGAAAACTAGGGGCTAAAATTGACTCTCCGGCTGACACAGACATCCTCCAAAAGGGTCTCACTGAGACGGATACCTGGTGTCAAAATCATGGCCTCAAGCTAAATGCCAAAAAGTGCATAGTCATCCCCTTTGGAAAAAACAAAGTACCCACAAACTACCACATAGGTGGTAGTCCCCTAAATATGGAAGATGCAATAAGGGATCTGGGGACCCAAGTAAATAGTAATCTCACCTTTGATAATCACATTGCCAAAGTGGTTAGAAAATCCTTCTACGTGGCCCACCTAATCACAAAAGGGTTCGCATCCAGATCAAAAGAGGCCATTGTGCTCCTCTACTCATCACTCATCAGACCTATCATAGAGTACAATGCCCCATTTGGGATGTACCTTACAAGACACATGCAACAGCTGGAAAGACCACAGAAGTACCTCACCAAGAGGATCACTGGCCTCAAACAGATGCCCTATGCAGCTCGACTGAAGAAATTATAGCTGTACTTGGTTGCATACTGCCTACTCAGAGGTGATCTCTGCCTGACATACAAGGCCATGTCCAACCCAGAATTGATGGACATGCTCCACCTAAAGAAAACCTTATCCCCACGAGCCACACGCTCTAGGGATCTAAACCTCACCACAACAATAAATAGGACGTGCTGGAGGGATAGATTCCTGTCCCGGAGACTTCCCATGCTTTGGAACAAGATCCCAGTCTACATTAGGCAGAGCTCCTCGCTAACACTCTTCAAAAGAAATCTTGACGAGTGGATGGGAAACAGAACGTTTACCTCAGGGAACACTTCAGTGGCTGTGCTGGACAGAGGCACAGGGAACTAATCTAAGGGGGTGGCGAAAGCCATCACATTCTGGCTAGGCTTATAAATGCCTTAGGGCAGATAGCCTAGTACCTACCTATGATACAGTAGCAAATGTTTACTCTTAGGTGATTTAAGGTTAAGTCCAGCAAACACTGGAATTCTAAGTCTGTCTGAGTATACAGGGGGCACAATGTGTCCTGCCACTGTAAAGCTCATCTTACTTAACTGTACAAACAGCAGATAAACTGCTTCATAAAACCCTCAGAACTGTATCAACTACATTCTTGTTCAGTCCAAATCACAAATATAGTCTCCTAAGCAGCAGGTGGATACAGGTTGAGACACATTTGTCTGAGGAGAGAGACAGATGGATGTACACCCACCTAATTAGTGGCCATATATATAATCTGATTTTCCTGATGCCATCTCTGAATCAAGGCAGTGAAGGTTTAATGCTATAGTAGGTTGTCAACAAGTTTAGAAATATATTCCTTTGCCTACCAATGTAAGCACCATATCTCAAAGAAACTACTGTCGTTTTTAAGCCCTTTGGAAATAACATGAATTCTGAAATGCTAAAGCAGAACAGTACGCAGCTGATGTATGTATTTATCGTATACCATTCCAGTGATGACAGCACTGCTTCCATTTGCATGGCACCCCTGTGACAAATGTCACCTGATACAAGTCCAGACTTTAGCTTTTGAACAACCTTAGGCCAACAGTAGTTGCTCGAACAAGAGAATATAAAATTTCAGCTCAAATCTAACAAAAAATTTCACCTTGTGTACTCCGCATGAGGGGACATGAACTATTCTAGCTTATGCCATTCTGGTTTGCTATATGGCGCATCTGTCACATACTTAGAGTTGTACGGATGCAGGACATCCATTGGCTTTCACAGCCATTATTCATCATTGCCGTGCTATATAACTCATTAAGATACACCCACCAATGCTTACACATGGGGCAGGTTACCAACTCAGAGGAAGTAGACTGTAGGCTTGCTGAGGGAAAATTACAGTTTCACCACAGCACAATGCTTTACCCCCCCACTGCTTGACTTGTATGATGGTGAATGCATCGTGGAAGTATGATCCAGGGGTACTGATGGTGGGCTTCATAAAACATTTGTTGAATGGAAGTTCAGTAGGTATGCACCCCGGGCTGTGTATCATAATGCAAATCTGTTGAATCATATGTATTATGAGTATGAAATGTTTTACAGTTTGTTATAAGGAATTAACAAGCAGCTGTTAACATTCAATGATGTTTACCTTCATTACTGTTATAAATATGCAATGCACTGGTTAACAGCTTTCTTCATAGCATGTGTCTGTCTATAATTACACATTATGGACAGAGGCATAGGGAACTAATCTAAGCGGGCGGCGAAAGCCAATACATTCCGGCTAGGCATATAAATGCCTTCGAGCAGATAGCCTAGTACTTACCTATGAACATCATTGCAAATATGAATTTCTTAGCATTATGGAAGTGCCTTCTGGATTACAATATCATTCATAGTACAACAGAGGTCATACAGCACTGCATTCAGTTTTATACAACTTGTATTATTAATTTATACTGGGTATTAATTTCTGCATATGTCTGGTATTGTTTTTCAGTACCCATTTGAAATGTCAGGCTGGCTGTTGGGCCAGAGTTAGATGTTACAAGGTGCAGGTGTGGCATGTTTGACATGGAGTATAATTTTGTTGGTGTCATTAGGCACACATTGCTTTGTTAGTGGCAACACTCATGAGTGAAGTCTATCATTCTGATGATTTTCTGATGGTAAGGGAGTGATGTGTGGGTATGGCCCTGTTCTTGGACCCTTGTGCTCTGCATTAGTTTGAGTTTGCTCAAAAGAAGCCAATAAATGTATTTGTAGTTCTTTGATTGGTAGTGTACAACATTCAAACAGATCACTGTAACATTTATAAATTCTAAAACTGATGTTCTCTCATGTGACTTTATCCAAATTTTATGTTGAGGGGCAAAACATTTTTCAGATACTTATATAAATATTGCTTCAGTAAAGGATTTGTTTATATACAAGAAGGAATAATAAGGTTAAAAGGAACACTGATAGACTCTTGAGCTATATTTATCATATAATGTTAATTCCACACATCTAGAAGACAAAGTTCGAGTTAATGGAGATTATACAACGACCCCCCATTAATATTCAAAAACGTGCACGCTGATTGGTCAGCGTGCACGTTGTAAATCAGAGTTATAGTAATGGAAAAAGGCCCGGTTGCCTGGACTTTTTCCATTACTATAACTCTTTTTTTACAGCAATGGAGAATGCAAGATCTCCGTTGCTTCACACTGTCTCGCTGTGTTAAACGAGTTTAACATAGCGAGACAGCTTTAAAAAAAGCAACGGAGATTCTCCGTTGTTTTTTTTAAAGTTGTCTCGCTATGTTAAACCCATTTAACATAGTGAAACAGTTTGTAAAAAGCAACAGAGATCTTGCTTTCTCCATTGCTTTTGCCCAAAGCTCTGATGTACTGCGTAGGCATACGCATGCGCAGTACATCAGAACTGCTGCAGAATACCAGACAGCTGCGGAAGGGCAGCAAGGAGGCATTATACAATGTCATTATTTAAGAAAAGTAATTATTTTTTTCTTAAATAATGTCATTATAATAATAACCACTTCTGGGTGTGGGTAATGCTGGATTTACCCACAGTTGGCTTTGTTTGGCCACTCGAGCTTCGCCTTCGTGACCAAACCACACCAATCATGGGTAAATCCAGCATTACCCACACCCAGGCGTGGATTATTGCTGTAATAACATTGTCAACATCTGCAGTTGAATGTGGTTATAAACAAACAAGGGAAATATGACATGACTAACAGTACATAAAAGTAGTGGATAGGAACACTATTGCACCCTGATCAGCTCACTCTCTATGTGTGAAACATGAATTAATCTGTTGGTATAAGCAGATGTAAGATGACAAACTATGGTTACATCTTCTTTAATAAGGAACGCAAACATGCTAAGAACAGTGTAGAGTGTTTGATAAGTAGCAACTCCCTAGCTAAGATAACCATCAGAATTGCAAACTTAATGAAGTTTTGATAATAAAGTGCCAAATCTTGACTTCCTTGTAACACTAGTAACACATAATTGTGTAGGCTTGAGACTTTATCCATTGTAAATGTAACATTCCATATTGTATATACTCATAACCATTATACATTGTCATGATGAATCACTGTGATACTTACACTTGTTGAATGTCTAGCCACATCTACTTGGTTCCTTGGAAGTCAATAAGATAATTAATCATTATGAATATTCTAATTTGTGTAGTAGGAATTTTGATTGACTTAACAATACATAGTTAAAATTGTATCTGAATTAGCTTAAGGTTCAACAACACTTCACTGTCTTGAATTGAAATGGTACTATATATTCATTCCAAATTATTGTAGTTTGCAATTGACTTTATGGTTTATTAGTAAGAAAATAGTTAATAACGCTATTTATGATGATATTAAATGGAACATGTGAGAAATATTCATTAGAGTGTGAGAGATTAAATTTAAACTTCAATACGTTCATTAAAGTAGTTCTATTCCTGTTTCTAAATATTTAGGACAGTTTAGTTATGAAACATTTACACTATAATATAGTTATAAAGTACAGCACAATGGTCATTACTAAATTAATAATGGAATTCTAATATCAGAACCACATATCAGGGCAAATGCTTAAGTATTTACACTACTCTTAGCCTGATAGAACATCTCAGCATCTTGTTTAATCTATAAAAAAGATCAACATGTCCTGGTATGTTGTATAATTAAAATGACACAATCTACTATGTAACTATAAGTTAGTCTCCCAAATACAAAAAATTCTTTTAGAGCTCAGATGAAGTTGGCAGACATGAGGGATAGTCTAAATAGATCTATGTTTGTCTATTAGACTAGAAATGACTTTCATTCCATGTTTGGTATAGGATAATATTTTTATTAGATTCATTTTGTCAAATATAACATTACTTAAGTTATTCTTTCTTTCTTATAGGCCTGACTTAAGTCTTATTTTTTTTCTCAGTTACAAAAGAAAAGGAAGCAAACCTAATAAAGCTCCTGGAATAGATGGCATAATTATAAAAATGTATAAACTATTTTCTATCTCCATAACTTCTCTTTTCCATAAAACACTACTTGAAGTTCTAACACAAGGTACAATCTCTCCTTTTTGGAAATATTCCTTAATCACCCCAATTTTAAAGGAAAACAAAGAACTGGTCTATTGTGGCTCTTATACACCAATATCATTACTAAATAATCATTAGTTGACAGAATAAAAATTCCTTTGCCCCAAATAATTAACAATTATCAGACTGGATTTATATATAATAGACATACACAAGACAATATTAAAATAATTATAACCCTAATTGAAGCATTGATAACTAGATTAGACATAGAGAAGCATTTGACTCTGTAAGTTTAGATTATTTATTTAAAATTTTATTCTTATTTGATTCCCCTTCCTGTATTTCACTCATAAAGAACATTTATGAAAATAATTTAGCCTATGTTAAATTTGGACCTTTTACTTCAAATAAAAGGAACTAAGCAAGGTTGCTCCATGTCCCTTATTCTCTTTGCATTGGCTATAGAAATACTTTCTGTTTTGATAAGAAACAACCCCAAGATAAAAGGTATAGATTATAAGATCAATACAATTCTAAAATAATGTTGTTTGCAGATGATGTACTTCTCACAGTTCCTAACTCAAAAAAGGTATTAAATGAAGTAGATTCATTAATTGAGAAGTTGCATATGATATCAGGACTCTACTTCAATAAATCAAAATCAAAATTTTTGTTATTGAATAAAAAGAAGGAAATAAAAGTAAACAAATATCATATTATTGGCAAACAGGTTCCCACTTTAAACTACTTAGGAATTAAATTGTGTAAAGATACAGAAGAGATAATAAATGTAAATTATAATAATATTACCAATACAATAAAACATTCTGTGAATAAATGGAATAAAATATTCTTGACCTTTGAAGATAGACTTCAGTTGATGAAGACGATCTTACTTCCTAAGATTCTTTATGTAGCCCAAACTATTATGATGATTCCTGAGAGACAATTTCTCAAGGAAATAAGGACAATTCTTTTTAAATTTTTATGGTCATCTAAAAGAAACAGAGTTGCTGTTGCACACCATACTCGACTGTGGGAACAAGGAGGGGTAAACTTTCTGGACATCGAGACTTCTATAAAAGCTTCTATATTTAAAACCATTATAGACTGGATAAATCCCAATTACTCCTCAAATTGGAAACAGTTACATTCTGTTGTAATAACAAATAAAAATACCATGTTAAAATATCTCCCAATAATAGAAATACTAACAAGCTGTGTTTCTTATTATGTACAAATATACAATATAAGCAAAGCTCACTAAGTTGAATATAATTAATTATCTCGTTAATATTTTTAGGAAATTTATTAATGTAACTATTGATTTAAAACTTTGGTTTGATCTATTAATTCCGTTTATCATTACTAAGAATTTTCCTGATAGAGTAAATAGAGAAGTTATCATTTCTTGGGAGTACAAAAACTTTATTTGCTAGCAACAGTGCACTAGAGATTTAAAGATCCTGGATGTTCAATGTATAAAGACACAATATGAAAGGACAAACGACTGGCTACTACTTCAAAGTATACTAACATATTCTCAGGACCTATGTAGAGTAATTACAATATGAAGAATATATTTTCAAATATTTATAGAGAGAATTAGTAACATATAAAACTATACTCAAATCAGCTTATTGGCAATATATCACAAAAGGACAATCTATATGCTTAACATCAGAAAATAAAGCAAATGTTTTGCTCTCTGTTAAATTAACATCTAATTCACAGTATTGGAAAATATTTAGTTGGAATTTTCTACATAGAGCTTTTTTAATGCCTGATAGAATTGTAAAAATTAGCTTAACTGAAAATGGGTTATGTTGGAGATGTCAGCAAATAACTAAAGCTAACTGGTCTCATATATTTTATGATTGTGTTGCTATTAAAGCTTATTGGAGTGATGTTAATATCTTTCTACAGGCTTTATTTACAGGATCCCTTTGTTCTGTCTAAAGCACTAATTTTATTAAATGTGAATGAAGGTCCTTATTTGAATAAAATGAACTTGTATTTACTATGGACAATACTGGTGAATGCCAGAAAGTGTATTACCAGGAAATGGAACTCTAATGTAGCGACTACTGTGGAGGATTTCTTATCTCTTTAGAAGAAAACAGCATTGATGGAGATCAAAACTAAAGAACTCAGAATTTACCCTAAGCTATTACTCAACAATCCCTGGAGAAATGTTCTATCATTGATTGATACTCCGCAAATAGACTCAGTCTCTTGCTGATATCTCTGTAACTGAATTTACTAGCTATGTTTCATAAATACTTGGTTTATTTTATTTATGTTAGGCCAAATGTAAATGTTGTATATAGTTACTTAAATAGATATTTTAAAGTCAATGTAAGTGATTTAATAAGATTCGTTATCGAAATAATAAAAAATATCTGAGAAAAAAAGCTGTTGAATGAACTGAAAAAAAAGCAGGAAAATAAAGGCATCCCATGAACTTAGATTGATATCAGATGTTAAAAGACAATTACAGATTCTTCTTTAGTTACATTGGGGAACTAAGGAATAGCATGCAGCAGTTTACCCAAAATGGCACTACTGATTCAGATCCAATTATTATTGTCAACATACCAGCAAACAAATTCAATTCCCATGTCACCTCCAAAACAGCTTTTCAAAGCCCACATATCCCACAAAATGTCAACCCCCCATCATGCCTAAAGAGCACTTACTAAATGTACTCTCTAAAATGAAATATACATCATCGATGGGATCTGATAATATACCTAATAAACAGTATAAAACATGCCTTAATAAACCCAGTCCTACAGCTGTTCAACCTGAGCCTGGCCACTGGTTTTGTTCTTGGAGGTGCAGTGCACAGCTGTTGTGATGCCTCCTCACAAAGGTTTACCTACCACTGATCCTGGAAGGTATAGACCCATTAGCCTGCAAAGCCAGTAAATGTGTCACCTAATTAACTATGACAGCAAAAATGTTATAAGGCTTGACTCTTGGGAGTTCAACTTTGTTAAGGATAGATCATGTATAATGAATCTGGTCAACTTCTTTGAGCCAGTAGCTCAAGCTGTGGATGGTGCATATTATGTCAATAAGGCTAATCTCAGCCTGGCTAAGGCTTTTGACACAGTACCACATACTAACATAATCAAGCTGAATGAGCTCCAAATGTGTCCCCTACATAGTTAGGTGGATAACAAGTTGGTTAAGGGATAGAACCCTTCGGAGGGCTGCAGGTATGTTCTCAGCAGACCTGAAAGTGACCAGCCTGCGCTCTGTGCTGGGACCTCTAGTGGTAAGCATGTACTTTGCAGATCTCCAGATTACAAATGGGGATCTCTGACAGACAACTGCAAACTTGGTGTCAACCTCAGTTCCCCTCAGGTATGCAGAAGCTTTAGCTGGAATTCACACATCAACAACTGGTGCTCAAAAAACAGGTTAAAAGCAAAATGCTAAAATGTGTAATATTGTCACATTTGGTAAGCAATCCCTTCATCTCTCTTATAGTATAGACAACACTTTGCTTCAAAAAGGCAAGTGTAGTTAGAGACCTTGAACATGGATAGATAATTCCCTGCTTTTGACCATCATGTTGCAACAGTGATTAGGAAATCTAGTTACCTATTATCGAATACAATGCCCCTTTTGAGATGTACCTTACTAACCATGTCAAACTACTGGAAAGACCTCAGAGGTGCCTACCTAAAAAGATCACAAGGAGAGACTGGAAATAGAGTCCATTTATTCAGTGCCCTATATATTCTTTAGGGGGTGATCTATGTCTAGCCTTTTGAGCCATTAAGGATCTTGTATTCCAAGATCTCTTATATATTCACAAATCACAGTCTACTGTCACCATGAATCAGGGATCTAAACTTTCTTAGCAAATAAACAAAACAAAAACATGGTGGAGAGACATGTTTGTCACGCCAAGCTTACCTCTTCTCTGGAACAAACTTTCACTCCAAATTAAGCAATATGATATGCTTTTTTTTTCCTTCAAAAAGAAGTAGGCAACTGGATGGATATTCATAAATACACCCCTGGTGTGACTAGCCTTTTGCATCTTGAATAAGGAGGTAAAGTTTAAGGGTGAATACTGATAAGGTGCATATGGCCACTGGGCTCACTTACCTTGTATATTATATGATTCCGTGAATGTTTAGCTGCAGCAGCCCCATGCCTGCAGTGAAATTCCCCCTCCACCTATGTGGAATGTGATTTCCTCTCTTTTTTCCTGACTAGGGAAGTGTAAATAGTAAAGGACTGATCTACCCAATGGCTCACTTGGTTACTGAACCCAGGATGCCATCTAAGGATCCTAGTGTGTTGTGCAGCTCATCTGCAGAAAGACTTGCTTTAAACAGTGTTTGTAAGCTCTTCCAGTAACCCGTCTCTTTACATTCAACAGCATCGATAAACTAATGCCTGCCTTGCATTTACCAAAGCCCAGATTATGCTTTTAACAGCACTGTTGTTAACACATGCCTTCTGTTGTGGCAGTGTCTTATTTTATTTATTTATTTATCTTTAATTTTATACATTTGTTAACCAGGTAAGCTCATTGGGCACAACTGTGCCTTTTGAGGGGCAACCTAGTAGCATTGTCTGGTTAACTGACTTGCTAATTATTACACAGTTATGCAAATAAATATGGAAGGGATCAAATCCTGCATCTTTGTTTGCAGGAAGCAGCTTCTTAACAGTCCAGAGCCCTAATTCTCTGCATTTGCTGCCAAACAGTGCCAGTGTCAACAACATTATCTAAGTTCTAGTTTCAAAGTATATCTACAAGTCCCGTTGAGACCCAAATGATTAAATAATGTTTTCCCATTTTCCAAAAAAAAAAAAAAAAAAACAAACATTTAACAACTCAAGAAGTTTATGTATGAATCTAGTGTTTCATATGTGTAATATTAACCAAGGAGTGCCAATATTACATCATCCTTACTTATTAAATCTAAGTCAGCCGTTGGAGGTGTTATATTGTACTTGCAAATTTTTCATGCACACCATTGTCTTTTTCTTGAAAAAATCCCTTTAACCTTACTGTTGTCAGTCCTGGCCTCCCCTTCATCGAACTATTCATATTCGGCCTGTACTTGTTTAAGTAGGAGCCATAATAACCGTTTGTTAATGTGCACTGTATTCTTCTTTTGTCCCATTGCCCTTGTTTCCATATCCTTTTAATTCATACTCTCAGCTACACCCCCAACTGTGGGTAGGTGTGTTGTCTGATTTCCATTTTCTGGTTATTGTCTTTCTCTTGCTCTTAACATTTTAAGTCTTATTGAGGCATTACACTACCCAGGCTACTTTTATATCTGTTCCCCAACTAAAGTAATACATGTCTTCGGTTAGTAAAATAATATCACTTGTTCTTTAAGAGGTTTTGAAGATCTATTTTAAATTGTGGTCATTTTGATCATGTCCAGAACATATGTTTAAAGACCCCTCCCTATAATACGTTTTGACTTAAATTTACTTTTTTAAAACATTTGGACCACTTATATGCTGTGAAATATTGGACAGTGTTTGTTTTGGTATGTACTTTGATGTGTTAAGTCTTACTAAAATTAGTTAACATGCTTTAGTTTGAAAAGCATAGTGAACGATCTTCTCTGAACCTTATTTTTTACTACTGTAACATGAGAAAAGGGATGTGAAAACGGAAAATATGTTAATCTCAAAACTGCATGAACCTGCCAACATATGTGACACGCAAATCATGCTGATGAATTCTTGTAGATACAACTGAAAATTGTATTAAATGCACTGTTTTTACATTCCTAAAAGAGGCTGTGTAGTAATGGGCAGGCCATAATCATGCAGCAACAAGCTGCAGATGTATATTTCTAGCATAAGGAAGGACAAAAAAAGATTGTAGAAGCTATGATGGATGCGAGATATGTATTGAACAGGTGGAGATTCTGGACAAAGAAGCGTCTTGACCTGGTAGTCATTCTTGAAGGTGTGGAAAGGCTATAAAAAAGGGATACCGCAACAAACAGTGAGCATGTCACATCATGGTACACAGCCACTGGGGCAGGGATAAGAAAAACAATTAGGGATTAACCTTTGCTAGTTTTCTATAAAATGGTGTCTGTGTAGATCTGACCTAATAGTGTCTGGTTTCCCCGTACAAAAATATCTATACTCCTGTTATTTTTAAGTGTTCTGTAATTGAGACGGTATTACTTCATGCAGTGGTTAGTCTTCGATATATGACACAGTATGTGCATGAAGAGGGCATTCAGAATCTAAATCTAATCAGCTGCTCTTTACACTGTGTAAGGAGTTACACCTTTGTTTCTAAATAAAGTACAGGTTGAGGATTGGGTAGTCATCTTGGTTTTGCTTTCACAAAATTTAGGATTTTTGGAATACTTCAGGAATAATGTCATATGCACTTAAGTTATTTTTTCTGAAAAACATGAAGTGACAGTATCTATACCATTGCTTTTTGCATGGCATAAGTCCTTCAATTATCATACTGTTTGATGATACATTTCGCATCGATACCTGTGTGACTGCTGCTTAGATGTACCACAGCTGTGTGGTGCTTAATTTTTATTGTTACATGTGTCAGTACTAAGCTATACTCAGTTTTACCTTTTTCCTAATGCTAAGAGTTTAAGCAGAGACCATATGTGTATAATCTGGTTCGTAGGTTGGTACTAGGCAGTCAATCATTCCAGTAGACCATTAGGAGTCTGGCAAGTGCAAATTCCTGTATTTGTTTTTTTGTTTCTGCAAGGTCGTAATATACAGCTAAGAGATGAATTTATGGATGCCTATCCGCTCATTAAGGATTCTTTTAAAGATGGGGGCCTCTTTGATGTGGAATGAGAGCTTGTTCCACGGATATGGAATCATTTGTTTGAGATGTCTATTATGCTGGCAGTTTAGTTTACATTGTAGTGTAGGTTTAAGACCTTGGAGTCAGTCTTGGTGCATTTTCAGTTTTCCAGAGGTGTAAGTAGTTAAGCAGGACTGCTTCTGTCATAGCACTGAGGGTCAAGCAGAGGACATTGCTATAGAGTCTACAGGAATCATAGTAGTGTGACAGGGATTTTTTGTAGGTCTGTGTAACATAAGGATCCTGTACTCCAGGCTTTTGTGGTTGAGAGTGTTCTAGTCTTTCATGTCGGATGATGTTCTTAAATATGTCTTTACCAAAGGAGGCATTATATTGTCTTATGTTCCAAATTAGGGCTGATTAGAAGGGGACAGTATTTTCATTGTATCTGATGGATATACCATTAGTAATTAGTTGGATAAGTTGAATACTTTATGCATGGTAGTTAAAAGGCAGTGCATTGCCAATGAATGGGCCTATGTCCCTATTAATGACATCAGCCTTGAGTGAGTATCAGTTACGTGGTATGTGCAGGGATGATTTTGTCTTTCCAAAGAATACAACACTGCATTTTTTCAGTGAGTTTGAATCTGTGCACTTGGCATCAGTTACTAATGCAGTTTAGACCCTTTTCCAGAATAAATGTAGTAGCTAGAGTGTTAATAATAGCTCCACGTTTGTAGTAATCAGCAACCTTTGTCTGCCTTAGAGCTTTCATGTCAGCTTAGACATCTAAGAAGTATATACCAAAGTGGAAGGAGGCCCACTACAGAGATCTGAGGCATGTCTTTAGTGAGAAGTCTTTTAAAGTAAAGTACACCTCCTTGCGTGGGATCTGTCAGTGAGCCAAATTTGGTATATAGTGGGTTATGTAGGGGCCTCTGTATTGACAGGTGAGCTTTTTAGGAATATCAGAGTTATATAGTAGTGTCAAAGTGTTTAAGACTGATTAGAAGGGGACATGACTTCCTTGTATCTGAAGGATATGCAGATTGAGGTAGCCACTGTGCACTGACTGTAGTTTTGTCAGGCACTGTCTCAAAGAATCCCACAAAACTAAGTAGTCGGGGCCTACCCTTGACTTGGGTGAAGGTACTAGAGACTACTGGTCTCATTATTTATGAGTTCCTTTATAATGTGCTGCCTGTGGGTCGGATTGATTTATAGTTCTTAGGACTAGCGGTAGGGCCATGATTGTGCAGTGGCACCACAGTGCCAGTTCTCCAAGCCTCAAGTACATATCTAGTAGAAAAGCTAAGAATGGAAATATTTAGAAGACAATCACTACGGCTGTGTTTACTGTATAGGGACAACATGGTGCTTTGTCATCAGCCATAGAGGTAGTGTTTTGGTTTTGGAGAGAATGTTTAGGACCTATTTAGGGGTAATGATGGTAAGAAGCAGGGACTGTGGAGAAGATAGCGGTGTGGTGGGAGTAGAAAGAAATTGGAACCAAATTTTAAGTTATTATTTTTTGTTTTGCCAGAACCCTTTGTATTTTCTGTCAGATGTAAATCCCATATGAGAGTTAATTCCCATGACAGTGGCCCTCTGTACGAAATAGAACAAAAGAAGAATTTAGCACAGCTAATCAAGAACATATTGTGACTGTAGTGTTTGAGAAGATGTACTTAATCAGTCTTTGTATTAGGATGGTATTGTCCCGTCTTCACTTATTAACATGCTGGTTACATAGCGGAAATACTCAATATTTGCAAGCTGTTTGCTTTGTACTGTGTTCTGGCTTTCTCAATTTTGAGGTTGATGTCCAGTTTGAAGCATCATAATAGTTTCTCCTGACAGAACAGAGCATATTTGCAGAGGTGAGACTGTTTATGACTGTTAGTTTGGTTGTTGTCAAGCAGCAGGTAGCATCTCCTTGTACATCTCTTACTAGAAGAGTTTCTGGGTTCGCTGAGGATCTGATATTTTCGTTATACTGAGGTGGTATGTTGCAAAGTATAATTCTGCTTTTCTGGCTGCTATTGTTTTGGTAGTCGTGTAGGACCAAAATAGGACCAGATATCCAACAGTGGCTTGATCAACAAATGAAACTAAGAGCGAGAGATGGTAAATAGAGAAAAGTCAATCAGTCAGTAGACTGGTCAGAACTGCAGACAAAGATTGAATGACTAATCTTTTCTGTCCATTTGCCCCCCCCCCCCCTCAAAAAAAAAAAAAGAGGCTGTGTAGTAATGGGAAGGCCTCAATCATACAGCAGCAAGCTACAGATGTATATTTCTAGGATAAGGAAGGACAAAAAAAGATTGTAGAAGCTATGATGGATGCTAGATATGTACAGAACAGGTGGAGATTCTGGATAAAGAAGAGTCTTTACCTGGTCCTCATCATTCTTGAAGGTGTGGAAAGGTTATAAAATAAGTACTGCAACAAGCAGTGAGCATGCCACGTCATGGTACACAGCCATTGGGGCAGAGATCAGAAAAACAATTGTGGATTAACCCCCCCACCCCACACACACACACACACACACACACACACACACACACACACACACACACCCACACACACACACACACACACACACACACACACACACACGTCACTTTGGTGTAGATGTATTCTGCTTACCTTGTAAAGTTAGTAAAACCAGGACAGAACATTAAGAAAGTTATGGTACCAAGGAATGCAAATCAGCACTTGAACACAAGGCCGGCCATAATGGGTGAAGAAGTTAGTAAACTAGAGCATCGGATTCAGGCAGAATATGGGGAGAGACAGATTGTAACTGGAGAATGACCAAATCTAAGCTTATTTTTATAGTTTTAGACTGGATAAACGGCATCATCAATGCGATGATGTCATGTTTGGTCATCCACCTAACACAGTAGATCCCAGTATCTCACACTGCCAGTCTTATGGTTTTGCAGTAATCATACCAAGCAGAGACAGAATCCATATGCATGGCAAACTACTTACCTTTTCCACTTGTTCTGTCTGCCCTTATCAGGTTGCATGATATTAAAGAAAAAACAGCACTCTTAAGTCCAAGTTTATCTGTAAGTTGACTGATATCATTTTTGTCTACCTTGTCTGGTTCTGGCTTGAAAGTTTGTTCTGCCCTGGTTTCAGCTCCCATTTATTTGACTGTCTCTAAATGTACGGCTTGTGCCAAATATGACCGATTATCAGGCTGTTAATGCAACCATTCTTGCAAGGAAAAATATATGACCCCTTTGCTGAGTTTTTTCTTGTTGCAGATTCCTTGGCAATGGTATGGATCATTGTTAAAAGAACGACAGTTGCTTGTCTGAGATGTCCCATTCTATCTGTTACATTTCTGTTTGCCACTTTTGGCTTGTGCTTTTCATTGCTGGGCTGATAAGTCCCATTTGGAGGCAAATCATCTATTTTCTTAAATGTGGTTAATGTTTTATTGCTTTCCTCTTCAGGAAAGTTATTTTTATAGGAGTGTCATTATTTAATGAACTGTCTCAAGACTGCAACATTCTTTTAAAAGGAGTACTCATTTCTTTATTTCAGTTTAAAACAGGGTAAACTAACTGAAAACATATTTCTGTGGAGAAATTGCATTTATTTTCCATTCTGGGGCTGACATAATGTTTTAAAGTGCATTTTATTGTGTTCTTCTGTCAAAAAAAAATAATTTTTCTGGACTGGTAGTTTTACTGGCATTTGCTATTTGTCTTCCCTGGGAAAGAGGCACCATTTTCACTTGACCATTGAATAGACTACCAGTCCTATGGATGGTCCTTCTTCCAGCCACAAAAAGAAACAGTTAAGCAAACAGCCTTTATACCACTCCAGCAGGCTAGCAATTTGCCTCAGCTAAAGGTGGGTGATTCTGCAAAGACCATTTGTTGTAGCTCAGACCACTTGTCTTTTAACCCAGATCCCTCTGATGTAACACCTACAGTCACTATGGACCCGGGTATTAGCCACTTCTTCTGCAGCTCTTTTGAGTTCCCTCAGTGGACAAAGGGGAGCCACTCTTGTTAGTCCTGGGAAGGGGAACCGGGAAGTGTCCCTGTTGTTTCTGAATGCTGTGCCCATCCCTGGGGAAGCAGCTGCTGCCATTAGTAACATGGCTAGTCCCATTTTTTCCTATTAAAAGGAAACAAAAGACCAAGCATGTATCTACCCTTCCTCAAATTTCTTTGGATAGGAGTAGTTTACTGAGAATGGCTCGGGATTTAATTCAGGCTATTGATCCTTCTTATAAAGCAGTTTCTGGTAAAAGAAGTAGGGATTCCTCTTTTCCTGAAGAGATTCAAGATTCTGAATCATAGCAGGAAGATGCAAGGATGGATTCAGGATGTTGTCTTCAGGTCTCTTGTATTCAGACTCAGAGGAGAGCTCAGTTTTTGATTCTGTCTGTAGGGATTTCTCTTTCTGTGAGGCTGCTGCTAGAATGTCCCAGTGTTTTCAGTGGAAGAACACCAAGGTTTCCTCAGTCCCTCAGAAAATACTTTGAGTTGTTACAGAAGGATTTTCCAGAACCTACATAGGATCATAGGAGGTTATAGGATCATAGGAGTTTACTAGGCTCTAGGCCCTGAGGCCCTTATAAGCCTAGCCAAGAGTTTAGCCCATGTTTAGACAAATCAGCACCCAGTGCCCCTGTCCAGCAGGGACACGGGTGTAATCCCATGGGTATATTTTCTGTTTCTCATCCAGTTATCCAGGTTGCACTTAAAAAGGGGTAAAGAGGTACTCTGCTTGATGTGGAGAGGGAGTCTGTTCCATAGATGGGGAAGTCTCTGGGGCACAAATCTGTCCCGTCAAGAAGTCTTGTTGATGTCACAGACCAGGTTGAGGCTGCGTGTGCGGGTGGGTTACTCGAGTGGAGTAACCTGCACATGCGGCCTCAACCTGGTCTGTGGTACACCCATTCCTTCTATTCTGATGCTTTAGAGGATGTGTGTGCTACTGCCTGCAGTTTTCTTGTTAGTTAGCCAGCTGCCCGTAGAAAGACAGATAGGATGCATAAAGTTCCTCAGTCTTAAAATTTGTATACTCTATTCTGAAACCTGACCCAGCAGCTATAGCCTTAGTTAATTCCACTGTTGCTAAGCACTTAGTCAGTTCCAATCTAACTCTTTCTAATAAGGATGGGAAAATTATTGGTAGATATGGGAAAAAGTGTATACTTCTGCAACTTTGATTTTCAGAATTTTGAGTTGTCAGGATCACATGTTAAAGTGGGTTCTGACAAATTGTAAAATAGGAGGAACATTTTATTTAAAGTTTCTTCTTGTGAAGAAAAATCTGGTTTAAATAACTTAGCTTCTTCTTTTGCACAGGTTACTACTCATTGTTTGTTGATGTCTTCCAGGGCTATGGCAACTTGTACTGTTTTAAGGAGCTTTCCTTGGCTGCTTTCTGAGAACCTCCCAGATAATGTAAAAATGAGACTTTAAATTCTCCCTTGGATAGAGATTTAGTGTTTGGCCCTTCTGCTACAGAGCTGATCAAAAAAATATGATGAAAGGGGACTCTGTAAGATTTTTCAGCCTTTCTTTTTCAAACTGTCCAAGGGATTTTCTTTCTCCCCTATCTAATTTTGTCAAAGAACAGGATAAACTGCCTCAATGGAATTCAGGCAAACAGACGTTTAAGAAGGAATGGAAAGGGGGTTCCAACAACAGTCCAACAAGTCTGAATGACTATTAAAGAGACCTTGAGACTGGCTCCCCCTGACCCCTTTCCTATTCCAGAAAGTTTGGCAACAGATTGTTTTGGGCTAATGGGTTCTTAAAATCATTCATCAAGGCTACAGATGGCAGTGGGAGGAAATCCCCACTTCCCAGGGGACTATTGCTCATCCTCCAGATATGATTGTTTTATTTCCACCTGTTCATCATATGCTGTCTTAAGCAGTGATAGAACCAGTTCCTCCTTCCCAGGTGGGGAAGGGGTTTTATTTAAAGATATTCCAAGTGCCAAAGAAAGAAAATGCTTGGAGACGAGTTCTGGATCTTTCTTTTTCTATACCTGTTTGTGATTGTGCCCAGATTAAAAATGTTGTCACTTCACAACCGTTACCTCTTCTTCCTTGTTCAAGCTTCCTGGTAACACTAGATTTAAACAATGCTTATCATCACATCCCTATTCATCCAGACTTCAGACATTTCTTAAGATTTTTGTGCGTCCTGATCACATTATCAGTTTTATGTCTTATCCTTTAGACTATACCCTGCACCAAGAGTGTTCACAAAGTATCCAGCTCAGATTGTAGCTCATTGCAGGCTGTCCACATGTTTCCTATTTAGATGACTTGCTTATCTTTGCAGAGTCTTTTTCAAAATGTTAGGCATCACGCTCTTCGGTGAGAGATTTCCTATTTAAACTGGGATTCCAAGAGAACATTCAAATGTCTTTCTTGACTCCCTCACACAGGATTGTGTTCCTCGGATGTTAATTAGACATCTCAGTTCAAAGAGCTATTCTTCCACTGGACAAAGTAAATCTTTATCTGGATCATTTCTAAGATTTTCCACTCAGACTTCAATCACTGCGAGGGAAATCCTTAGGTTTTTCGATCTCATGGCATCTATAATTCACATGATACCCCTGACAAGACTCCACATGAGAAAGATACATTGGTATTGAAATCTCTTTGTTTCAGCATTAACACCCTTTAACTTTTTAGATCCTAGTGCTGAGATTTGTCAGAAGAAAAATATTTTGGTGGTGACAGATATACTCAAATCCAGGTCTCCCCTACTCACTCCCTGCTCCAAAGCAGTCAGTCACCTGAGACACTTCAATTTGCTGGGGGGAACAGTTTCAGGAGGGATATAAATGCAGGGAGTGTGGGATAAAATGGACAGATGCAAACACATAAATATCAAGGAGATGCTTTCCCTGATCAAGGCACTCAATTCTCTGAACCATCTTTGGTCCTCGGGAACTCTTCAAGTGTTTACAGACAATGCCACAGTTATGTGGTACGTCAGCAAGCAAGGGGGAACCCGGTTATACCCGCTTTGCAAAGTAGTCATGTTAGCTTGGGATGTAGTTTTACAGGACATTCTCACTCTACAAACATCTTACATTACATCAGTGCAAAATTGTGTGACAGACTGAGCAGGACCACAGCAGACCCTTATGAGTGGAAACTAGATGGGGGGGGTCTTCCAAGATTTGATCCATCTGTGAAGAATTCTTCAAGTAGACCTCTTTGCCTCCTTTCTGAACAATCAACTTGCAAATTTCTTTTCCCGGACTTCATGCTAGAACACCTGGAAGACTTGTGCCTTTTTTTCCTTTGAACAGGAATGTTCCTGTATGCCTGTCCACTAATATCTAGGGCACTTCTGAAGATTTAGAAGGAATTCCTCAAGATCCTTCTGGTGACTCCCTTCTGGTTCAGGTAGCCATAGTTCTCTTTTCTTTTGGAAGTGGTTAGGGGCAGTTACCACAAGGTTCCTCAAAGACTGGATCTACTCACAGTAGAACAGGGGTGTTTGATACATGCCTATATCAATTGCCTTCAATTGACTGCCTGGATGATAGGGTCTTAATTCCTTTTAGTTACCTGTTATTTGATGACTGTAGCAGATACTAATGGAAGCAAGAAGGCCTGTTTCTAGAAAATCATGCATTAGCCAATGGAAATGTTTTTTTTTTTAGTTGATGCCAACAACATAACCAGCACCCATTTGTGGTTAGTTGTTCTTTAGTTTTACAATATTTGTATTGTAATATCCTATGGCCGTTCTTATTCCTCTATCAAGGTTCATTTATTGGTCATTTTGGTGTGTCTGTCCTTGGATCCTCCTCTTTCAATGCAGTCTCATTTCAAAATGTCTTTGAATGGATTTTTGCTTAAGAGTTCTCTGTGAAAACCACTGGGCTCTCCTTGGAATCTTAATTTTGTGTTAGAAAAACTAACACTTGCTACATTTGAAACTGCTAGTCTGTCTAACATGAGGTTCTTAACATGGAAGACAGTTTCATTGATTGCTCTGACCTCTGCAAGAAGGATGTCTGAGTTGCAAGAGCTTATGGTGAGTCAGCCCTATCTCATTTTCCACAGGGGCAGAATTTCTTTGAAAACGAATCTTTCTTTTATGCCTAAAGTTGTATCCTAGTTTACTTTAAGTCATATTACCCATCTCTCCATTTTCTTCCCTGACTTTAAAAATGAAGGAGAATTGGATACTCAGTACCTTGGCTGTCCAAAGACAATGCAGTTACTATCTTGACAGAACTGAATTTTTTAGACCTTCTGATCAAATTGTTTCTTGTGAAAGTAAGAAGAAACCTGTGTCAAAACAGACTATTTCCAAATGGTTGTCCAAGGCTATTAGCTTTTGTTATACTAACCATAACAAATCTATTCCGGGCAGAGTGAAGGCTCACTCTACCAGGGCCCTGTTTTTGTCTATGTTTTTTGAAAGTGTTGAATTCTAGAAATATTCTAGAGGCTGCTACTTGGTCCTCTGTGCATACTTTTACAAAGCAATGTAAGCTTGATTCCTTTTCTAGGTCTAGATCAAACTTTGCTAGGACCATACTCCAGGGGCTCCTGGACACTTCTCCTTCCAGCTCCCAAATATAGTTAGCTAAGGTAATCTACATGTATGGCTTTGGCTGCTGCATCAGTAATCTTTATGAAGAACATAGTACACTTGTGCAAGTTGAACTTAACATAATAATGTCCAAATGATTACTGCTGCAATAGACACTTCCTCCCTCCATCCCTCTTGTTTTTTTATTTATTTTTTGGCCAGAGTGTGGATATTATTTTTTTGTTCTTAGCACCTCCCTTTCTCCAGGGCTCAGCCTCACTCTGTGCTGGCAAGAAAGCTCTGAAGGGCTTTGCACCAAACTTGTCTTTTAGTCAGCTCAGTTCAAGCTGCTTGACAGTTTTGGCAAGTGTAAAGTGCCCTGCAACTTTAGAAACTGGCCAACCATTATATTCTTGGCAGGATATAACCCAATATAGCTAAGACTACTGCAGCAATGATCATTCGAACATCCACTGTTATAAGTTCAACTTATACAACTGTACTTGATATTCAAGTTACAGCATTTTGTTATGCAGTAATAAAAGGGAAGCTTTTGCCTTGCTTCTTAGACTGCAAGGGTAAAGTAGGAGTAAAAGAGGATAAAACAAAGTGTTCTTTATGAAGCAGAAATGCATTTCAGTGATTATCATTGAATTTACTGATTTCATTATTATGGACTTGACTTTACAAGACCAAAGTTAGGAGGTAAAGATTTAGTTGAATGGGATGGTTGTGATTTGAAATATATGTTTGCTTTTTTACTTTTATCCATCTTCTGCAACCAGTAATCTCTTTTTCTGCTCATATCTACCACTTTTTTAACTCATATTTTCCTTGCATTATTTAACGTTATTATCTCCTTTACCGAACATTTCCTATTTAACTTATTTTGCCTTGGAATAATTGAGAATTAATTTATAATGTTAATTTACTCAAAAAGTGCTATAAACAATTCTTTGTAGACATCTGTCAGTAGTACTGACTTGCATTACTCTAAAATAACAATGAAAACTGGAAAGCTTTACACATGTAAGATTCTTGTAAATATTTTTTTTCTTATTGCTGTTATGCACATTTTGTGTATCTCAGTTATATTTTGCATGTTGTCCTCAGTCATTATTTTGTTGTGTCTTTCTCCTTAATCATTATTTTTACAGTATCATTCTAGAGTTTATCTCTCTAGGCCTCCCCTAAAGAGGGACAATTAGCTCAGTCAAAATATGCCAGTAAACGAATGCAAATAGACAGATAGATAAAGAGAGAGACAGATAACACTAACAAGCTAGAATGAAACAACTGATGAAAGAGTCTTACAAATAGGTTCATAGGTTCATACTATGCCCTAGGGCATTTATAAGCCTAGCCAGAGTGTGTTTGGCTTTCGCCACCCATTTTAAATGAATTTTGCTATGCCCTTTTTTGAGGTTAGTATACTGTGCCTCTGTCTAACAGTGACACAGAAGTGATACCCGGGGTAAACCTATGATCTCCCATCCACTCATCAAGATTCCTCTTGAAGAGAGTCAATGAGGGACTCTGCCTAACCTGGACTGGGATTTTATTCCAGAGTGAAGGGAGCCTCTGGGTTATGAATCTGTCCCTCCAGCATGTCCTATTTATTTCAGTGCTGAGGTTCAAGTCTCTCCAGTGCGTAGCTCGATGGGATTTGGATTTTCTGAGGTGCAGCATGTCCATTAATTCCGGGTTGGACATGGATTTATATGTCAGGCACAGATCGCCTTTGAGCAGGTGGTATGCCACTGAGTAGAGCTGGAGTTTCTTTAACCGGGCAGCATATGGCATCTGTTTGAGCCCTTTGATCCTCTTGGTGAGGTACTTTTGGGGTCTTTCCAGTTGCTGCAGGTGTCTGGTAAGGTACATCCCAAAAGGGGCATTGTACTCAATTATGGGGCTGATGAGGGATGAGTAAAGAGGCACAATGACCTCCCCTGATCTAGATGTGAATCCCTTCATGATTAGGTGGGCTATATAAAATGTTTTTCTAACCACTTTGGCCACGTGGTTTTCAAATGAGAGATTGATGTCAACTTGGGTCCCCAGGTCCCTAATTACTTCTTCCGTACTTAATGGATTACTACCTATGTGGTAATTTGTGGGCACTTTGTTTTTGCCAAAGAGGATGACTATACACTTTTTGGGGTTTAGCTTGAGGCCATGGCTCTGGCACCAGTTGTCTGTTTCTATGAGGCCCTTTTGTAGGATGCTTGTGTCGGCTGGAGAGTCGATTATGGTGCCTAGTTTGCAGTCATCTGCGAACTTGGTCAGCCACAGTCCTTCCGTGTTGGCCTGTACCTCTGAGAAATATATACTGAACAAGAGAGGTCCCAGGACTGAGCCTTGTGGGACGCCACTTGTAACTGGTTTGGAGTCTGATATGGCTCCATCAATTCTATTTATTTATTTATTTATTCTATTTGCAGTTGGTTTACCAGGATAGTCCATTGGGCCAAAGTGAACCCGTTTTCAATGGAGTCCTGGGGAGAAAAGCTCCATAAACAATCAAGGTTACAAAATGATGTAGATAATAAGTTTACATGTGTTATAATATAGTGCAGACCAAAGAACAATTAATATAACAATATGACATAGATTAAAAATATACAATTAGATTAGATAAGAACAAACATTGCAAACAGTATAGGTTTTAGATAAATGAACAGGTAGTGCAGAATTTTAAGGAATGATTACAAGATATATACAGGAATATTAATATATAGGAAGTTTGAAGTAAGAGGTGTAGACTAGAATAATATCCAGTTTGCAAGTAATTAACAAACAGTTTATGAGTTTGAGGAGAAGTTAGAAGGAGCAATGTTATTGAAAACGGGGGGGGGGGGTTTGCAGTGTGAGTTATGTAGGGTGGCAGCTGGAGCATTCCCACTGGGATACTAGGTATGAGTGAAGAGTTTTTTTGAAGATAGAGTAAGCAGGGGTAGCACGAATGTGTGGTGGTAGGGAGTTCCAGAGTCATGCTAGGCTAAAGGATAGAAGGTGTTTGCCTGGGGGGCGAGCTGGTTTGTATATTTCTAGAAGATTTTGGTTATTGGACCGTAGTACTCTGTCAGGTAGATGCATTTTAAAAAGCAGAGGAGAGGGAGGGACAGAGTGAGGGGTTGAGAATGAGCTTGTGTGCTAAAGTAAGTTGGGTATAGATAAGGTGATTAGGTAGTTCTAGCCAGTTTAGTTTATGGAGAGAGGAACAATGGTGAGTGGAGGACTTATGGCTAATAGCGAACTTGGAGATTTTGTTGTAACAACATGAGAGTTGAGTTTTTAGAGAGGATTGTTGATTAGTTAGGAGTGGAGCTCCATAGAGAAGGGAGAGTATGAGAAAGGATGTAGAAAGGGTGAGTTTAGTGGTGGGTATAAGATAATGGTTTTGTCGATAGAGCATACCAAGTTTTTGATGTTTTTTTTTTATATTTAGTTATATGTGGGAATTAAATTTAAGCTGATTGTCAATTAGCATGTCAAGTAGCTTGGTCTCTGATACCAGTTCCAGAGTTGTGTTGTAATGACTAGTGATACAAAATATGTTTTTGTTGAAAGGTGTGACTTTAGAGGGAGTAAATACCATTAATTTGGTTTTAGAAGCGTTGAGTGCTAAGTGATTATTTTTCATCCGTTGTTCAGTGGTTGAAAAAGCATCTTGAGTTAGCTTTAGAAGTAAAGGGCACTGGATCCTACCCAGTGGGTTCTGTCCTTGAGCCAGTTTGCAACCCATCTAGTGTCATAGGGGTTTATATTTAAGCTGGTGAGCTTATCTATAATGCCCGAGTGGGGTATTGTATTGAAGGCTTTTGCGAGGTCCAGGTAGGCTGTGTGGACCATCTTCCCCTCGTCAGTGGCCTTGGTGACTGTTTTAAAGAAATCGACCAGGTTTAAGAGGCAGGATCTGCCCTTAACAAAGCCGAACTGGGTAGGATCCAGTGTCTGTAGGTCCCCAATATCTTTATTTATGAGGTCCATGATGATCCTTTCCATAGCTTTGCAGACCAAGCTAGTCAGGCTTATGGGGCGATAGTTTCGAAGATCCATTGAGGCACCACCTTTGTGGAGAGGGACCTCTGTTGCTGTACGCCACTCTTTGGGTACATATCCTGTAGTAAGGCTGAGCTTGAACAGTAGTTTTATGTTTGGGTTTAGCTCTTCTTGGAGTTCATGTAGGATGCAGCCCGGGACACCATCTGGTCCCATTGATGCTGTGTTTTTTGCTTTGGAGAGGGCGGCTCTTACCTGAGCATCTGAGATGTCAGGGGGGGCAGCACTCTGCTGGGATAGATATTTGCCCTTTGGTGGGGGAGTTTGTGCTGAACGTGTCAGCTAGGATGTTGGCAATGTCTGTGGGTTCAGTGTATTTTTTGTCATTTTGGACTAATCCTGAGCATATCTGGGAATTCCCACCCAAGTTCCTAACATAACTAAAGAAAGCCTTGTGATTATCCTTAGTGTCCTGTGCAATTTTTCTCTCGTAGCTGGCCTTAGACGATTTTATGAGTGCCTGTAGTTTTTTGCTAATACTGATCAGAGATGCCTTCCCTTTTTGGGATTTTGCTCTATCATGTAGTAACTTCTTCCGTCTATTGTATAGTTTGTTTATGGCTGGGGTCCACCAGACAGGACGCCTGCCTTTGGAGGATTGGGTCTTGGTTTTATTTGGGATTGCATGATCCATGCATTCCTGAAGGTGTTCATAGAATGCGTTTATAAAGGATTCTGCGGTCTGGGCCGTATTTTCCACAGGCCCGTGGGCTTTGAAGGATTCCACCTCGGTTTTGAGGAGTGTGAAATTTGCTTTAGAGAAGTTTTTCACTGTGGTTTTCAGGGCAGGGGGTGGGGTCGGGATGTGAATATCCAGTGAGATTAGTTTATGGTCTGATCTTACCAGTGAGGGATACACTTCTGGTCTGGAGCATAGAGCCTCCATGTTGGCGATGATCAGGTCCAGTATGTTTTCCCCTCTTGTGGGAGTGGTAACAAGTTGTTCCATAGCATTTGGGTTTATAAATTCTAGGAACCTTTGGGCTAGGGTGTTGGAGCTAGAGTAATGCTCCCAGTCTATGTTTGGGTAGTTGAAGTCGCCCAATATAATGGTGTTTGGAGAGACCTTCATATTTTCCAGTGTTCTCAGGAAGGCCGAGTGGGGTTCATGGGTTTGGGAGGGTGGTCTGTAGCAGGCTATAAACTGGAAGGCAGTTTTACCCACTGTTAGTTGCACATGGATAGTCTCTGATGCTTCGTGCTGTGCCACCAACCTGGAGGTGTGGGTATCTTTGACGAATATTGATGCTCCCTCCTTTTGTGGTTCGGTCCAAGTTTTGGGGCTGAAAAGCCTGGTATGAGGTATAACCTGGTAGTGCTGGGGTCCGCTCGGGAGCCTTGAACCAGGTTTCTATTACTGCACAGATATCAATGTTCTCCATGCTAAGGAGAGTTTCGAGTGCATGCATCTTGAGGTTTAGACTTCTGGCGTTGAGTAGCATTACTCTTAGTTTCTTATCCCTTGTGATACCTATGGAGGTGGGTTTGTCTTTGAGCCTTGCCTAAAAAGGCACTATGGGGTGGCAAGAGCCTTTGCCAATATCCGAAAGCCCAGGGTGACAGGTGCAAGCCGTCCCTAGCGAAGCATCGTGGCTTGTCGAGCATGTCATCCCAGGCTGACAGGCATTGATCCCTTTGAATGACACCAATACTTAAGCCAGTTGTTGAAATTGATCATCTTGTCTTCATATTGTGCCATCATTCTTGGTGAGGGTAAGATGCTACTCAAGGTCAGGGTCATACCGGCCTGGGCTACATGCTCAGAGAGCTCCTCTATGTCTCTTTTCATGTAGTCCAGGGAGGTACGTCTCAGGCATTCACATCAGCATGGACAATGACTGAGTCATATTTGTACTTGCCTTGGAGTGACCTGAGTGCTTGTGTTATGTGGCGGATCCTAGCGCCCGACAGGCAGCTCACCGTGACCTTCTCCTTGTTCAGCCTGGTGAGCGGGACGTCGGTCTGCCTGACGATAGAGTCACCTATTACAAGTGTATCAGGTGTGTTGTTTAGCCTTAAGGGCTGTGACTGTTCGGCACACTGGCTTTGTGAGCTATGTATTGCACATGTTTTGTTTTGGGGTAGCGGTTGCTTGGGTGTCTGCTTTGGAGGTCTCTGCTGCTTAGGCAGATTTTTATTTAGAGCCTCTGAGTATGTTTTTGTGTGTTTATGTGTTTTGTTTGCTGTCATGGTAGGTCTATGTGAGACTGGAATTGTAGTGAGTGTGGTTTCCTTATCCCCCTGACTGGTTACGCCAGTACTGAGTTGAGAGAGCTTAGCCTCCAGTTTGGCTATATGGTTGCATCTCTCACATGTGTTGGAATTTGTTGGGAGGAGGAGGAGAGGGTTGTCTGTGTACATGAGGCAGTTGTAACATTGCCTCAAGATTCCCATATTCACCAGCTGGACCGGAGAGGCAATTGACAACTGACCTTTGGACATGCTAGAATAGTATTGGGAATTCCTTTATAATTGAAAAAAGGGCCAATGGGGAACAAGGTACTCAAGGGGAGTTTGTGAGGGTGTAGTGCTTTTAATTTTTTAATGCTGACTTATATAATTGCTTTAGTGAGCAAGTGCCAGGCTTTACAGTAGGAATAGGGTGTTTATTATGAGAACTAGATCAGTTCTAAGGGAAAAAGTGAAGAGCAGACTTTGTGGAGCCGAGAATGGTTTAAACCCAATTAAGCGGAGCTGCCCGATGCTGCGAGGTGCGCAAAATCGCGCAAAGCCACGCCAAAGCGGGTTTTATACAGGGGGACTTGAAAGAGCTAGAAACTGGCCCAAAATGGCCAATAGACTACCAGATTCTTGTGCTGGGAACACTCCTCCAGGGATAGATAGGCTGCTCTAAGCTTCCCACTGCCACTGGTGAACAAAGAAGCCTCCCTTTATCCAAGAAAGGAAATGGGCAACACAGGAACTTTCCAAAAGTCCAGAATACAGCAAAGCCTGTATTTGGACTACTCTAGGTCAGGAAAGACGGGAAACAAGGATAATTTTTTTGTTTTTTTTCTTTTTTGCAACAGCAGGAAAATGCAATAAATATGTAACACAGGCTAGCGTACTTGAATATGTAGCCTCAACAGGGAAATGCAACAAACAGGACAAACTTTAAAAGTGCAGGTGCAAAAACAACTTTAAACAGTTTAAAACAGTTCAAGAAGCAGAAATACTTGCAGTTTAGCTAGATCGGACAGTCGCCAGGTAGTAGCAGGAAAAAAAACACTTTTATCAGGTTAGCAGTCGCTCTTTTAGCCTCTCTGCTGCTAGCACCACTCTGCAGGACCACGAGGAGCTTGGCTGAGTAGTAATAAGTGCAAAATACCACGCCAAAGAGGGTATTATACAGGGGACTTGAAAGAGCTAGAAATTGACCCAAAACAGCCAATAGACTACCAGATTCTTGTGCTGGGAACACTCCTCCAGGGATAGATAGGCTGCTCTAAGCTCCCCACTGCCACTGGTAAACAAAGAAGCCTCCCTTTATCCAAGAAAGGAAATGGGCAACACAGGAACTTTCCAAAGTCCAGAATACAGCAAAGCCTGTATTTGGACTACTCTAGGTCAGGAAAGACGGAAACAAGGATCATTTTTTTCTTTTGCAACAAACAGCAGGAAAATGCAATAAATATGTAACACAGGCTAGCGCACTTGAGTGTGTAGCCTCAACAGGTAAATGCAACAAACAGGACAAACTTTAAATTACAAGCGCAAAAGCATGCTAAAGCTGGCTTTAAAGCAGGGGGTTAGAAAGAGATAGGAAATGGCCCAAAACGGCCAGTAAGCTACAAGTCACTGGGCTGAAACCACTCCTCAAGGGACAGATGGGCTGCTCAGAGCTCCACACTCTCACTGGTGAACAAAGAAGCTTCCCCCTATCCAAATAAGGATATGGGCAACACAGGAACTATGACACAGCCCAGAGATCAGCAATACCTGAAGACTGGACTATTCTAGTTCAGTAAAGGCGGGAAACAAGGATTTTTTTTTTCTTTCTTTTTTTTTTTTTTTTTTACAAAGTAGCAGAAATTAGGAACAGAAACACAGTAAACGCTTTAATCTGGCTAGCGCACTTGAGTGTGTAGCCTACCAGTTAAACTAAGCAAAAACAAACTTTAAAAGTGCAAAAAACTCAGAAATACAGGCAGGAATGCAATAAAACAACTTTGCAGAGCTTAGTTAAAGAAACAGAGAAGTATATATATACAGAAAAGCAGCTAAAACACACAAACACTTCAGATGCAGTGCAACCTTGAGCACTTGAGTTGTAGCAATATTAAGGCAATTACAGTTATAATAAATGCTCTGAAATATACTCTATATTTCCAAAATGTTTGAGAAGCACAGTCAGAACACAAGGAGATTCAGGCAAAAAAAAAATTTTTTTTTTTGTGAAAGGGAAAAAGGAGAAACAGAAGGCCTTATCCAATGTTTTCTCTTTATTAGGTAGAATGAGCTAATGACACTAGACTGGGAGGAGTGTCACAGATCAGATTTACTGTAGGGGCGGGCAACTGCAAAGCCACCAAGTATAAAAGCAAGACACCAACTGGGAGGGGGTAGGAACAAAAACAATAGCCTACAGCCAGTAAGCACTAGAGAAAGCCACAAATGAAAGTTTTTAAACAGATAAAGATTTGTAAAGATACAGAATACTTTTAACTGCAAAGAAATCAGTTACTTGTGCAGATTAGTTAATAGCAATAAAATACACTCAAAGACTAAAAAGCAGGCAATACAAGTGCTATATATTAATTGTTAGAAACAATAATCTGTATAAATAATTGAAAAAAAAACAGGATACTTATATATCTCAGCTAACAGTTGTGGTCAACAACTCTAAGGGGAATACTTATAAAAGTTCTAACTAGGGAAACTAATGAATGCTGTCAGCTGAGAAACACTCCATATGCTACATCAGCGTAATGGTACATATTACAGTGCAATAAATATGTTGGCAGACCATTACTTGGAATCTTACAACATATCTTTCAACCTCTTAGCACAAAAATCCAGACAAAGACAAAAATAATAGGGGAACAAAGGCCCAAAAAGAGGGGCAGATTAAATATTGTTCTTTTAAACTTTGAGTAACAGGTGTTGCGTTAGCATACATTTTCTGAATGTTATGAACTCTGAAACTCCAATGTCTGTCATTATTTAGAGACTTTAATCCATAGTGATTTACCATAAAACTAGAAATTTTATGAGGAACAGGAAAAAATATGAGGCAAAAATCTGGACAGTTGAGAGGTATGTCTGCTCTTTATCAAAGAATTGCACATGTAGGCTTTTGAACCCTTACGAACATTTTGTAAATTTTATATGATTTGATTAACACTGCATAGCTGGATTGAATGTCATTTTCAGTGGAGGCATGGGGAGATGACCTCCACACACACATGCATGTTAAAGTTTGTAAAAGACATCTTAAAGAACCACAAGTACATGGAGATCATGTTTAAGATTTCATCATACAAGTTTTACAAAAAAAAAAACAGTCTTGTAAGCTAAGAAAGCATTGTAATGAGCCTAGCAATAAGTATAGGACAGATATTTTGAAGGCAGTGCAGAATAGTTACATGTAGAGGCACCCTAAATTTAAGCTAGTCAGAAATCTACATACTTATATAAAATATGTACAAAGCTGCAAACAGGACACTGTATGACCAAACAATGTAAAGCAAAGTGGTGATATGTGGGATAATACAGTTTAAATAGTGAAAGATATATGCAGGAATGCAAGTGTTACCATACAAAAACTAAGAAAGAGGATTTAATAGTCACATTTTGACTCTGGTACTGTCTTCACAGAACTAATTTTTTTAGATCTTCTGATCAAATTGTTCATTTCTTGTCAAATTAAGAAGAAAGAACTATGATGATAATACTGTTTTAATTTTGCTTAACAATAAAAAAATGGAAAGAGAGGTATTTCTTGTTTTACTCCTCTGTTTGCAGTAGATATTTGGTTGTTTTGTTTTTAACTGGGACAAGGTGAATATAATGTTTTATCTTTTTTAAGCTGCAGAGCAGCTTGTAAAGCTCTAACCTCTGTAGTGTTGGGATGTTTTCATCGGGGGGAGGGGTGCTAGTGTGAGAATTTAGTAAACTGAACACAAATCAGGTAATATAGTCCACAAACCAGAAGCAGTAGAGGTCACAAGGAAAGCCACTTGCAGTGAAAGCTGCAGTCTCCATTTCTAACAAACTCATTTTGTTAAAGTTTTAGCTTCAGGTTCATCTTTTTTGCAAACTGTCTTTCAGTCAATTTGCCCTATTCAGTCCCTCATCACTGGTATGATGGGCAGTGCCAGGTTTTTGGGAGATCGTGGAGAATTGCATTAAGAAAGTTACCATTATCTTAGTTCTTGTGTACTCATATAGGAGAGCAGTATGCAGTTTGTAACTCTAAACCATGATGAGAGTAACAAAGAATTCCAGAGTGTGTTAAGTACTGTAATAATTTTTGTTGCACACTTTTTTCAAGGATGTTTGATGGTGACAAGGGAAGGGGAATTGGGTGACAGATATTTAGCATGACCAAAGAGACACCTTTATGTAATGAAATTGTTAACTCCAGTTTGCACATAAAAGGAACATACCCTGCCTTGATAGACCTGTTGATGCTTGTGGAAACAGGCTTGGAAATCGTTGTAGCTGAAATCTTTAGACACACAAAAGATGGCATCTACCAATGAGGAAGGCAGTGTTGAAGTAAGCCACAGCCTCATCCAAATGAAGTTTGATAAGGATAAAATTAAAGGTGGCTAAATCAAATTGACTACTTATTTAAGGAAAATGGGGACTGTTATAGCAATAACCCACGCCTGGGTGTGGGTAATGCTGGATTTTATATTTGGTCCCGAGGCTGCCCAAGGACCAAACAAAGCCAACCTTGGGTAAATCCAGCATTACCCACACCCAGAAGTGGGTTATTATATTAATGACATTATTTAAGAAAAGAAATAATTACTTTTCTTAAATAATGGCATTGTATAATGCCTCTTTACTGCCCTTCCGCAGCTGTCTGGTATTCTGCGGTTCTGATGTACTGCGCATGCCTACGCAGTAAATCAGAGCTGTGGGCAAAGCACTGTTTCGTTAAATGGGTTTAACATGGCGAGACTTTAAAATAAGCAACGGAGATCTCCGTTGCTTATTTTAAAGCTGTTTCGCCATGTTCAACCCATTTAATATAGCGAGACAGTTTTAAAGCAACGGAGATCGCAAGATCTCCGTTACTTTTACTGTGTCGCTATGTTAAAGGAGTTTAACAGCTTTAAAATAAGCAACGGAGATCTCCGTTGCTTATTTTAAAGCTTTGTCGCTATGTTAAACTCTTTTTAACATAGCGAGACAGTGTTTTATACTAACGGAAAAAGTCTGGGCGACCGGACCTTTTTCCGTTAGTATATTGAGGGATTTACAACGGGCACGCTGGTTGGGCTGGCCAATCAGCGTGCACGTTTTAGGGGAGGAATTGTATAATAATGTTTATATTGTTCTGCAGTAAAAATGATGGTAAATGACCAGTACTAATCTCAGAGGAGTGGCTAGGCTATTTGAAGCCCAGGAAAAGAGCCTCATTTGCCCACCACTACAGAGCAAAAAAAAAAAAAATTCCAGTAATAGTCTAAGCGGAGTAGCTAGGCTGGTTGGACCCCAAGATGAGAGCTTCAGTTGCCTCCCATTACAAAGCAAAAACATTTTTTTGAGCAGGGGTTGGAAAAATACGTTGACAACAACTTTTCGCAAAAAGCTAACAGAAAAAGAGGCTCAAAAGCATGACCAAACAGGAAGTTTTTTGAAAGTTTCACTCATTTTCAGAGTAAGTCGTTTAACTATCATGTGTTGCATAACCAAACACAAACAGCTTTGACAATTTAAAGAAAGCATCCTGTTATTAAAAATAAAGCATGGCTGAATAACATCATAGTTTGGTTGCATGAAGTTTTAAGACTATTGGAGACACAGTCATATGTTCTAGGGTGTTGTGTACCATTTAGCAGTTACTGTTCAAGCTAAAAAGACATTTCTCAGGTGAAAATGAAGCTGAGAGGTGAAGGTTAAATGTGGACCCAAACACAACAGAGTAACAAATAACATCAAAAGGAATAATTTACCCATGTATCCATTGAGTAATCTGTCCATGTATGCACAAGTGCCAAATGACTCCAGAATGAATCATCTTCCCAGGATCCCTTCAAAGCTTTGCCCTGTATTCAAAATTAGCAAGTGACAACAAAATAAAACATTTCCCCCAACTTCAGTAGTCTATCCATGTATACACAAGCACCAGAATGATGTCAAAATTAATCATCTGAAGTTGTTGTCTTCATTTGCTGTTCAACCTGTGGGACATGGATCTGACTCAGCTGCATTTCTCCAGCATCTGATCTGAGCTCCAAGCTCCTCCCCTACCCATAATGCCCCTGTCTTCTTCATCCCTTCAGATCTTGTTTGCCGCACTCATGTATGCATCGTGATCTATTGCTCTGAGCTATTTTTTGGGGGTATGTGTGTCTATATTTTCCACTGTAGATCTTCTTTCTGTTTACGAATTCTCTTTTTTTCTGTCTTTCCTATCACCTCCCCTTCCACGTTTCATGTTGATTCAAAAAAAAAAAAAAATTCTGTTCTCTCTTTAGGAGTGTGCGTGTGTGCGTGTGTGCGTGTGTGCGTGTGTGTGTGTGTGTGTGTGTGTGTGTGTGTGTGTGTGTGTGTGTGTGTGTGTGTGTTTTTCTTCTGTTTGGGCCTGTCTCCCTTTTGACCATGTCAGACACTCCCAAACGTGGTTTTCGTAAATGCACGGAATGTGGCCGAGCTGATGGCCACACTCTGTGCATTGAGTGTCTAGGGGTTGCCCATCTTGATTCCTCTTGCTCGATCTGCATGGGGTTCAATCCCCGTTTATTGATCGACAGGAGGAATAAACGTATTCTGAAAGGCTTCTCCCCCCACCTACCACGGGGCCCAGGTCACCACTTCTACTGCTACCCCGGCTGCTGCTTCTATCTCCACCCTGGCCTCTGTGACTCACCCTCCTGCTAAGAGGATTGGTGATGGGGATAAGCACAGACATAAGGACAGGCCAAGGAAGTGGTCCCCTGACTGCTCATCCTCAGCAGGACCACCTGTCAAGCTCTGCTTGGCTCCGAATATTGAGTCTCCCCATCTCCATTCCCCTCCTTTCTCCCCAGAGCTGGAGGTGCTTTGAAGCCATTTCCCGGCATTGGTGTCACCTCACCGCCCCTCTAGGCCAGTATCGGTGGCCTCTTCCTCCAGATCCACTTGCAGCCTTTCCAAAGCTGAGGTGGACAGGATGATGCAGAGATTCATCTGCACCCAGATACAGATGGGAGTCTTGCCTGCCCCTCTCCCTCTGGAGGGGGGGGCATGCAGTCCACCTTCATCTCAATTACTCCTTCTCCAAGCCGACCCCCAGTTTCAACCTCCTTGGTCTCGAGGGGTTAGTGCTGATGGTACCTGGTAGCTCTGCGCTTGCCATTACCTTGAGCAGGTCAGATCCAATGAGCTCAGATCCATCCAGCTGTCAGAGCCGTAGCCTTGGTGCCAGCTCTGAGGGGATGGTTTTGGCTCCGAGGTTTTCAGAGCAGAGCCTTCCAGTCGGAATCTCGATGCCTGGAGCTTCGGCTCAGTCTCCCTCATTGATACAGTCCAGAGGATTACGGGCCAGGCTGTATCCCCAACTCAGGCAGTTTATTCTCCATCTGCCTTTGACATGGTGGGAGGGTCCTCTCTATCCCATCAAGACCCTTGACACTCTCGTCTTCAGAATCCATCCTGGTTCCCTCTGTTTCTGTTTCTGGTCTGGATTCTGCCATCCTGCTATCTCAGGGACAACATGTTGCCTCTTCACTTCTGGGAGCTCCAACACAGGAGCAGCTAGATGTTTTAAAGTCCTCCCCAGAGACCCCCCCCCCGAGGAGGTTCTTCAAAAATGTACATGTAAAAGGAGGCACATAGACTTCCCGCTAGAGTCTCTCACAGAAGACACCGACTTGGAAGAAGGGGAGGGCTCCCCCCTATCACTCCCAGAAGATGTCTCATTTGGAGACATCATGGAGATCCTGCAACAGCGCGGGTGGGGGGGGGGTTCTGTCCAAAAACCCAACCCTGATGAGTCAGTGTTCCTGGAGGCATTTGGCACATGACCCTCTACTTCCTGGGTGTCCCCTCCTGTGGATCCTCTGGTGGATCTTGTAACATCTTAGGCGTTGAAGAAGCCCAACATGGTGGACCCTATTCCCAAGCACCCCGATAAGGTCCTCAGTGCTCCAACAGACAAGCCACATTAGTCAAAAGGACCCCCTGTTGATGCCATGGTGGTGGCAGTGGCCACCAAGAAGGAACTTGCACATGAGAGCTCCATGGTCCACCCGCCGTACCGAGAGTCCAGGACACTGGACCATTTTGGGAAGCTGGCCTACACTTCAGCCATGTTCACTGTGCATGCGCCGAACTATATGGCATACCTTATTAGGCTTCAGCAAGACCCCAGGGTCCATGTTGGCAGAGGATAAGAAGGTTTTCTCCTCTCAAATGGCCACCCTCACCTCCATTGCCAATACCTCTATGCGGCTTCCCTCTAATGCTACAGAGGGTGCTGCTAGAGCTGCTGCAGCAGGCATTGCCATCAGACGTCACACCTGGCTCCAACTTTGTACCTTCTCAGAACCCTTCAAGGCGTCATTTACAAATGCCCCGTACAAAAGTTCCACATCTTTGGAAAGATGGTATGTGACACACTGGTCCAGAGCAAGAAAGACGGGAAGACTTTGCCATCTGAATCTGCTTCTCAACCCCTGAACGATCCTTCTGCAGGAATCAGCGGGGGGCGAAGAAGATGTGGTTCCAGAAATCTCAGGGTTACTTCCAGGATGCTCAGGACTCATCTTCCCCCAGAAGCAGAGGGAGATTCGACAGACACTGCCCTCATGGCAGAGAGGCCTGAGAAATCAAGGATCTCAGGATTCATTCTCAGATAGGCCCGCACAACAGCTCTGAAGGGTTGCCAAGCTGCTCATCTCTGGAGGCAGTTGGGGGTCGACTCTCACTACACCCATCAGCCTGACAGTCAATTACAGATGATCAGTGGGTGTTGCGAATTATATCCAGAGGATATTCGGTCCCCTTCTTTCAAAGGCCAAGTCCGGTCAGGTTCCACCCATGCAAAGGGAGGCAGCAGCCCAGGAAATTTCCAAGCTACTAGAAAAATGAGTCATCCATCCCATCCCCCCAGACCAGTCCAGAGTTTTTGGTGCCAAAGAAAATGGAGGACTTGAGGCCAATTCTGGATCTCTGTACCCTGAATCTGTCAGTTGCCAAGACAAAATTCTGGATGGTCACACTCCATTCTGTCCTGCCATTTTTGCAGGAGAATGGCTGGATGTGCTCAGTAGACCTTCAAGATGCTTACTATCACATCAAAATGGACAGACGCTCTTGGAGGTTTCTCCACTTCAGGCTGGGGCCAATCATTAACAGTTCAGAGCGCTACACTTTGGTCTCACCACAGCCCCCATGGTGTTCAGCAAAGTGATGGCAGTGGTAGCAGCTCACCTGTGGCTGCAGGTCTTCCGGGTCTTCCCTTACCTGGACAATTGGCTCCTCTCTGCCCCCTCCAGGCATCAACTCTGCCAAGCCCAGGACTTTCTCATCCGAACCGCCCACCAGCTGGGAATCACCATCAATCTCAACAAATCTCTGTTACAACCAGTTCAAGTTCTGGATTTCATTGGAGCCCGGTTGGACACCATTGAGATCAAGGCCTTCCTGATACCCATTAGACTTCACTCCCTCAAACAGCATGTCTTGCACATACTTCAAGTTCCATGTCCTCATGCATCATTGGTTTTAAGGGTGTTGGAGTCCATGGTGGCCACGATCAGCCTTGTTCACACAGCTTGTTTACATATGAGGGTGCTCCAATGGACTTTGGCGGTTCACTTGTCCTTTCTGGATCTACCACTGTCAAATCCTGTGTTGTCTATCCCGGGCATGCAAAGCATCTCTTCTTTGCTGGATTTAGTCCCCAGATCTTTTTCGTGGTTGCCCATTTATTCTCCCCACCGCTCTGACCATGGTGACCACGGATGCTTACCTGCCCTGGTGGGGTGGCATTGCTTGGGATGGACAGTTCGAGACACGTGGTCTTCCCTGGAGACCCAGTTGCATATCAGTGTCCTGGTGATGAGGGCACTGCTATTGGCATTGCAAACTCTTCATGCCCATCTTCCCCTAGGGATGCTTGCCATCCAGACAGACATGTCGGTAGTCTGGTATATCAGCAAACAAGGGGGAACCAAGTCTGATCCCCTTTGCTACAAAGCCATGAGATTGTGGGAGTGGGCGATCTCCACTGGCTGTTTTCTGGTGGCAGTGTACATTCTGGGGAGGTCCAACATTCTAGCGGACAGGCTAAGGATGTCTGTCCTGATGCCTTATGAGTGGCCTCTGAATCCTTCAGTAGCAAAGCAGATCTTTCTAAAGTGGGGTCAGCCTTGCTGCGATCTGTTCACCTGTCCTTCCAATGTAAAGTGCAGCAAGTTTTTCTCCATGAATCCCCCTCCAGGGGAGCCCCCCAGAGATGCTCTAGTTCATGCTTGGCCCTCTGGTCTTCTCTATGCTTATGCTCTCCTTCCCTGATTTCAAAATTCAACTAGAAAGCACAATGGCTAGGGAGCTCAGTCATCCTCATTGCCCCTTTCTGGCCTCGCCAAGTTTGGTTCCCTTCTCTGTGGTCTCATGTAGTGTGACTGCCCTGGATGTTGAATCTGATTCTGGATCTGATTTCACATCCTAGAAGAAAACAAAAAAGGAGCGTAACACCATAGACATAAAACTGGAACTTTAATACAACAAAAACAAGAACAGGATAAGCGCTTTCAGCTTATTAACTGTTAACAGTATGAGCTCTGAATTTGTAACAGATTCACAAGCTGTGTAATGTTTATGACAGCAGTGTTTTATTTATTTACTATAAGTTTTAATATGCTATGCTGATTGTCTTTAACAAAATGTAGTTTTGTTCTAAGCTTGGATCTAAGTTATTTTAAAACATGTTTTTCTTACAAGTGCACTATGCAAATGGGGAGTAAATGTTGCTATGTTTCATTGCCCCATTTCTTAATTGCTTAATTGCCTTTTAACTAGATTGGTTAGCTGGTTCTTAAATAGTTGTGTGTAGGACTTGTTTTCAGGATCTGAGGAAGGCACACGCCGAAAGCGCTTTTCCTGTTCTTGTTTTTGTTGTATTAAAGTTCCAGTTTTATGTCTATGGTGTTACGCTCCTTTTTTGTTTTCTTCTAATTTGTGTACTGGAACGTTCCTTGGTGGTGCTACTGGATTTTGGTACTGGTTTCACATCCCTCAGGGATCCCACATCCAGATCTGGCTAGTCTGAAGCTCACCGCTTAGCTGCTCCAGTTCCCAAGATAGTTAGGACTCCTGGGCTATCTTCTCTGGTTAAGAAGATTTTGGTAGAGGCTCATAGAGCTTCCAAGAGGAAGGTTTATTATGTTAAATGGAAGCGTTTCTCAGTTTGGGCAGCTCAATGGGATTTAGATCCTTTCACTGCTCTTGTTACTGTTATCTTGGAGTATCTGGCAAGCATTTTTCAGCAGGGTGCCAATTTCTCTACAATTAAAGTTCAATTGGCAGCTATTTCTAATTTCCACATAGGGTTTAATTCAGCTTCTCTAGCCCCTTATACACTCTGCAAATATTTTCTGAAAGGTACTTTTCTTCTTAGGCCACCAATCAAGGACCCTATGCTTCCTTTGGATCTTACATTGATTATTCCAGCTTTGATTTCTTCCCCTTTTGAACCTGCTGCTTCAGTGGATCTACAATTCCTGTTTTGGAAGACAGCCTTTCTGATTGCTATTACTTCAGCTAAAAGGGTGTCGGCTCTTCATGCCTTATCAATTAAGCCCACTTACATGATTTTCCATAAAGACAGAGTTTCTCTGTGCACCAATCCTTCCTTTTTGCCTAAAGTAGCCTCAGAATCAAACATCAATCAGGTTATCAACCTCCCCGTCTTTTTTCTGAACTTTCAGAGTAAGGGAGAGTATAAATTATAGCTGCTGGATTTCATAGACAATTACATTTTGACTTACACAGAACAAAGACCGTCCGCAAGTCTTATCAAGTTTTCGTTTCTTATTCTAAGCCCTTCTTAGTGAAGCCTGATCTAAGGTCACCATTGCTCGTTGGATTTCTCAGTGTAAACTCTTGGTGTATTCAACAAAGGGAGTACCTCTGCCAGGTCATGCTAAGGCGCATTCTATCAGCCACCTTTTGTTCCAGAGTTTCCCTGGATGACATTTGCTCTGCAGCTACCTGGGCATCTTCACATACTTTCATCTCCATTACAAGTTGGATCTTCTCTCCATAAGCAGGGCATCCTTTGGCTCCATCATGTTACGGAATATCCTTACATGAGGGCTTCTCAGGTGTTTGGTAGCTGGAGACTCTGTCTCACAGGTTGAAGAGCAAATGAAGACAATAACTTCAGATAAAGAAGTTATGTACTTACCATAACGTTCCATCTGAGTTGTTGCTCTTCATTTGTCTTCAACCATCCCTCCCTCCTTCCCCTGTCTCATATGGCCTATGTGGTAGCCTGGCTAGATAAGACATGACCCTTTCCTTGGCATACACTGTTATTCCTGTTGATACTGTCTATGTTTTTGGTGTCAGGGAGTAACACATTGTGTCAGGTTGGGTTGCTATGGGGAGCACCAAACTCATTCTGAAGGGAGGAAGGAGATAGGGGCATTATGGGTAATGAAGGAACTTGAAGCTCAGATCAGAGAAATGCGGCCAAGTTGGATCCATGCTGGATCCGTGTCCCACCGTTTGAAGGCAAATGAAGAGAAACAACTCAAATAGAACATTATGTTGAGTACATAACTTCTTTTTTTTCCTCTCAGGGATCCCTTCAGTAGGCTGTCCATGCATGCAGATGCACCAAAATTAATAATATCCCCAGGATCCCTTCATTAGTCTGTTTTATATATATATATATATATATATATATATATATACACACATATATAATAGGATTCCTGTTAGAACAACGAAAATGCATTTTGTCGAATGCTTTTTTGTCGACACCTAAAGAGCGAACAGGCAAAACAGTGAAGTGGCTGTTCATCGAATTCTTTCCCTGGGAAAGAAGTCGCTTGACCACTTCGTTGTTTTGCTGTATTCTGCACTGTATGAAAGTGTTTACTGTTTTTTTTTTTTGTTAGATGTATGGTTGAGTTACGTTTGTATGTGTTTTCATCTGCTTACTTTTGTTTTGGGGGGTAGAATTAGGGTTACGGTAAGTGTGTATGTGCTTGGAACTGTTTACGTAAATGTGCAACAGTTGCTGACCTTAGGATTAGGGTGTAGGTTAAGGTAAGTGCATATGTTTTAAAGTGTTTAAATTTTTTTGAGTTAGATGTATGGTTCAGTTACATGTGTATGTGTTTTCAGCTGTTTACTTTTTTTGGGGGGGGGGGGTAGAATTAGGGTTAAGGTACGTGTGTATGTGTTTGGAAGTGTTTACTGTTTTTTTTTTGTTTCTGGATGGAACAGCAATTTCTCTCCCTAGGAAAGAAATCTCTGTTCTGAGGTGTCCATATTTTCAGCTTTCATTGAAAAAGGGTCGATGAAACATCATTCGCTGTTTTAAGCGTTCAGTGTTTTAATATAGACCCTATATAATGTATACACACACACACACACACACACACACACACACACACACACACACACACACTCACCAAAATGAAACATTTCCCCCAATTCCCCCAACGATCCCTTCAGTAGTCTGCCTATGTATGTAGACAATCAGAAAATGACATGAAAATGAAGCATCCCCTAATGACGCCATCAGTAATCTATCCATCTATGGATATATGCACAGGCACCAAAATTAAACATTCCACCAACTACCCCTTCAGTTGCCTGTCCATCCATATGTGTGTACATACAAACACCAAAATGAAACATACTCCAAAGACCCTCTCAGTAATTTGTCCATCCGTGTATGTACATACAAGCACCAAAGTGAAACATCTCCCCATGACCCCCTTTAGTAGTGTGTCCATCCATGGTATGTATGCACAAGCATAGTAAATAACCCTGCTTCTTACTTGTTTTCTTTTTTCTGCTCTCTCACCCTGTCTCTGCTGATGCTGTCTGTCCCTGGCCCTCAGCAGTTTGCAGTTGAATTGGTCAACTCAAGCCCATCGACAGACTTTAGCCAACTAACCAAGTCTTGAAATTATTTTAAATAAATAATTGAGCCCACAGTGGGTTGTCATAGGCTGTTGCCCAAAAAAAAAAAAAACATGATATCCCATAGCTTACTGTGGGCACCAAAGAAGTAGCCCAGACAGACTGTCTTTATTGCACAGTGGCACCATCCCTCTACCTACGCAGCCAGTCACAAGTTCTTGTGGGATGGTGCCCATGTAGATAATGTAAGAAGGGGCAGGAAGCATGCAGGAGCATCTTGAACATCTGTTTAGAAAATATGCATTGTTATTTAAAAAATATATGATTAAAATATTTTTTATTTGACATAGGCAAATTGTGCCCTTCACAAGACAGCACCCAGGGCAATTACCCCATTCACCCTGCCCTAGAAGTGCTACTGAATAATCTCTACTATAGTGCCAGGCAAAACATTACCTTTTTGAAGTAGACAAAACTCCCTTTGGGTATATTTTCCTGACTTGAGATGCAATCATTCTTGTTTGTGAGAGAAGTAACTTTGTAGTGCATGGAGCATCATGATTACACTACAAAGTCAGAAAAACGGATAAACTGCACTACAGTAGCATGAGACCCACCTCAGAGGTGAGAGCCTTACACCCTTTTCTTTTTCCTTTCAGTTTTCCCATCATGAAAACAGAAACTCAGAAGAGAGAGCCAGTGAATATGTCTTTTTGGGTACATGTTAGTTACTGATTAGTAAGTGCACTGCCTGGATGCCAGCAAAAAAGAAATTTAGAGAACCCGAAAGAAAATCAACCCTAAAAGGTGAGGAAAAAACACCACCTGGAAAGAATCATGCAGCTGTTCAGAAAAAAGCAGCTGAAGCTCCAGTTTTGGTACCAGACATGCCTTCCAGTATTCTCGAGAAAAAATAAGTCAAATGTGCTCAGAGCTAATTAAAATAAATGAAACACAGGAGTATATCAACTCAAAGAAGAAGCTTTAAAAAGATATTCAGATGAGCTGATGAAACTGCAAAAGCTAAAAATCAGAAGTCAGAATGAAAAAAGGCTGGCTGAGTTTGAGACTGTTCAAGAAGAGATGCTTCAAAAAATAGTAGAATTAGTGGAAAGAGTACATAAGGGAAATCTGAGATTTTCTGTACTAGAGAAACTAGAAGAAATGGACTGTATTAATTTTATGAAAGCACAAATAAGCAACTGGACTGGTATTCCACAGCAGCAATTATTAATTAAAAGGGCACATCATGTGTGTGCTCTAAACCTGGCCATGTGAAAGCAAACTAAGACCTCTTATAGTGAAGATGCAATCCTACCAGCAGAAAGTTGATTCTGACAAGGCTGTCACAGCATGACAAAATACTAAAAACTGGAGACAGCAGAGTGTTTGTGGAAATGATTACTCACTGTACACTAGGCAGAAGAGGAGTAAATTTATTCCCGCAATCAGGGAATGTGGAGAATCAGGTGTAGGATTCAAGTTGCCATATCTAGCTATCTTCAGAATATTTTTTTCCTGAAAAGTCAGTCATTTTTTGATGCAGAACATGCTAAGGAGGAAATACAAAAGTCTGTCCAACAAAAAGGGAGCTATCAAACAGCAGGGGATTCTGCTTCTTATTCTTCTGATAATAAAGCTCAGAGAGAGAGACTATGAAAGTAAAACTGCTTCCAATGTTCCAAAGGAAGCTGCTTGAGAGACAGAAAAAAGTACAGGAGTAGATTAGAAAAACCAGGAGTATGTTGGAAATGAACCAGAGACTGGAGTTGGGAGATGGAGATCAACAGAAAACCAGCAAATCAGAAATGAATGAGTAAATGTGGAATTGCAAAGTATCATTCACATTTGTGAAATATGGTGGAACAAGAAAGACTGAAAATTTTAGACTTTTGACTTTGTTAAACTTGTAGGGGGCTCCAAAGCATATGCCCTACTTCATGTCATTAATGTTTGGAAGAACATTAAGGAGAGGAGAAGTGGAAGGGAAGAGTAACTGTATTTTTATAAAACATGACATATACTGCATGTTGTATAGTAACACTTTTTCAGTTATTAAAGTATAAACAGGTGCCCTTTTTTACTTCTTTCTTTCTTGTTCAGTTTTAAGAAATATAGGCACTGCAATGTAAAAAGAGAAGAAAGCCTGGACAAAAGAGCATAATATAAGAAAAACTGATGTTCTTGTTCTTACTTTTGCAAACAGGAATGACCAGATTAAGGCCCTTAGCTTGCTCTAACAAGTTTTAAGTGGAAGCAAGTAAGTAAAAGAAAATTAAATGTAATGAAAATGTTTCCTTTATCAAATAAATGTTTACTGTACATCATGAGAAGCTTGTAGCTGAAGGCAACTGTGTATCTGGCTCTCATGTTCCTGTGGAGATAAGCTGATAAGGGCAATAAAAACAGAATACTTTTTTCTTTCAATAGCTGAAAGATAATGTTTTCTGAAAGCATTCAAGTTATTTTCTAGACTGGAGAGTAAAATACAGATAAGACAAAAACAGACAACAATTAGTAGAAGTAGATGCACACACTATCCCAAGCATCTTAGCATGGATAACCTTCATTATAGGTCAGTTTAAGCCTGAGAGTGTAGCTATCAGTCTGGGACAATTGTTCCTATTAGGAGGGTTAAACTTCATTATTTGAAGATACACATAGTGTTGTGTGTTTGTATTAAGTTAATACGTTATGGGGGTATTACTGGGATGTGTTTTTTTTTGATTGAGAGTACTCATTAAAACCAAAAGTCATGTAAGATGTGACATAGGTTCAAATGGCTATGACAAAAGACAGCGGTATAAAAGATCACCTGCTAAAAGTTAGTGTGTAACACAAAAGCTGAAATTAGACATTTTTAAAAAGCTGTTATATGTGACAAGTGGGAATAGTTACTTCTTAGCATAATGACAACACTTTTCACATTATCTTTGAATGTGAATGGTCTCGTAGGTATATACAAAAAAGAAAGAGTAGTGAAATATATATTTAAAAATGCAGATTGCAAATAGCTATGCTAAAAGAGACATGTTTGGAAAGAACTTGCTGCGTGAATTTGATGAAGAAAGGATTTTGGGATGGTTATTCAGAAGAATATCTGTGACAAAGGAAAGAAGAGTACTTTTGTTAATTGCTAGAGAAGCTCCAATAATGATAGAAGAGAAAAAAAGATAATGGCAGACTTGTACTAGTAAGGAGCTACTGGCAAGGGAGGAGGATTATGCTGGCCTGTGTTTGTATTCTACCTAAAACTGCTATGATGGAACTTAAGAAATTTCTAAGAGAATTCATCAGCTTTCAGCAGGGAATATTACAGATAGTTGGGGGCTGGAATTTTATTTGCAACAGTGAGGATGTATCTGGGGGGACTAGTCAGGAAAATATAACAAAGGAGGGTAGATGTTTGATGAAATTTATGAAAATATATGGTATGGAAGATATGTATTCAAAAGTAGGAGCTCATAGAGAATTTACACATTATTTCCCAAGGTACAGTAACTGGGGCAAGCTAGACAGAAATTGTATTTGACAGGAACATTTTTTTGAAATCCCTAGCCCCACTCCCAGCTGCTGTGCATCCCTGGTGGTAGCATTCACACTTGTAACCCTCCTGCCAGGGTAAACCTCCCTAGATACTGTGCCCCTCGGGCTGGCCAAGACCTACAGAAATAACAGACTTCATAATCAAACTCTGCTACCTCATCCCAGCGCAGAAAAAGGACCACTGTCGTCCCTGTGCTTGCACTGACATAGGAAGCAGGAACTGTAGTTAAAAAGTATGTGTAACATGCTTCTTATCTCCTACAACTGCAACTAATTCCTGTTTTTATTAGTTTAAGGGAGCGCTCCCTATCGGGAATACCAGCAGCCATAGTCTCCCACTCACTATCCTCTATACCATCCATTAACCTAACCTCTAACTCTCCCCCTGTCTTTCTATTGTTTCCTCTCCTTTCACTACAACTCTCTCAATCTCCCCCTGTGATATCACTATTGATGTTACAAGGAGTAACCACTAGAGGGCAGTATAACATTGCGACCTACCAGTTACTTTGTTCTTACAAAACAAATCCTCAAACCTAAGTTGTTTTATTCCTGCCTCCGGTACCACCTTTACTCACCCCTTGTCTCTCTGAATTTATTCTTATCTTTCTTCCATTCTCATCACTTGTAAGCCCCTTACCTCCTCGTATACCTTACTTTGAACTTACCTTCCAAATCTCTGATTGTTTTCCTCAATACCTGCCTTCTTGCTTCACTACTTGGCTCTACCCGTTCCGTTCGTCCTGTGGGCTCACTCCGCTCCCCTATCCTACCCCCACATCAACTACACTTATACCTGTCCAGTCCCTCCCACAATTAACTTACATCCAATCAACATCCTTCCCACCCTCTGCATTTCCTGTTAGCAATCACACCCTTACTACCCTCATATATTTAATTACATCACTCCAATTCATTTCTGTCAATTAACCAAGGCCAATTACTATAAATATCTTCCTCCAGCAAATGACCCTACTACTCCTCCTAGCATTTACCTACCACATCACTTGTTACAACTACTCAATACAAAACAACTCTTTCCTCACCCATAAATCCACATCCATTATCTCTCCCATCCCTTCTACATACTCCCTAACGATAAGCCCCACCCTATTCAACACCACTGCCACTACTTATACCCTTCTTAAATGCATCAACACCTACCCCAAATCTGATATTATCCACAAACACATAATAATACTGCAAAAAATGTGAACTTTTACATGATGGAGAAATCCACTTTAACCCAGGTCCTTATGATACAAATCCTCCTACTAATAGACAACCTCCCAAACTAACCCAAATCAATACCAAACCAGCAAATAGTCTACTCCTCCTAAATCTAAATATCAGGAGCATCAATAAAAAGATACATGAGCTTCATACTCTGATCTCACAATATCTCCCAGATATAATCAGTTTAACAGAAACATGGTTAAAACCAATTACCAAGGATACAGAGATCCTACCACCTGGATACAGTATCCTTCGGCAAGATAGACTAAAGAAGAAAGGTGGAGGCATTGCTTAGAAATACAATATCCATAGATAAAACTGAGTTGACTTTACCCCCCTTGGACAAGGCAGAAATACTCTTAACTAAGCTCAATATAGGTAACAACAAAACTATCAACTTAGTAACAGGTTGTATTCCCCCCAGGCAATAATATCCCCATCATGGAAAATTTATTACAATGGCTATCACAAACCTTGCCACAAGAAACTATTCTATTAGGGGACTTTAATATAGACTGGCTCACATTCTCTTCCCAGGCTCCCACTAATCATATCAACCTACTTACCTTCTCTCAACTAATCAAAGAACCCACTAGAGTCGACAAAAATAGTAAAAGAGAAACACTTTTAGACTGGATTTTACTAAACAAAATACCTTGCTCATATTTAGCAGGTACCCTTCCTGACTCACTAAGCAACCATCAAACTAACTTCCTACTCAAATATAACTCCCACCACCCCCAACCCCCCATACTTCAAACAATAAGAAACAAAAAACACTTCAACTTACCAAACTTCTTACAAGATCTAAAGCTCTACAACTGGTCGCAACTGTATTATCTACCCCTAGATGAAGCTATCAAACACTTTAACTCTACCTTCCTAGAGATACTAAGTAGGCATGCCCCTGCAAGAACTACCAGAGTTAAATCCAAAACAGTTCCATGGTTAACAAGGGAAACAAGGCAAAAAATAAAAGAAAGGAATAGAGCCTGGACAGCCTGGAGGTCCAACAAAAACCCAGGAACACAGCAGGCATGCCAACAGATAAGAACTCTAAGAAACTAGCAATGCAAGATAAAAGAAGTTACTTTATAACCCATCAACCCCAACACTCGAACAATCCAAAAAAATTTTGGGCAGGCTTAAACAGGTTACTACTCCTCCGGAAAAAACAGTATCCCACCCCCAACAACAGGCTTAACAAAAGCAAACATAGCTGAATCATTTAACTCATTCTTTACTGAGACTGTACTTGCCCTTGCCCAAAACCAAACCTATACAAATATTACAAGTGCCCCCCCAAACCTAACAACAGCCCCACATTTAAGCTACAACCCACCTCAACCTCCTAAGTAAATTACTATCCCAACTAAAACCAGCAGCACTAGGAGCAGATTCCCTCCCCAATGAATTCTTAAAACTAGCAGTAAATGAAATAGCTAAACCAGTCTCAATCCTAATAAACCAATCCATCTCAGAAGGTTTAGTACCCTTGATCTGGAAAACTGCCTATATCATACCCCTACACAAAGGGGGGAATTCTTATGACATATCTAACTACAGACCAATAGCAATACTATCCCCACTTGCTAAAATATTAGAAAAATGTATTCACCATCAATTAATGACACATCTTATTGATCAAGAGCTCATATTTCATACACAGCATGGGTTTCGGCCAGGACATAGCACAACCACTGCCCTGCTAGCATTCATGGATACCATTAATCACAACAGGAATAATGGTAAACTTTCTTCAGCCCTCTTCCTAGACCTATCAAAGGCATTTGATATGGTTAACCATGAAAAACTAATCTCCCATCTTGTAAACCTAGGCTTAGATAACTTATTAGTCTCCTGGTTTAAAAACGATGTCAACAATAGACAACAGGCATTACTATGGAATAATAACTTGTCTCCACTCTTACCTGTAACACTCGGAGTACCTCAGGGATCTATACTGGGCCCCTTGCTTTTCTCAATTTTTACAAATAATCTCCACTCAGTTGCAAAATGTTCAAGCCTTATACAATACGCAGATGATTCAACTATAATATGTAGCGCCCCTACTTTACCAGACCTCCACAAAAAGACCCAGGATAACTTTCACTCAGTGGAAACATGGCTCACTGAGAATGGCTTGATACTCAACCCCAAAAAAACAAGCTTCTGCTATTTTATCCCTCAACTATAACTGTCCCCACCTGCACCTTTATTATCCACTCAAATAATGGTACCCCCATATCACCTGAAGCCCAGACTAAACTACTAGGTATTACTATTGACAACAAGCTCAAATTTGATGTACACATTAACCTGGCCATTAAAATACTAACAAAAAGCTAGGTAGCCTCTACAAACATAAAGTATTCCTGACCCATAATGCTAGATCTACAATTGCACGTACACACCTTCTTTCAACACTACTGTATGCCTCACCCATCTTGATTAACTTATCCAAAACAGAAATCAATAAAATGACAACCTGCTATAATCAGATAGCCAAATTTGCCAACAACAGCTCCTACAGAACACATCACTGCCTAAACCTAAAGCAGTTGGACTGGCTTGAACTACCTAACTTACTTATTTATAGTCAGCTGGTTACTACTCACAAGCTACTCTATCAACAAAATATATCACCTTCACTGGCTAACATTGTCCAACAATATTCCTGTCCTAGGCAACTCCGCTCAACTGACACATTACAGTTAGCTGTTACTAGATCCAACAACCATGCTGGTGACTCCCTTTACTCTTCTTATGTGGCCAGAATCTGGAACTCCCTGCTTACATCCATATCCCTGATAACCTCCCTACCTACATTTAAAAAAGCTGTCTACAACTACCTCAGCAACAAATGGCTATGTCCCTGTTCAACTCTAGACTAATACCTGATCCACTCCAGTACTGTTGTAACTATTGTCCTAAACTAGAGTCCTTTCTGTTACCCGCATATAAATGTATACCACATCAGAGGTATGATGACATACATGTAACTGTGTTAGTATGAACAATGTAAAACTGTTTATTGACTATTGTAAACTGTACCTGTCTGTAGTTTATACCTATAAGTGTCAATAACTAGATACCCTAATAGATCTAGATGAAATATGTACCCAAGTTTGTCTGTATGTTCTGTAAAATTGTCTCTTTGGAGCTTTTCTCCCCAGGCCTCCACTGAAAATGGACATGTATCCAGCTGGACTATCCCGGTTAACAAATGTAAAATAAAATAAATAAATAAACATGTGCATTTAATTGAAAGTTTTGTTATGCATCCAATAACTATTTCAGATCATGTGCCAATAATAACTAAAATAAAAATGCAGGTTAATGAAGTAAAAATGAGACAATAACACTTCACCTATCTATTAAACAGAGAGGAATTTAAGGAATGGATAGTGAAAATTATTTGGTAGTTATTAGGGAGAAATTAGATTTCTTTAGAAACTATAGCTATGGAATGAAATAAAATGAAAGTGGAGTTTAAAAATAAGTTAGAAATAAATGAAAAAGAGATTTGGTTAAGAAGTAATATGAATTATTTAGAGGGACTGACAAAGGTTAAAGTATTGCAGAATAAGGGCAATCTTGCAGAACAAGAAGAGCTGCCACTGCATAGTGCTAAAGCGAAGATAAGGGAGTACATCGATAATATGCTGGGTTTAGAAAGATTGCAGTTAAGCAATTGCATTTTGATAACTCCAGAGCACAAAAGCTTTTAGCACAAGGGCTTAGGCAACAGAAAGCAGAAATGTTTGTTGCCAAGCTTAGGGAGCCTGTAACAAAGAAAATAACCAGAGATCATGTGGAGGTATTAGAAATGTTTCAGAAATGTTATGAAAATCTGTATAAAGTAGAGAAATGTTGAATTCAAGAAAAAGTACAAATGGAAATGTTTATGAAAGAATTAAATAGATGAGGCCAAATTACTAACAATTAGGATTGGAGGAGATGAGATAAAAATGGTGATATATAACCAATCCACAGGAATAGATTGTATTCCTTTGGATGTTTGGAAGCTAGGTGTGAAGAAAGTGATAAAGATCGAGGAAGTTTTGTTTAATAGTATTTTAAAAGGAGGAGAGGCACCAACAACTTGGAAGAAAGCCGTGGTGGCTGTAATACCTAAAGATGATAAAGTCATGTCAGATCCAGCTTCATATAAGCCCATTTTAATTTTAAACTATAATTATAAAGTGCTTATGTCTCATTATGGCTAAAAGAATGGCAAAAGTAATGCCAAAATTAATATGTATGATCAATGTGTTTTTGGAGGGGAAACAAACATTTGATGACATTAACAGAACAATGATGACCTGCAGTGGTGGTGCTGCGGTAGCATTTTCGTCTTACAATAAGATGCTGTCTGGTTCGATTCTCAGCTAGAGCATCTTCTGTATGGAGACATGCGTGAATGGGTGTACCTTCGTTGAAGGTTGTGCGGCAGGCCTGGCAAGCCGGTACGTAAAAATCAACTGCCAATCATTAGCGGACCGGAGTTCCGCTGTGGCGACCCCTAACCAGGAAAAGCCGAAAGACACAAACAATAGAACAATGATGAGCCAGAGGGAAGCAGAATGTAAGAAAATGCCACTGTTATTGGCGGGTCTTGATGCAGAGAAGGTATTTGGCAGACTAAGGCTGGGATTTTATGAGTAGAGCAATCTGAGCATTTGCATTCCCCGACAAAATAATAATGTTAATTAGGAAGGTATGTAAGGAATTTGAGGTGAAAATTAAAGTCAGTGTGTTCCTCTCTCATAAGTTCTATTTGAACAGAGGAAACAGGCATGGGTTTTCTCTTTCCCATTTGTTTTATATTTAGAACCATTGGGAAAGAAAATAAGGAATTCAAAATTTCTGTGACATAATTGGTATGGTTATCAAGAAAAGTTGGCTTTATTTGCAGATATTATGTTAAACCTGATAAATCCAGAAAACATTTCAGTGTTGTGGAACATTCTGAGACATTTTCAAGTCTTTTTGGGATACAAAATTAATGAAGCTGAAACAAAGGCTATTGCTGTAAACTATGTACCCACACACAAATTGGTTCAGCAGTAACCATATTTATAGGGACATGATAAAAGTAAGTACTTAGGAGTATGGTTTAAAAAGGATTCTTTTATGGCAGCTAAGGGTATGTGGGAAGAGACTAAACAAAAAATAATACAAAAACTGAGAAATTGGAAGCTCTGTTTTATGGATATGGATAGCGAGATGCAAGCATTGAAAATGTTTTTAGTCCCTTTAGTTTTATATACATGTCAGGTATATTTTTACCAACCAGAAGATAAGTTGTGGATAGCAGTTAATACATAGTTGAAGGATTTTATCTGGGTGGGCAAAAGGAAAAGAAATCAGTGGGATAAAATGATGCTTCCAATAAAACAAAGTGGTTTAGGATTATCAGATTTGAAGGGATATTTCAGAGCTAACATTTAAGGCTCCTACATATAGCACATGCAGAAAGCTATAATGTAAAGTGGAGAAGGATAATGATGAAGCAGGGTGAGGGTGGAAGCTGATGAAATAAGCAGAGGCTGGGATTCTGGATCCAGATCCTTAAGGAGAAATCAGTAACCGTACACAATATTATATTTATAAAGTATTCTAGGAATTTTGCCAACAGAAGATTGGAGAAAGGAGATTCTGCTGATATGGTTAAGTACAATTAGGGGTACAGAGAATAAAAAGGTAAGAGGGGCTGGAATTTACTGGAAGAAAACTAGCCAAGGAACCAAGGTATTGCAAGCAAATAATTAAGAGAGGGAAAGGTAATAGAATGGGAAGAGGTGATGTATTCATTTGGATTGCCTATACACTGATATGAATCATTGAAAGGGAAGGCAAAGAGAAAGGAATAGGAGGATTCTAAGTGACAGAAAATCACTAGTACACTTTTTAATGCTTTTAAAAATGGATAATTAGTAGGGCATGTAAAATATTGCATGATAACTACAGGAATCTGTCAGAGGAGGTTAGAAGGGATTGGTAAGGGAGACTGGATAAGCAATTCACAAAGAAACAATGGGAAGACATATGTGTGGCTCCCAAATATGCAACAAAGTGTAGAAGATTAGGATATTTGCTTTGAAGTGGTTGCATATATATTTTTATATCCCAAGTAGACTGCAAAGAATTTTCCTTAGGTAGATTGCAAATGTTGGAAGTGTGATGGAAAGAAAAAGGCAATTGGGAGCATATTTTTTGGGAATGTAGTGAGGTAGTAGACTTTAAAAATTCCCTGCAGTCTAGTCTGTCAAAAGTACTGGGTGAGCAAATTGGTGTAACTAAAGAAATGAATACAGAATCAGAATTGCCTTAAGGTCTTGTGGAGTTTAATTTTGGTGGCTGACAAAAAAGCAATTACTACAAAATGGAAATCAAACTTTAAACCAACCATACTTGAAGCAGTGAATACAGCGCCAGAGATAAAAGAACTGGAAGTAAGATCTTTAGAAAAGGGTAGGAGCAAATTACATAGAAAAAATGGGAATTGTGGGAACCATGCATGCAGAATAACGTTATGGAGAAAGCAGAAACTGAATGAGGTATGTAATGTTTGACTGACAGTGACTCTACTGAACATTATATGTGATGTATAATGTTTGCAACTGAAAATATATCAGTATGGTTTGTTTTCATTTATGTAAATGTATGATTGGATGTGTTATAAGTGATCATTTATTAAAGATATTTCTTGTTTTTAAAAAAATCAAATGTAAATTTCATACTTCTTGTATATTCATACAGCCTTGTTTTGAAAATAATGTTTCATTACTATGAACATGGGAAGTTGATTTATTTCATACTATGCTGTTGCATTGGATGTATGAGAGTCCCTTTTGTCTGCTCTGTTAAGCTGTGTTTTGTAAACTAAGGCATTAGAGTGATTATTTGGATTTTGTTTACTTAATGTCAGTCTTAATTCATATCTTAAACCTTCAGTTAGTAACGCTTTGTAAGGAAGACATTGTTTACCCTTCAGTATTCTGTATTCTGTGTTGAATAGATCTAACATTTGCAGTTGTTAGTTCTTAACAATTTGCTCATAGTCCTTATTTATTTTGTAAATTTTTTTGCACTAATTCAAATTGACACAGGTCAGCAATCGTAAGTTGACTAAAAACAAATTATATTCAGTTTTTGTCAAGCCATTGACTTGTAAAGTGCACACAATACTTCAGGGTTCCTCGTCTTTGTGCTCCTGACTAATAATCCCATCTGCCTCATAGCCCTTGTTTAGATGTTCTTTATTTAAATGTCAGTCCAATATTTCCCTTTTGTTTTTCCCCTTCTTGTCTTGTAGTCTTGTGTAGCAGAGAAAAGTAGTACAGTAATGTCATTATTATTATTTTATTAACTAGGTCTGGGGAGCCCTTTTAACCATGACACTGACCAAAGGCATAATTAAATAAACTGCTCAGATAATAGCAACAAATCTGATGGCAGATTAGATTTTGGTCATTCAATACCTAGTCATTGGACATTCAGTACAGGAATCTCATTTTCCTCTGCATGAGTCCTTAGTATGTGAAACTGTTTAGATAACATCAGCATAATTTTAATAGTAGTTAATATTACATTAGACGTTGGACATTCAATACCTAACCTTTAGACATTTGGCGCAATGGTCCTGGCAACTCTTTGACTACTTATTTCTCTGAATACAGTTCAAAGAGTAAATAGATGAATTGCGGATATATAATATTTGAACTTCTGATGATATCAAGATATAACTTTGAGGTAGTATTGTTCATTGACATAATTTCTTTTTAAGTTTAGAGAGCGGGGCACTTGCAAGGTATAGAATGAGGTGTTTTCATTGTAACAGCTGCATTTATGAACCGAGGTTAGGCTGTCAGTCACCTGAGTTTTGAAATAGTTGAAGTTCTTTTCGTTCTTTGTATGGTTTGGTAGTAGGCTGCAGGAATGATTATTTTACCTGCTGTTTAATCAGAGGGATGCCTTTTAAATATTGGTGCATCCTGGATATTTGCTGTTAAGTCTTTAGGATGGTAGGAGGCGGGTGAGTAGTCTTGATGCAGTATTTTGAAGGTGAAGGAGGTAAGCAGTTGGGTAGCATGTGCTGCAGTAGGCAGCCTGTTGGCTTTTTGAAGCGAAAGACTGTGATATTCAAATGAATATGCAAAGTATATTAGTTTGCAGGTTTTTGTGAGTTTGATTTGCAGGAAATCATTGTTTTGTGAGGAGTTTAGTTTGATTACTGGCAGGGACTGTACATCCTAGCAGCCATGCTTGATTCAAATGGGAGAAGGTTTGTGAGGTTGTAAGTAATGCTAAGTATTTTTAGTAATGCATCAGAACAATTTTTGAGCCATCTTTAAATAATAATGTTTGGTTGAGCAGTGCGCCAAAATATTTATATTGCTTAACTAGGTGGGGTGGAGTTCGTAGAGATTTTGTGTACATGGTTTTATAAGGGGCTTCTGATTGAAAAAATCTCCAGTCTGCAGCACAGTTATGCTGTAAAGTGCAGCTAAGCTTTTCAACTCCACTTATAAATGTGGCAGTCTTTGAGTAGGGGATGCTGCTGCTGCTGATGTAAATGTGATAGTCTGTTGGTGCAGTCTATGCAAATTAGGCTTTTGTGCAACCTGTTGCACTGCTCTTCAAGGATTCTTGCGCACTTTGGCAATTCGGTAACATCAGTACTACATGAGATCCATGCAGAGCAGTAAAAACTGTGTGCAAGTGTGCAAAGCTATTGGCAACATGGCACATATTGTTCATAGGTAAGTACGCTTGTGCATTGTATGCATACATATGTGTGTGCGTGTGTGTGTGTATGTACATTTGGTAGTAGATATTTGTATATGTATATATATATATGTGTGTGTGTGTGTGTGTTTATGTATGTATAGACACGTGCGCATGCACATTTGGTACATATTTGTGTGTGTGTGTGTGTGTGTGTGTGTGTGTGTGTGTGTGTGTATGTTTGTATATACACGTGTGCATGTACACTTGGTAGTAGATATTTATATATGTGTGTGTGTGTATGTGTGAATATTAGGAGATGCATGCATGTCTGTGTGTTTGTGTGTGAGGGTGTGTGTGTGTGTGTGTGTGTGTGTGTGTGTGTGTGTGTGTGTGTGTGTATGTGTGTGTGTGTGTATGTATGTATGTATACGGGTCTACTTTTATATCCCAAAAAGCCACAATACCAAAGACCACAAGATCGAGATGAGAAGGACGAAACTCAAAATCACTAATCATATAAGTATTCCCAGGGCAAGTAAACACTTGTCCACAGGGGGAATTATGCCTTTCTCCACTGTAGTGCGATCCCAGAGTTGGTATATATAGTTAGGGGGTTATAGGAGGCATATCCCCCTACCTAGGTGGGTTTTAGCTGGTGTGCTGTGATTTACTGTTGTTTTGGGCAAGTATTCAGTTGCCCTGGGAATAGTTAAGCGAGTCGTGATTTTGAGTTTCGTCCTTCTTGTCTCGATCTTCCGGTCTGTGGTACTGTGGCTTTTCGGGATATAGACGTAGACCATGTATATCAATGTACATGTACATTTGGTAGTAGATATTTGTGTGTGTGTGTGTGTGTGTGTGTGTGTGTGTGTGTGTGTGTGCGTGTGTGTGTGTATGAGCACGTACGTGCGTGTGTGTGTGTTTGTGTGTATCTTCCTTTGCTATTTCTGTCACCTGAAGTGTCATGCAGAATGCTACAGCTCTAGTTGGACCCCCATCACATTATAGCTTGAGTAAGAGAGGTACAGCACAAATATATCTCTTTCTTGTGTCCTGTCTGATAAAATGCAAAGCAGAATGTCATAGCTTCAGTGGGATAGCTATTTGCTACTGTTTGACAGCTGAGACAGCAGCTTGTTTAAAATAAAAAAAAAAAGAATTAGCTTGCAGTGTCTTGTGGCTTTTATTTTTTGGGGGGGCTATATATGTACGTTTGTGCCTGTTTTCCTTCTCTGGAAGTATAAGGTGCACTGCAAAAAAATACAAAATGTCACAGCTTCTCTTGGACTCCAACCCCTACTCCACAACACTAGTGAGAGAAGGACAACATTTGTACATCACTGTGTTGCTGTTCTGTCTGATACAAAGCAAAGTGGGATGTGACAGCTCCAGTCAGAAAAATAACATGTTATCAAATGCTACCTTCTGGAATTGGTTTAAAATATAGATGTGTATTTTATATATGTTTGTAAGAGGACCTAGAGTGTTGCATTGGTTTGTTGGATGCACACCTTAGAAATGTTAGGTTAGGTCTTGATGAAATTCAGCCACGCATAGATTGCATGTGCCTGAATTGCATTAGTTCTGAGCAGCAAAACTTGCAGTACTGTGCAGCTTGAGTTGCATTGCTGCAAAGATGTCTGTGAATTCCACCTGTGAACTGGACTTTTCTGTGGATCATTTATTTTCCAAGTGTCATTTGCATTTAATCTTTGAGAAGTTCCAAATGACAGAGTTAGTTTTCTTAGAAATATCAAATGTGTTAGTGTGAAGCCAATGGAATGTTTTAGATATATAGATCAGATTCTTTCTGTACCTTGGTACAAGTTTTAATACCATTAAGAATAATGAGAATAAGGGTATTTTAAGTTATGTATGTAACAGAACTTTCAATATTTTAAGTTAAAGTTAAATATTTGGATTAAAATATCTTCAGATTGCAGCTAACTTGGACTATACTTCACACATCCAGTTTAGTGGTCATTTTCAGTTATTTAATCAATAGATTTGGAAGCTGGAATAAACTAGAGAATTCTTTTTTTTTTTACTCAGAAATTTTTTTCTTCAAAGAATAACAAATCGCTTAATTAATGTTTATCCAATTGATTAAGACAGAATAACAAACTATGTGCATTATTTACATTTGGCCTGAAGATAAATTATGAGATAAACCAATCTAGATCAAATTTGTGTCATACAAGTATTTTCCTCTTTTTTTCTCCTCATTCAGAAAGAGTCTGAGTTCATTTTTAATGTCTCAATAAGAGATAATATCTTCTTCCATGGATTGTTACTCCATGACTTAGGAGTAATCCGTAGTTCCTTAACTTTAATTTCCATCAATGCTGTTTCATTCAATAATCTTAAGAATTCTTCAAATGATGGTTCAGAGTTGGATTTCCATTTTCTGGAGATACACTTCCTAGCAGCCACTAGAATAGTCCATAGTAAATATAAGTTGTTCTTATTCATGTCTGTATTTTCGTTAACATTCAGTAAAATTAGTGTTTTAGATTATACAACCATATCTGTGAAAGCAGTTTGTAAAAAGTTACTGATATCTTCCCAAAATGTTTTGACTTTAATACAATCATAAAAAATGTGTATCCAATCTGCTTTACACATTTGTAGACATCTCCAACAGATAGTATTATTAGAAGAACTAAATTTGGCTAGTTATTGGGTGTATAAAATGCTCTATGCAGAAATTTCCAGGTGTATATTCTCCAAACTTGTGTGCTGGAGGGTAATTTAATAGAATATAATAAATCATTTTTACTCTCCATGGACATACTTATTTATTGTCCTTTGGTGATGAAATTCCAATAGCTTTGTTGAGTTTTGACTTTATAGTTTATTAAGATATTATATTGTTTTGAAATTCTATTTCCCAATTATGATTATTATATACAGTTTAATTCAGGTAATTTATAAATTTAGGTCTGTTTTTGAAAGAGTATTAATTATTATGCATCGATCTTATGAATATATCAATACACTTTGAAGTACTAGCCAAGCTGAAGCAGATAGATCATATGTACTTATTATACATTGACTGTCTACAACTTTTTGATTATTGATACAGTGTTGCTAACAAATAACATTCTTTGTTTCCCATATGGTAAAAACATTCTTATATATCTTATTAAATACATTTTTTGTGGAACTAAAAGGATATAATTAATCCATCCAAAGTTTTATATCTGTGCTGGTATTAACAAATTTTCTAAAAGTGTTAAAAATGTTATTTATAAATTTTAAAGTAGTAGGTTTTACTAAATTATATTGAATGCTAATGCATAAAATATGCCATAGTTTGTTGATTTGATCGTCTAACATAAGATTTTTTAATGATGAATTTTCATTTGAATAGATAATAGTATGTAAAGTTTTCCAATTGGAGGAGTAGTTTTGATCTATCCAGTTTATGATAATTTATTTATTATTTATTTTAACATTATTTTACCAGGATAAATCCAGCTGGACACAAAGTGTCCATTTTCAGTGGAGTCCTGGGAAGAAAAGCTCCAAGGAAGTTAATAGAGAACATACATGGTTTAGATAACAATAAAAAAAAACTGGTATACAAGGTAAGAGAAACAAAGAAGTACAAGAACAATTTTGTAAAACAATAAGATACTCAAACAATAAGATACTCAGAAGTAGAACCCCTATTTTCAATATTTACAAAAAAAAGTACATATCAGGTGAGTATATCAGGTGAGAATATAGTGTATGCATTGGAGGCATACAGCGGGTCACTTATATGGAGTAGTGAGTCTTCAAGGGGGGGTCTTTGCAGTTGGAGAGAGGGTAGCATAGAGGTGTGAATTAAGAAGGCATTTGAAGATGCCTGTGTGACTTTGTAGCCTGAGTTCAGGTGGGAGGGTGTTCCATACTTTAGCAACATCATAAGAGAATAGGGCCTCCCCAGCACTGTTATTGCATGGGTTGATATCAATCAGGTTTTTGTTACATGAATGTAGTTCCCTTTTGTGGTTGTGAAAGTTTAGTATGCCAGCTAGGGCAGGGCTCTTCCCTGGATGAAAAAGAATTTGATGGGCTATGATCAGTTGGTGGTAGCATAAGAGGTTTGGAAATTCTAACCAGTGCAGTTTAATTAGGGATTGGCAGTGGTGGGAATGTGATCTATTATTGGCAGTGAACCTAGCTATTTTATTGTAGCATGTGGAGAGTTTGTTCAGGTTAGTTTTGTTAATGTTGGTGAGGACTGGAGAGACGTATAGTAGTGTTGATAAGAGATGAGTTCTGGCTATTGTAGTTCTAGTTTCGGGGGTTAAGAATTGTATGCAACGATATAGGCAACCAAGTTTTTTATGGACTTTAGAGATAGTTTGGGATACGTGCTTGTTGAATTTAAGTTGTTGATCAATAGTGATGCCTAAGAGTTTGGCCTCAGTTACTGGGGTGATGAGGGTGCCATTGGTTGACATGATGGTAAAGGTGGCGGAGGAGTGATTGATTGGGTGGAATAGTATTAGCTGTGTTTTTTTGGGGTTTAGTATTAGTTGATAGTTGTTTAGCCAGTTCTCTACCTCAGTGAAAGATTCCTGGGCTTTACTTTGTAGTAATTGGATGTTTGGTGCTAAGCAGATTAGAGTAGTGTCATCCGCATACTGGACAGTGTTGACTTTAGTGGTAGCTAGGTGGAGATTATTTGTAAATATGTTGAAGAGAAGGGGACCAAGGACTGAACCTTGTGGGACACCACATGTGACAGGGAGTGGGGGGGATAGGGAGTTGCCCCATTTGACAGATTGTGACCGGTTGTTTAGGTAACTGTAAAACCATTTTAGGGTGGAGTCATCGAGGTTGAGTTCTGCTAGGCAGGTGAGGAGTTTGCTATGAAAAACTGTATCAAATGCCTTGGATAGGTCTAAGAAGGTGGCAGAGACCATATTCCCTTGGTTCCTATATGAGTTTATGGTATTGGAGAAGTTAATTAGAGCAGTGTTGGTGCTATGGGAAGGTCTGAATCCTTGTTGGGTTTTAGTTAGAAGGTTGTTAGTTAACAGATGGGTAAGGATTTGGTGGTGGATACATTTTTCTAGAATTTATAAGAGGGGTGATAGGATAGCAATGGGACGGTAATTGGAGAGGTCAGTAGATGGACCTCCCTTGTGGAGAGGGATGATATATTAGGTTTTCCATAATGAAGGAATGGAATGCAAGGAGATAGATCTGTTAATGAATAGGGAGACAGGGTAGGCGATGGCCTTGGATGCAATTTGGAGATATTGAGCTGGGAGACTGTCAGCAGCTAGGGTGGTAGGTTTGAGTTTAGCTAAGAGATTTTGAGTGGTTGTAGTTGGAATTGGGTTAAAAGTGAAGGGCGTGGAGTTAGTCTGGTAGTTTAAGGGTTGATGTTGGGTCATGGGTGATATTGCACTTACCAGGTTCAGTATTGAAGAGGTAAAGTAGTTATTAAAACTAGAGGCTATGTGTGGATCAGTACCTGTGATATCTGGGGGTGGTGTGGTAGCTTTACCAGGCTGGAGGATGTTGTTCACTGCAGCCCAGAATTTCTGTGGGTTGATGTTATGTTTACTTTGTAGGGAAATATAGTAGTGTTTCTTGTCCAACCTAACCTGCTTTTTTTGCTTTATTTCTGAGCTCAGCAAAGCTTTGCCTAGTTACAGGAGTTTTGTATTTTTGTCAAGTTATCCAAGCTTTGTCTCTAGTCTTGAGTAAGATTTTTGTGGCTTTGTTTAACCAGGGGGCAGGGTTACTTCGCAATCTTATAGTTTTTAGTGGGGCTAGTTGGTTTAAAATCTCTAGGAATTTGGCATTAAAGTATTTTACTGCATTATCCAGAGGAAGGGTTTTTATGGGAGCCCAGTCACAGAATTTTTAGGGCTTCTGAGAATTGTTCTGGGGAGAAGTTTTTTTGGGAACGGATTTGTAAGAGAGCAGGGGTGTTAGTAGATTTTATTTTGTGCCGAAGGAGAAAGGTTGGGTTCTGGTCACTGAGGGAGTCAGGTAGTATTCCAGATAGTTGGGAAGTATTGGGTTGGTTAGTCAGGATCCAGTCTAAGGTGGATTCTCGTTTGTTGGTTTTGTCAATTCTTGTGGGTGAGTGTATGAGTTGTATGAAATTATATAGGTTTATGTGGTTGGTGGCTATGGGTGAGTGTATAGTATTCCAGTCTATGTTGACATCACCTAGGAGTAAAGTTTCTTGTGACAGGGAGTAGGAAGCCCAGTGGAGTATAGATTCTAGTGTCTTAAGGTTGTCTCCTGGTGGTATATAAATGCTGAGTAGGTTTAGTTGTTTGTGTTGGTTTAGTAGGATTTTGGTGAATAGGGTCTCGGCAGTGTTGAAATCTGGGGATTCTTTTTGAAGGAGCTGGACTTTTAATTTGGATTTGTAAAGAAGGGCAATGCCACCACCTTTTCTGTGAGGTCTATCAACGCTTAATATGTTGAAGTCAGGTGGAGTTATAGAGTTATCTTTAATGTGGGGTTTAAGTCATGTTTCTGTAATCACTATAATGTCTGGGTTGTATACAAATATAATTCCATGTAACTGTTCTGTTTTATTTATGATACTGCAAATGTTTAGGTTTAGAATGAGTAAATCAGTGGGTTTATGCTTAAATGGGAGGTTGAGGTTGGGTGTGGTATGGGTGTTGTATGTTGGGCCAGGGTTGGGGTGGATATCACCTCCTAGTAGTAGTTGGGCTGCAATGCTGGTAATGGTTTTAAGGTAAAATACAGTTAGGAAGTGGTATTTAAGGCTGGGGTATTTTTTGGATTGTGAGGAGTAATGGATAGGAGAGATGAGTTGAAAAATTAAAGGGTAAAGGATAATTGGTTGTGCATTTGCAGGTATGAAGGGATGGTTTGCGGTGTATGGTAGGGTGGGGGATTTGATACAGTGCATAGTGTTAAGTGGATGGTGATAAGTAGTAATGAAGGAGAAAAAGTAAAGACAGATGGATAGTGAAGGCAAGAGTAATGGGATGATATGGTTGTGGGAGTGAGGTGTTGGTGACATGGTGATTGAGTTATCTGTGTTGGAAGACTGTGGATGGGTGTAGAAGGAGAGAGGTGGCATGAGTTATGTGGTTTATAGGAATAGAGGTTGTGGTGGGTTTAATGGAGGGAGGGTGTGGTTTAATTTTAATAATATGCAGTATAAACGAAATCTTTTAAGATATACAATAACAGCGTCAGACAGAATACAATAAAATAAGTGTTACAATGTCAAAATAGATGAGAGTATATGCATACAGTAGAAGTTTTTTTTTTCTATAGTCTATTTAGATACACTTAGATTACTAACTTATACAACATGAACAGAACTGTGCCCTAAGCAATCTATCCTAACAATTCACAGAAAAAAACTACAGCTGATCCAGTACCAAGTTATACATTAAATATAAAATAGAAAAAAAACTGTTCTAAAAATAGAAGCTTTAATGTAGGTTTCTGTGCCTGGAAAATTTATCCCACCCTGTTCCCATGGTCTGATATGATGTGTGAAAGCTACTCTATTTCTGTTAGGGTACCAACAAAATTTTAATAGAAGTGTGTTTATTTCTTTTAAGAGGTATTTATCTGGTATCATAGGAATGGCTTGGGGTATATATAATATTTTTGGAAGTAGTATCATCTTTATTAATTGCAGCCTGTCTTCAAATGTTAAATACATTTTATTCCACTTTACTACATAAACCTTCATGGTATTTATGATATTACTATAATTTATAGTAAACGTTTCTGCTATATTTTACCTAAGATAATGCCTAAATAATTTAAAGTGAAGATTTGTTTACCAATTATATGATTTCCCTCTACTAGAAAGTCACAGTTTTTATTCAGTATTATAAAATTTGATTTTGTTTTATTAAAGTGAAGACCTGAAATTAGATAACATTTTTTCAACCTGTGTATCTAATTTTTTAGAGATTCTTTTGAGGTGTTTAGAGCAAGAAGTACATCATCTGCAGATAGCATGATTTTGGAATTATATTGACCACATATATCAATACCTTTTATTTTAGAATTATAATAAAGTGAAGATGCAAATAATTCAGTAGCTAATGCAAATAAGATGGGAGACATGGGACAGCCTTGTTTTGTACCTTTGGTTAGCACTATAGATTCAGAAGTAAATGGTCCTAGTTTTACATATGCTAGATTGTTTTTATAAATATTCTTTATCAATGAAATGAAGAAATAAGGAAATTCATAAAGTTCTAATACTTTGAATAGATAATCCCATTTTAAGGAATCAAAGGCTTTTTCTATGTCTAGCGCATTTAGTAAGGCTTCTTTGTTTTCTCTATTTAGAATGTCAATAAGGGTAAATATTCTTTGTATGTTATCATATGTCTATTATGTATTTTGGTCCTCATTTATAATATGAATCATAGATTTTTTTTAATTCTATTGACTAGGATAGACATAAAAATGTTATAATCATTGCTGAGTAAAGATATTGGTCTATTAAGAACTACATTGTGTAGGATCTGTATTTTCTTTTATAATATGTGTGATTAAGGAATATCTCAATGAAGGTGTTATTATGATTTGTGTTTTTGATTTCAAGTAAGGTTTTATGAAAAATTGAGGTTATGGGTGTTGGAAATTTTTTATATAATTCAATTATAATACCATCAATTCCTGGAGCTTTATTATTTTTACTTTCCTTAATCTTTTCTACGACTTCTTTGTGTGATTTGTTTTTGAATATTTAATTTTAATTTTAATTTTTCTGCTATTTTCTTAATTATTGGGAAGTTTGACTCTAAATTTAGGAAATTAGTTTGAAGCTTGCCAGTTCTATAGTGTTCAGTATAACGATGTTTGAAAGCATCATGGATATCACTTATGTCTGATACTTTTTTTTCCTTCATGAATAATATTAGTGTTGTTTGCTCTAGATTGCATTTTTATTCTCATATGCACCAAAAAACGTGGCAAGGACACTGCTATTCCTTAAAATCTTTATTGCACATAAACACAAGATGAGCTAGATAGCTAGATTGTGCATATGTCTAGGAGATACAGAATAGGAATTTAGTTATAATCTTTCTAGTGCCCGATTAGTTTTGTGAGTTAAAATTTCATTATATTTTTTATTTAATTTATCTATTGTCTTTTTATTAATCGATGTATTTGTTGAACCATTATTATTAATCTTTATAATTTGGTTTTGTATGTTATGTAATTCCGATTCCCATTCTTTTGTTTTATTTTTTTTAAACCATGTAAGAATTTTGCCATCTGTATATATATATATATATATATATATATATATATAATTGTAAGTCTGACATATTACCAAAGACTCTGTCACTCATTATTTCCCATTGTTTTTAGCTTTTTATTTTCCTCCCCCGTCTAAATAATAGAAGAAGGGATAAGAAAACATCAATTTATAGTAAAATAACCATTTTCAGTTCTAGTATTTAGTGTAAATGTTTTAGTGGTGAATTAACTTATCTGAAATGAAATAGAGAAAAAGTAAGAAGGGTAAAACACCTAAAATTAAAAAAAAAAATGATTGTACATATGTTTTTGTTATCTTTAGTGTGTATTTCACAATTGATTGATTCTTTGAGAGAATTAGTAGATACTGTATTGTTGGATTCAGTCCCTTGTTTCTTCTTCTTTATATCAATCTAGGAATTTTTTTAGGAGATCTTTTCAAGGAAGTGGATGATGCCCAGTCCATTTCTTCTGGAATTGTAATTATGTTGTTGTTCTTGATGAAGGAAGATGTTCTTCGTGTTTCACTGTTGCAGTCATCACATTTGGGTTATCCTGCCAGGGGTAGTCCTCAGTCGGCCCGAATACCAAAGGCTTGGTATTTCTGCGTCGGTTGCTGTTGCTCCAGTACTGATGTCAGGTAATCAGTGGTATAAAATCAGGCAGCCAACACCATTACATCAGTCTTTCTTGCTGAGGAGCCCGAAGCAGAAGCAGTTCGCACGAGTGCCAGTCAGCCGCTACCTTAGTTGTCATTTCTGAACTGAAGTTGAAGTCTTCTGAAGCTAAGTACCCTATTGGGAATCCTTTTTTCTTGCTCTAACTGAAGTCAGAAAAAGTTAACAATTGACTCGCCTGTGGAAAGCAAATACCACACACCGAGACTTCCATTCTTACTGCATCACCTGTTTAGGCCCAGACCACGATGTCCCCCGCTGTCGCTTTTGTGCTTTGTTCAACTCCAGAACTATACATCGTTGGGCCCTTATTGTAGCTAGATATGTTCGCTCTCAGTCCTCGAATTCTGATATGGCTTTGGTAAGCCATCCTACTACCGATCTTCTGAAAAAATGTAAGGATAAAGACAGAGACAGACTGCACAGGTTCAAAACTGCTGACAACGCTTCCATTAAGCTAGCTGTCAGTTCTCCGGTCCTCAGTGAGGTGCTTTTGCAGCCCCTGATGCCTGCTTCTGTGGATTCACAGGCTGCTACCAAGACCCTTTCTGAATCATGTATGCTGCGAGACTCTTCTTCAACTAAGGATCTTACAGATGTCTGTACTTTGGACTAGTCTGGAGATGCTGAGCAGCCACTGGCTTCTGAGGAAGTACTTAGCACTACCGATACATGACTCAGACCGACCTCTTTCGCATCTTCAGTTCTTTCTAAAACTACTGAGTTTCTAAGGCCCAGGGTACGAACTACACCCAAAAAACCGACCCAAGCTCAGGCACCTGCTTCCTTGCCTTAGTTTCAAATGCTTAAAATGGCAGAAGACCGTATTATGCTGATTAGGGGAAGAAAAAGAGACTTGTCTCCAGTAGTTTTATCTGAACAGGAGTCCGATGACTCTGATGCATCTGAACATGAAAATATGCAACCCCTCTCTGCTTATGAGGATTTGAATGCAGAGGAATCCATTCCTTCTGCTTCTCCACCTGAGGATTTTTCATTTGGTGAAACCCTATATACTTTAAGGGAGCATTTCCAGTGGGAATGTCAGGACCACCCTCAGTCAAAAAAGAGACTCAGGGAATTCTTTGATCTACCACAGCACAGACCTTTGGCCATTCCTCCTGTCCTGGATGTTGTGGATGATGTTTTTATGGAATCCAGCCTGACTCCTGACACCCTTCCTCCTGCTCCCAGGAAACCTGACAGGTATTACAGAGTCCCTGACTCTCACAAATTTATTTTCAAAAATCCTACTGCTGACCCCGAGGTCATGTCTCAAGGACCTAAAGAAATCAAAGCAACTTCAGCTAAGAATCCCAACCCCTCAGATAGGGACTCCCGAGCATTAGACAGATGGGGTAAAAAAGTATACACCTCTGCTACTCTTGCTATTAGAGCATTAAATTGTCAGTTCCACATGCTGAAATATCAGCAACATACCATGGAACTCCTCAAACAAAAAATATCTTCTTTTCCTGCTTGTGCAGAAAATAAAGAATTATAACAGTTAATGCATTCTGCAAGTCAAGTAAATAAGCACACCTTACAATGTAGTTTTGATGCCCTAGAAGCATCTTGCAGGGCAGTAGTCACTAGTTCTGTCCTTAGAAGGCATGCTTGGCTAAAGGAACAGACCTTGCTGGACCATGTCAAATCCAAATTATTGGACGCACCTTTGAACAAAGACAACTGATTTGGCACCAAGGCAGAAGAGGTCTTAAAAAAGATGGAAGAAAAAGCTAAATCTATACAGACAGTTAAAGACTTCTTACAGGTCCAGCCATCGAAGTTCAGTAGACATTGTCCCTCCAAGCACTGGTCCTTTCCTGCCCCCTCTGGGCCAGCTCAGCCCAGACCCAGGGGAAGCAGACCCCCCCCCAGACAACAGCCCCAGGCAATGCAGAGATCTTAGCAATGGAGTTCCTCCTTTTCAAAAACAGAGAGTGCAAAGCCACCCCCTTATGGTAAGAACTCCTTTACACTTCCATCCCTTACATCTGCCCACCTGCTTGTGCCCCTAGGAGAAAAACTATCATTCCATGCAAGCAACTGGGCCACCATTAGCAATGACCGATGGGTTCTCAACATAGTGTCCCAGGGATACAAGTTTTATTTCCACACTCCGCCAACCCCAAAAGGGTTCCCAGATCTTCCTCCAAACCAGTGGGCAGATGCCAAAAAGCAAGTCCTTTCCCTGCTCTCCATGAGGGCAATACAGCATGTTCCTGCAGAACAGATAGGCCAAGGTTTGTACTCCAGACTCTTCTTGGTACCCAGAAAAGAGGGCACATGGTGCCCCATCCTCAATCTATCCATTCTAAACACTTTTCTGGTGATACCAAAATTCAAAATGCTCACCCTCCAGCAGCTTTTACCAATACTTTCCAAGGATGCTTGGTAAGCCACCCTAGACCTAAAAGAGGCCTACCTACACATCCCAATCAGGGAATTACGCAGGAAATACCTATGTTTCAGGGCAGGATCTATGCACTTTCAGTTTTGTGCACTTCCCTTTAGCTTATCCACTGCTCCCAGAGTTTTCACAAAATGTCTGGCTCCTGCCATTGCTTATTGCAGAAAAAGAAATGTTCAAATTTACCCGTACTTAGATGACTGCCTGATTCAGGCAGACAGTCAGGAAAAGCTGCTACAGCACCTGACTTTTGTAAAGGACCTACTGACCACCCTGGGGTATACTATCAATGAAAAAAAATCAAAACTAGTCCCCACAGAAAAAATTGTATTCCTAGGAGCAAGCCTGGACACAGCATCCCAGATCATTCCTTACTCCAGAAAAACAAGCATATGTGACGGGCTACTTCTCTCAACTAGCCACCAGAACCAAGTTATCCACAAGAAAAATCCTGCAAGCTCTAAGGTTCATGGCCTCCTGCATTCTACTCATTCCATATGCCAGACTGCATATGAGGAAACTACAGTGGTACCTAAAAAGCCTTTGGTATCAACACTGTCAAGACCTGGAAACTCTCATACCAGTGATACCTTGTCTAAGGAAAGATTTTCTTTGGTGGGCAGCAGCATGCAACAACAACAAAGGTCTTCCCTTCTTACAACCCCACGCCGCCCAGACCCTCACCACAGATGTATCAGACTATGCCTGGGGTGAATACCTGGACTGCAGGTGCATTCAGAGCCATTGGAGCCCAAATCAAATACATCTGCACATCATTCAAAAAGAGATGCTATCTGTTCAGCATGCCCTGACAGCTTTCAAACCCCTACTCTCCCGGGGCCTCTACTGATCAAAACAGACAACACCACAGTGATGTGGTATATCAACAACCAAGGAGGGACTCAACTCACTCTTATCCTCTCTGCAGGTTTGCCATGACCCTTTGGCACACGGCCTCACCCATGCGACTACACCTGCAAGCGCAATTCCTGCCAGGCTCCCTAAACTCTCTGGCAGACAACTTAAGCAGAAACCTGCTAGACCCACACGAGTGGCAGCTAGACCACAAAACCTTCATCCTTGTAACCCAGAAATGGGGCACCCCGAAGGCGTACCTCTTTGCCTCCCACTCCAATCATCAGCTCAGCAAATTCTGCACCAGGGAACCTCACAGGAAGGCCTGGAATGTGGATGCTCTATCCTTCCAGTGGGTAAACCTCTCGTTCTATGCATTTCCCCCTCTACCACTCATTTCAAGGTACTGCTCAAAATAAGGGAGGAAAAACCGAGGGCAGTCCTGATTGCCCCAGACTGGCCACGTCAGCACTGGTACCCCACTGCTGCACAGCCTGTCACCCCTGCCACTATGGCAACTACCTCAAATCCCACACTCCTGACCCAGAGGAATGGAGAATTCATGCATCCCCAATTGCAGACCCTCAACCTGGCTTATTCCCTGACCTCTCCTCAAGCTGCCAGCCTAAGTAAACAAGTCCTAGATGTTATACGTGAGGCCAGACACCCCAGCGCTAGAAAATCCTATGCTGACAATTGGAAAAGGTTTTGCACCTGGGTCCAGGCTAAGGGAGCTGGAATGGCACAGCCCTCCCTACCTCTCATCCTGGATTACCTAGCAGACCTACTACACAGGGGTCTATCCTTCTCTTCTATTAAAATTCACGCCTCTGTCATCTCTGTTTATTACAGCACAGAGCTACCTCTCTTTTCACATCCTCTTATTAAACAATTCCTAAGAGGGGCTAACAACTTAAGGCCATCCAGAAGAGCTCCTACCCCAGCATGGGACCTTAACTTTGTGATGTAAAAGCTCACTCTACCCCCCTTTGAACCTACAGCTTCAGCAGAATTAAAATTCTTATCTTGGAAGACAGCCTTGCTGCCAGCTAGAAGAGTATCAGGGCTACAAGGACTCATGGCTGTAGAGCCCTTCATCATTTTCCATGCTGACAGGGTCTCCCTCAGGACTAACCCATCCTTCATGTATAAAGGGGTGTCCAGTGCGGCTGTCAACCAATCCATTCATTTGCCCACCTTTTTCCCTAACCCACAAAACAAGGGGGAAAGGATTCTGCACTCTCTAGATGTGCACAGATAGCTCAGTTTCTGTCTGGACAGGACTAAATCTTTTAGAAAAACTGATCAATTGCTGCAGGGACAGAGGGCAAGGCCATATCCAAACCACCACTCTCCAAATGGATAGCACACTGCATCCATTTCTGCTACAAACAGCATGGGAAACCACCCCAAAGGGGGTCAGGACATATTCCACCAGGGTAACCTCCACCTCTGCAGGTTTTCTCAGAGGGGTTCCCACCAGGGACTTCCTGGAGGCTGCAACATGGACATCTGTTCATACTTCACCAAGCATTACCACCTGCCTGTTTTCTCCAAATCCAGGGTAGGCTTTGCCACCGCAGTCTTGCAGGGCATCCTAGCCAGCCCCCAGTCTTCTTGACTGCCTCCACCCTTTTCTTCAGCTTTGGAAATCAACCCAAATGTGGTGACTGCAACAGTGAAACATGATGATCATAGTGCAGTTGTGTACACTTACCGTAAATGTAGATGTTCGAGTGTATTCACTGTTGCAGTCCTGGTTTCCCTCCCTCCATCCCCCTTGTCTCTCACTCTCACTGTCTCTCTCTTCCTCTCTACTTACAGGACTTTTTTGGTATTTACTTTCTACTGGTGGTGTTCTTCCACCATAACCTAGCTCCTTATTTGGGGGCTCCTGACAGTTAGTACAAGAAAAACTGATGTAATGGCGTTGGCTGTCTGATTTCATACCACTGATGACCTGACGTCAGTCCTGGAGCAACAGCAACTGACGCAGAAATACTAAGCCTCTGGTATTCAGGCTGACTGAGGGTTACCCCTGATAGGATAACCCAAATGTGATGACTGCAACTGTGAATACACTCGAACATCTACATTTATGGTAAGTGTACACAACTGTACTATGCTTCTTCTATATTATTGAAAGTCCTCATTTCATTTGAATGAAAGGTCTTGATTTTTGCAGGATATGCAAGTTGAGCTTTTATTTTGTTTTGTTTAAGTAGTTTCACAAGTGGCTAGATTTTCTTTCTGAAGTCTAGTACTGTGGTGGAATAGTCATTATCATATCTGATTTGATTTTGTGTGTATTTTAAAGGACTTTTTCTCCAAGCTGATTTAAGAACAAGTTCTTTGTCTAGATATTTATTTATTTATTTATTTATTTTACATTTGTAATGAGATATGTAGTTATATGCTGTTTGATGATCGGAGACTGTTAAAAACTTTACTACAATTGATCTTGGAGGTGCACTAGGTGAGAAAGGTAATGGCTTTCCTTTAGCTCTATGAGCTCTTTCTATGCCGCTAGTCCTTTTAAGTCTAATATTTCAGGCAGCCAGGAGTTTAAGAACAGAATGATATCCTCACCTTCAGTTCTCTCTGGGGGACCAAAAATTCTGATATTTGTTCTTTCTTTATTCTCCAGGTCACCTATCTTGTTGATTAGCCAGTTGTTTTGCTGTAAAAGAAATTCACTTTGATTTTCTTCCTCCTTTAGTCTCCCCTCTATGTCACTTAGGGAAGTTTCAATGTCTGATATTGTAGTTTGTTGCTGTTGTAATTCTCTTAAGACATCAGTTTGTTTTTTGGCAGTTTTCTTTTAGATTTTTCTAAATTATCCTTAAATCCATCTATTTTAAAGGATAACTCTTGTAGTGTAGAAGACATCAAATGTGTTTCTTTTTTTCAGAGTAGTTTCAGAGTGAGTTCATTGAGTTACTCATTTCCACAAAGAAAGAATAACCTCCAATTTATTTTGACAGAAAAATTTCAATGAAATGTTACCAAAATTGATATACAGGTAATTCAGAGGTTTATCAATAATATTTAGTTGTTTTTGTTTGATGAAGTTGAATATTTTCCTGTTTTTAGACTATTTTTGTGGAGCTGTAAAAAAGTGCTGCTTTCAGTTGGCCATCTAGGTTCCGCCAAACTAGAGAATTCTGTTGTACGAAAGCTAGAAGGGGTAATCAAACAGTAAGTAGCTTTTGGAAGGGAAAAATAGAACAGCAAGTGGTATTGTTTTAATAAAACTAGGTTGCCAGATATGAAAGCATTAATTATAATATAATAGTATCCAAAGCAAGTTAATCAAAATACAACAGTGCACAGTTTGGACGTAAGGATGAACAGTATGAGCATGCTTGTCATTTACTGGACATAGACTTTGCAGATGTTAATGCTGACAAGAGTTTTAATGGAGAAGCAGTACACAGTTAGGAAGCTAACAAGGCATCCTTATCATTACCCAATGCCATAGCAGTGGTGAAAGTCCAGTCACTGTCTACCAGACAAGATGACCTAATTTTATAAATGTAAATCAGTTGCAGAAGGATCATAAATACAATCTTAGCCTGGCTATACATGGAGTGGGAGCTGTTTGTGATATGTATGTGCTGAGAGGGTAGATACTAGTGATATGCCTGACTAATGAAAGAGTTGACAGGCAAAATGTTTTACCTTTACATCACTCAGTATGCCAGTTATAGATGGACTGGACAGTGCTTTTTCATTTTAAAAGTGTGTTTTATTTTAAGTCCATGTTCATGGTACAGTTGGGATGGGGGGTATATGCCCTTTCCCCACTGTAGTGCAATCTCAGAATTGGTATATATAATTAGCGGGGGGTTTAGTGGAGATTTGCCCCCTGCAAAAATTTATTTATTTTTTTTATCGCGTAGGGGAGATTTGCCCCCTGTAAAAACATTTTTTTTCATTTTTTTTTTTTTATATTTGATGAGTGGAATTTGCTAATTTCTGGATAAGCAATTTGTATTGTCTATTAAAATTGGGCTCCCCAAAATGACAAAAGATGAAGAAATTTCTTTCTTTTAAGATGTAGTTACTGCATTATCTAATGGACTTACTGACTTGCTATCAGTAAGCCACATAGGGATAGATTTAAGGGAAGGAAACAGACTTGTATAGCTGCTGGCAATTTTTATAATTGTTACTTCAAATATTAACTAGTTTTACTACTTGTTTTTCCCAGTGTGTTTGGAAGGTGATGACATGTGCTGAACAATGGGAGCTGAAGAAAAGCATTGTATGTAACTCTGTATGCTATGCTTTACTAATGATGATGTCAGTTAGGGACAGTATTTCTATAGTAAGCTATAGCCAGGAAGCTTGCATAGCTGGAGCATAGGTTTCTATATATGTGACCTCTATTTTTAGTGCTTTTATTTTAGTTCTCTGTCTGTGTGCCAATGTGCATATATTTTAAGTCTCTATTTGCACTTTCTTTATTATTAAAATAAAATTCTTTCATTAACCTTTACGCTTTTTTGACTGATGTCCATTATTAATTTATTGTACTTGTATGCTTTTATTTATCTGAAGGGGGTATCTTTATTTACACTGCTGGTTAATAAGTTGTGTAGCACATCTCTCTGATTAGACTGCTTAGGCCTAGTATCTGAAAAAGAGATTATTTGGTGCATTTGGTGTATTCATATTTGGCTTACTTTAAAAGCAACAAGTAAATGGGAGTAAGTCCCTTGCTATTTCAGGCTGATGGCAATATTACTGTGTCAGGAAGAAAGATGTGGGGAACTGGCAAATTCTGCCTTCCTTCTACGGAATTATATGTGTGTGGAAATAATATTTTAAGTGAAAGGAGTCATCATGGATAAATGGGTACTTGAAGACATAGTTCACAATGATGGGAGGTCTAAGGTGCTTGACTAAAGACTTAGCTTTGTAAGAGGCCTGTGTGCAGTTATATCTGTGTGTGGATGTTGAAAACACATACACACGACATTCTCTTTATGTTCTTTGAGGCAGGTTGTATATTGTTAACTAATTGAGATAGACTTGTGTCCACTATTTTGATGTTAGTTCACCCTTAGTTGGCAGTGGTGAGATTCAAACCCTATCAGTGCTAGCCATCTTAACATCAAAGTGAGTAGCATCCAGTCATCTAATGGTCACAGTAGTGGCAACAATCACATTTTTCCTCATCAAACATGTGCATTATTCCAGTCACAGATATGATTACATTAGGATTTTAAATTATAGATGGAATAAGATTCAAATAAAAAGGGGGCTTAGTAGTGGGGTTGTTACAAGTGAAGGACATTTTTGTTGATATGTATGTTTTCAATGAGATTTTAATTTGTAGATGAAATATTTCTGATATTATTGGGATAGATTTCCAAAATGTAGTAATGTTATTAGGGTATAGGCAGTCACCATTAAGATTTTTGCATTTTTAGTGAGCATGAAATGTTGTCTCAGTGAACAGAGTTTTCTGTCGGTTGTGTCCCAGTTTAATAAGTGACTGGTGGCAGGACATCTGTGTGCACTTCAGAGGATGTTGTGGGCATTTTTAATATGAGTTTAGGTAGCTTTAGCCAGTTAATGGACTTAAGTGCAAGACAGAGATGTGTTCAGTTAACATAGATATTTGAAAACTTAGCAAATGTGTTTTATGATTGCTCCAGTTTGGCTAGCTGTGAGGAATATAGGAGACTATGGAGTAGATAGGTCTGTGGTATGGTCTTGTCAGTTTACCTTTCAGTCTTTTTGCAGAAGAAATTTGGACAAAGCCATGGGGAACAAAGATCCAAAATCAGGGTCGGATTTTAAATATTGCTCTTTAAACTTAGAAAGTTTCTAGAATAACAGATGTTCTTCATCCCACATTGCTGCAGTCCTAACACTTGGGTAGTCCGCTGTCCAGTCATATTTTGTTTTTTCTTGCCTCAGTATTTTACCGGATGTCAGAAAGTGAATAACTGTATTTCTTGTGAACAGACAGATACCTTAGGATTACCATACCTTGTGTATATTGTTGCTAGGGCCTGAGAAATGCCGCCGGATGCCTCGGCGCCGCCTGGCCAAAAGCGCAAGGACAAAACAAAGCAAAGCCTAGGGTGTTACCCTAGTTTCTCAGGGGTCTGTACTAAAGAAGCATATGCTTAAGATGGGCAGAAGATTTGATTACAATGATTAGGAGGTTCTATGCCCTCCTGATAAGAGGCCTAGGGTGGAACCTGAGCTTGGGAGTTTGGAGCAGGTGTTCGATGTCTGAGTCTTCGCTGAAAGACTGCAGGAGTATTGATGATTCTACTCCTTCTGCTTCTCCTCTGAGGGATTTTTTTTCATTTCAGAGACTCTTCATTCCATGAGAGCATTTTAAATGGGGGAAGGTCAGGTTCTCTCTGATTCAGAAAAAGGAAGGGAATTTTTTTTTCTCTACCCCCATATAGGGCCTTAGCTATACCCTCCTGTCTAGATGTGGGTGGAGGATGTTTTTGCAGAGGCTTCTCTGAACCCTGATTCTTGCCTCCTGCTCCAGTTAAAATAGATATAGATTATATAGGGGTGCCTTCGCATAAGAAGTCTTTTTTAGTCCTACCAGCAAAATTATCTCCTTTTCACATTAAAAGTCTAGGGTAGATGCTTTGGGAAGGTATATTGAGTGTAGAGTTGTCGCAGGCACGCCTGGCTGAGGGATCAGAAAGCTGAGCAGCATGTGAAGACAGGATTTAGATGCTCCTTTTACAATCTGATGTGTTGTTTTTGGTTATTCCTGTGGAAAGCAGTTCTAAAGAAAATGGAAGAAGGCTAAGTCTATCTGTTAGACTTTTTAAAGATTTTGCAGGTTCAGCCCAGAAGTTTAGTAGAAATTGGCCTACCAAGGATGGACACATATCCTGTTTATGATTCCCAGTCTCTAAACAGACCCAATGACCTGCCTTTTCAGCTGCCAGAAACTGGGTTTTCAGTACCAAAAACAGATGGGTATTGACCAATTTCACCACTGTTTACAGGTTTACTTCCATTACTTGCCTCTTCAAAAAGCATGCCAGACATTCCTCAACAAAGGAAAGGGCAAAGGACACTGGAATTCTCTGTTGCTCCAAAAGGGGGGCCATTCATCCCTCATCTTCAATTTGCAAGGGACCTAGAATTTTTCAGCTGCTGTTCTGTTCTTAGTACCAAAAAGGACTTTGAGTGGAGACCTGCTTATCTACTAACAAAAGAATCTTTCTCTTTACTTCCATCAACTCTCTCATCAGTCCGCTGACTGCAAGGGACAGTCCTTCCCTTTTAGGGGGTCATGGCTTTTGTATTCTGTATACTCCCAATAAAAAACTGCATATAAGCTAAGCTGCAATGGTCAAAATAAAATGTATGGACACACACAGCACAGACACTGGACACTGTCATACAATGCATGCACCATGCAAGGAACGCGACAGATGCCTCAGACACAGCTTGGGGGAGCTCATCTGAATGGAGCGTGGATACAAGACAAGTGGCCTGCCAGACTGCAGCATCTACATCAACATGAAGGATGTTTTAGCAGTCCAGTTGCATTACTGGCTTTCAAGGATTTACTTTTTCCAGGGCAGGTGTTGATTCACAACACACAACACACATGTCATGGTACTCTTATCCTCTATGCAGGCAAGCAATGATTTTGTGGAGACTGCGTTAAGCTGCAACTGAATCTTCTTCAAGCAAGGTTTCTGCCAGGGCACAGAACTAGCATGAATGTGTTAGCATGGATCAAATCCTTGGATCCAGTGGGAAACTGATCTTCATGTATTTCAGACTTTTTGACAGTGTCCCTGGGGAACTCCAGATTCTGTTGTTCACTTCTCTCCACAAAACCAAAGTTTTCTCTGCCTCTCCTCCCAAAAGGTACTCTAAAGGTCAGACAGGGACAGCCAAGGATGATTTTTAATAGCTCCAGATTGGCCGCAGCACTGGTGTACCATTGCTGAGTAGTCTAGGTAAGCAAGCCTCCATGGCCACCTGATTCCACCTATTGTCTCTCAGAAGAGACGGGCATACTCTCAATGTCAAGCTTCACTCATCTACTTCTAACAACCTGGCATCTTCTGTTTTTTTGACCATAGCAGTCCTCAACAAGTTCTGTTTGTGTTGGAGAAACTTACTCTGACCCTTGAGCCCGCGGCTACTGCTGAATTGAAATACTTGTCATGGAAGACTGCTTTTTGTTGGCCAAAGATTTTGCACACTTTAGATGTACACAGGCAGTTCGTTATTTATTTAAGAGGAACTATTTTTTTTAGTCAGTCAGCAGTTTTTTTTTTTTTTTTTTTTTGAGTTCTCAGGGGCAAGCCTGTGAAAAACGTTGACAGCTCCAGCTTCTTTATGATTTGCCAGCCCCCCTCCCTCTGCTGCAACAATGTGGGATCTAAGTGTTAGGACTGCAGCAATGTGGGATGAGAACATAGTATTTGTACCTTGTATTGTAATGTAGATGTTGTTCAAGATCCATTCACATTGCTGCAGTCCTCCTCCTCCTCCCTCCTGTTTGGGGTGTGTGGGTGGGGTTTTGCATTCAAATGTGTTTTATGAAGGTTATGAAGCCTGAAACTCAAATGCCTGTCATTCTTTAGTGACATCAATCCCCCATGTTCTACCAGAAAATCACACATTTTATGAGGAATAGATAAAAAAATAAGGCAAAAATCCGGACAGTCCACAAAAAATCTGGACAGCTGAGAGGTATGATGCCCTGATATAAAAAGTCTGACTTTATAAGTGAGTCTTAGTTTATGTTTTGGAACTGCATATTGGATGTGCTGATTTAATCTTAATCTTTTGTTTTTCCCAGTAGTTATGTGCACCGTACTAGCTAAATTCTAGTGTTATTGATGATGATATTTTTAAGTCACAGTAGTTTGATTGCAGGTTTGGTAGCGCTGAGTCATCTCTGTACTGTATTAGATTAATAGATTGTTAGATTAGCTGGGTGAGAGACTGTGTGCATTTTGCTTATAAATATATTAAACAATGAAGGTCCTAATATTGACCCATGTGGCACACCTAATATTATCTTTGTAGGAGCTGACTGCTCATAGCCCAGTGTACACATTGTGTTTGGTTGCTATGGTAACTTTTAAATTTGATTGCACTGTTTGTGATGCCCAATTCCTTGAATCTGTAGGATATGAAACTTTGTCAAAAGCTTTAGGGAAGTCAACAACTAGGATTGCAGGTATTTCTCCTTGAGGTTTTCTTTCATGAATATAGTTTATTAAAGTTAGTAATGCTGTTATTGTGATGTAACCTGGCCTAAAGTAATTTTGACCTTTGGAAAGTAATTTGTTGTCTTAGAGATAGTTGAAGGGCTGTAGATTTTTATCTTGCTAGCTCAAAATATTTACCACCCTTATAAAACGAATATTATAGGATTATTTTCAGAGTTTGAGAACTATAGCTTCTTGGATTGAACAATTTAAGTATAGATGCTGGGTATACAGTGATTTTTTTTTGGTAAGGTGTCAGCTGCAGGAGACATGGGTTTAATTTTTAAATATGTTTTTTGTGGATCTAGGAGTTATGGTAAATAAGAAGGTAGTAGTGACACTGTCCACATCAGTTACTGATGTGTGGTATGCATTGGGTTTTATAAGAGAAATAGTAGCATTTATATAGTATGAAATAAATCTGAATTCTATGTTATAGTTTGTTACATCAGTGAAATGGCAGGAATGTGATTTTTTGCTAGGCCGTATAAGTGTTTTGATTGCTGACCCAAATTGTTTTGGAACGTTACTGTGATTTTCTTGTAGACTTCGTAGCAAGTCAATGAAAGTGGTGTCTGCAGTATTAAGTGCCAGATAGCTTGTAGAAATAGTTTTGTTGAATCGCCTACCTAAATTAGTCCTTGTATTTCAAAGAGGTGAAATGGGAAATAAATGTATACTTTATTCAGGGTGAAACACTTTAAGTACATTTTTCATAAGAAGGATATATACATACATAATAATTTTGAATTGTAATATATATTTGCATATGTACACGCACACATATATTCTTTGAATATGCACAAACACATATATGTGTGTATATGTATACATACTTACATAAATACACACATGTATATGTATACATGCATATATAAATACATACGCAGGTGTGTGTGTGTGTGTGTGTGTGTGTGTGTGCGTGTATATGTGTATGTGTACCTGGCAAAACCAGGTTTAGCACAAGCCTTTTTCACCAGTTTGCTTTTCTCTGTTTTAATCTGTGCTGTGCTGTGCTCATAAAGCAGAAATAAAATTTTAATTAACAGTACTGCTGAGTCTATATATGTGTGTGTGTGTGTGTGTGTGTGTGTGTGTGTGTGTGTGTGTGTGTGTGTGTGTGTGTGTGTGTGTGTGTGTGTCTCTATATATGTGTACATGTATAGATGTGTGTGTTGTGTGTGTGTATGTGTGTACTCTGTTCTTTGTTGCAGAATAACACACATTGGAGCCATTGGAGCCTGTGTTAGCACTTTCATCCGTTTAATAACTGGACTTCTTCAGAAAGTGAAATACAATACATTTTGCAGTGTATATAACTTCTGTAAAATAGACTGTTCTAATAACATTAAGAACCAATGAGTGAGAATATCATTAATAATACACATGCTTAGCTATAAACATAAATGTAGTGCAACTGAACTCTATAGGCTAGTTAGAAAATACGCACTCTACTTGTTATTGTATAGACACAAAACATCTTCCCCATTTCAACTCACACTTAATATTAATATTTTCTTTAAGGCCTGGGTGACTGTCTGCATTTAATTTCAACTGCCAAAGTAATTCCTTCACTTCAAGTAAAGTACTGCTGACCCCAAAAAACTGTGGAACTTCCTCTAAGACAATGAATTTAAAGCTAACAAAATTCATGCATGTTGTACTGTGCTTAGCTAATGCGTTTCTGTTATCCATATTTCTAATAGCTGCACAGTGTTCTTTTATTCTAGTGGACAATTTGTGGATCGTTTTACCTATATAAAACAAAGAACATGTTGAACAGATTGCTGCATAGACAATAAAAACTATTACAATCATAGTATTGTTTAAATGACACTTTAAAGTTATTGTGTTTAAATCTTTATGAATCTCCTTCATAAATGGAAGTACATGAAACACATTTTTTACATGAAAACATACCTGGTTCCTTTATAATGTTAGGTGAGTTTAATAACAATTGAGTATGTCTGTTCTCAAACGTTAATCTTAAAGACTTTGTTTTTTGTAAGCAAATAAAGGAACTGGACCTAGTTTATCTGAAACCTCCTGGCTAGAAATCAACATCCCAGCTATTAAGTTTTATTCTTTTAATGTAAGAGGAATCTCTGCACATGGCAACTGGGAAGCTTGCATGCCTATCCAAACCTGAAGTGTCTCTAGCACCTGTGGATGTGTGGTGAGAAAGAGTGTGTAACAACAGAGAATGAGGAGGCTGAATGAGTTGCCCCTGTACTGTTAAACTGATTGGAAGAAAGATTCTGACTATTAAAAGTGAGCAGGTTATCTGAATGTGCTGAATTAGGAGTAAACCCATGTAGTAGATTAGGGGGGAAATCTGGTACGTTTTAAAGCATAAACTTCAGTAATTAAACTGTCTAACAATGTAGTAGGATAACCCCTTTCTATAAGAAAATTCTTAAATATTTCACATTCGTGTAGGAAAACTTTATTGTCGCTAACTAATCAGCAAAGTCATATGATCTGTCCCCTAGCTAAATTCCTTTTCATGAAATACGGATGCATAGTTGAGAAATGGAGATAGTTGTTCCTAAAGGTTTCCTTTCTAAAAACTGTGGAGGACCAAGAAAGAGTGTTAGTATCAAACGAAATGCTAGTGTCTAGAAAATTAACACTGTTCCCATGAGAGGATAACTTAAATGTCATGAAAGGGATGCTATCAGAAATCTCAGTGATAAAGTTAAATAAGGAAATCTCGTCACCTTCCCATACAAAAAACAAATCATCTGTGTATCCTCTGAAATACTGACAGACATGACTGCCTTTGAAGATTCTGATGCAGAAGAAACTATGCCTTCTGCCCCCCCGAGGACCTCTCTTTTGTGGAAACCCTGCATACTCTCAGGGAACACTTCCACTGGGAAGCTCAGGATTACCCACAGTCTAAGAAGAGATTAAGAGAATGTCTAGGCCTACCCCAGCACAGACCCTTAGCCATCACTCCCATCCTTGAGGTGGTGGAATATGTTTTTAGTGAATCTAGCCTTACTCTTGATGCTCTTCCCCCCTGCCCCAAGAAAACCTGATAGGTACTACAGAGTACCAGATATGCATAAATACCTGCACAAAAATCCTGTGGCAGACCCAAGAGGTCATTACTCAGGGGCCCAAAGGGGCTAAGACCATTTCAGCAAAGAATCTTATTCCCTCTGATAAAGACTCCAGAGCCCTGGACAGATGGGGTAAAAAAGTTTATACCTCTGCAACTTTGGCTATCAGAGCATTAAACTGTCAATTCCACTTACTCGAATATCAATAGCATATTTTTCAATTCTTTAAACAAAAATTTGCAGCTTTACCTGACACTGCCTCATCTAAAGAGTTAGCAGATTTTCTGCACTCTAGTTGTTGTTTGTGTTTTCGGCTTTTCCCGGTTAGGGGTCGCCACAGCGGAACTCTGGTCCGCTAATGATTGGCAGTAGATTTTTATGGTGTCAAATTGCCAGCCCAACGCACAACCTTCAGCGAAGGCACACCCATTCATTCATGTCTTTTGGAGGCCACTCGACCGCGGGGAGGACATGCAGACTCTACACAGAAGGCACTCCAGCCAAGAATTGAACAGGAGAACCTCTTGCTGTGAGGCAACAACGCTACCGCTGTACCACCGCGGCTTTATAAAGTGATTAAGCATTCCTTGCATTGTAGATATGATGCCCTAGAAGCTTCTAGAAGGGCAGCTGTTGCAGGATCAGTCATCAGGAGGCATGCATGGCTGAAAGAACAGCCACTACCTGATTATGTCAAATCTAAACTACTGGATGTTCCTCTGGACAAGGATTGCCTGTTTGGGGTTAAAACAGAAGAGATGCTTAAAAAGTTGGAAGAAAAAGCAAAATCTAGGCAGACAGTAAAAAGATTTTTTTCCAGGTACAACCCTCCAGGTTTAGCAGGAACTTCCCCACCAAGCACTGGTCCTTTCCTGGACAGAATAGGCTTATGCAAAGTAAGTCTCGAAGGGACAGACCACTTAGGTGGCAAACCCAAGGACAACACAGTGGTCCACTTCCTCTCCCAAAGCAGGGAGTTCTAAGCCCACCCAATGCAGTAAAAACTCTCATTGATTCACTTTCCACTCTGTCCCACCGCTCTCAGGTTAGGAGGAAGGCTATCTCTTTACAAACAAAACTGTCTGTTCATAACTCAGGATGAATGGGTCCTAAAGATAATTTTCCAGGGATACAAATTTTCTTTCTACAAAATCCCACATTTAAGGGGATACCCAGACCAACCTCCAAATCAGTGGGCGGAAGCACTAAATCAAGTACAAAATCCCTGGGGCAGTAGAACCAGTTCCTCAAGACCAAACAGGCAAAGGATTTTATTCCAGACTATTCTTGGTACCAAGAAAAGAGGGCACATGATGCCCCATTCTGGGCCTCTCTATCCTAAATACTTAGCTGGTAATGCCTGAATTCAAGATGTTTACTGTCCAAAAGTGGTTGCCTATGCTGACCAAATATGCCTGCCTGGCTAGTCACCCTAGACCTAAAGGATGCCTATCTTCACATACCCATAAGGGAATCCTGCAGAAAATTCCTACACTTCAGAGCAGGATCACAACACTTTCAGTTTTTTGCGCTGCCCTTTGGCTTATCTACAGCTTCCAGGGTCTTCACGAAGTGTTTGGCCCCCGCCATTGCCTTTTGCAGGCAAAGAAATATCCAGATCTACCCTTATCTGGATGACTGCCTCATCCAAGCAGACAAAAAGGAGAAACTCATAGGTTCATAGGTTCATACTAGGCTATCTGCCCTGGGGCAATTATAAGCCTAGCCCGATTTTGTTTGGCTTACGCCACCCCTTGATTTGAGTATACTGTGCCCTTTTTAAGGTTTAGTTTGCTGTGCCTCTGTCTAATAGTGACACGGAAGTAATCCCTGGGACAAACCTACGATCCCCCATCCACTCATCAAGATTCTTCTTGAAGAGATTCAGTGAGGTGCTCTGCCTAACATGAATAGGAATTCTGTTCCAGAGCGAAGGGAGCCTCTGGGTTATGAATCTGTTCCTCCAGCAAGTTCTATTTATTTCAGTGCTGAGGTTCAAGTCCCTCGAGCGTGTGGCTCTAAGGGATTTAGATTTACTGAGGTGGAGCATGTCCATTAATTCTGGATTGGACATAGCTTTATACGTCAGGCATAGATCACCTCAAAGTAGGCGGTATGCAACTGAGTAGAGCTGGAGTTTTTTTAACCGAGCAGCATATGGCATCTGTTTGAGTCCCTTGATCCTCTTGGTGATGTACTTTTGGGGTCTTTCTAATTGCTGCAGGTGTCGGGTAAGGTACATCCCAAAAGGAGCATTGTATTCTATGATGGGCCTGATGAGGGATGAATAAAGGGGCACGATTACCTCTCTTGATCTAGATGTGAATCCTTTCATGATGAGGTGGGCTATGTAAAAGGTCTTTCTAACCACTTTGGCAATGTGGTTGTCAAAGGAGAGATTGCTATCAACTTGGGTCCCCAGATCCCTAATTACTTTCTCTGTACTTAATGGGTTACCGCCTATGTAGTAATTTGTGGGCACATTGTTTTTGCCAAAGGGTATGACTATACACTTTTTGGCATTTAGCTTTAGACCATGGCTCTGGCACCAGTTATCCATCTCTGTGAGACCTTTTTGAAGGATGTTTGTGTCAGCTGGAGAGTTGATTATGGCGCCTAGTTTGCAGTCGTCTGCGAACTTGGTGAGCCATAGTCCTCCCACGTTGGCCTGTACCTCGGAAAAGTATATACCGAACAAGAGCGGTCCCAGGACAGAACCTTGTGGGACACCACTTGTGACTGGTTTCGAGTCTGACATGGCTCCAGCAACTCTCACTCTGTGGGTTCTGTCTTTGAGCCAGTTTGCCACCCATCTTGTGACATAGGGGTTTATATTTAAGCTGGATAGCTTATCTATGATGCCCGGGTGGGGGTTTTGTGTCAAATGCCTTTGCTAGGTCCAGATAGGCTGTGTGGACTACCTTCCCTTCATCTATGGCTTTGGTGACTGTTTCGAAGAAGTCAACCAGGTTCAAAAGGCAGGATCTGCCCTTGACGAAGCTGAACTGGGTAGGATCTAGTGTCTGTAGGTCCCCAATGTTTTTGTTTATGAGCTGCATGATGATTTTGTCCATAGCCTTGCAGACTAAGCTAGTCAGGCTTATGGGGCGATAGTTTCCAGGGTCCATGGAGGTTCCACCTTTGTGGAGTGGGACTACTATTGCTGTATGCCATTCTGTGGGCACATATCCTGCAGTGAGGCTGAGATTGTATAGCTGTTTTATTTGAGGGATTAGTTCCTCTTGGAGTTCATGTAGGACGCAACCTGAGACACCATCTGGTCCCATGGAAGCAGTGTTTTTTGCTTTGGAGAGGGCAGCCTTCACCTGAGCATCAGAGATGTTTGGGAGGCAGCCCTCTGCCGGGATAGATACTTGCTCTTTTTTGGGGGGGGAGGGCATGGAGAAATTTGCACTGAACCTGTCTGCCAGGATATTGGCGATGTCTGTGGGTTCAGTGTATTTTTTGTCGTTTAGAATCAACTCAGAACAAGTCTGGGAGTTGCATCCCAGGTTCCTAACATAACTGAAAAAAGCCTTATGATTGTCTTTAGTGTCCTGAGCAATTTTTCTCTCGAAGCTGGCCTTGGAGGATTTTATGAGGGATTGTAATTTTTTGCTAGTACTGATCAGGGATGCCTTCCCTATTAGGGATTTTGCTCTATCATGTAGTATCTTCCTCCTTCTGTTGTACAGTTTATTTATGGCTGGGGTCCACCAGACTGGACGCCTGCCTTTGGATGTTTGGGTTTTGGTTTTGTTTGGGATAGCATGATCCATGCATTCCTGGAGATGTCCGTAGAATGCGTTTATATAGGATTCTGCAGTTTGGGCCGTAGTTTCCACTGGCCCTGGGGCCCTGAAGGATTCCACTTCGGTTTTGAGAAGTGAGAAGTTCGCTTTTGAGAAGTTTTTCACTGTGGTTTTCTGGGCTAGGGGTGGGGTCGGGATGTGGACATCCAGTGAAATTAATTTATGGTCTGATCTTACCAATGAGGGATATACTTCAGGTGTGGAGCATAGAGTCCCCATGTTGGCAATGATCAGGTCTAGTATGTTATCCCCTCTTGTGGGAGTGGTGACTAGTTGTTCCATAGCATTTGAGTTTATAATTTCCAGGAACCTTTGGGCTAAGGTGCTGGGGCTTGAGTAGTGCTCCCAGTCTATGTTTGGGTAGTTGAAGTCGCCCAATATAATGGTGTTCGGAGAGATCTTCATGTTCTCCAGTGTTTTCAGGAAAGCTGAGTGGGATTCCTGACTTTGAGAGGGTGGTCTGTAGGATGCTATAAACTGAAAAGCAGTCTTGCCCACTGTTAGTGGCACATGGATGGTCTCCGATACTTCGTGCAATGCCACTAACCTGGAGGTGTGGATATCCTTGATAAATATGGACACTTCCCCTCCTTTTGTGGTTCGGTCCAGGTTTTGGGGCCGAAAAGCATGATATGAGTTATAACCTGGTAGTGCTGGGGTGCTCTCTGGAGCCTTGAACCAGGTTTCTGTCACTGCACAGATATCGATGTTCTCCATACTGAGGAGAGCTTCGAGTGCGTGCATCTTGAGGTTAAGACTTCTGGCATTTAGCAGCATTACCCTTAGTTTCTTGTTTCTTGTGCTGTCTATGGAGGTGGGTTTGACTTTTGAGCCTTGCCTAAAAAAGGCACTATGGGGGTGGCAAGAGCCTTTGCCAATATCCGAAAGCCCAGGGGTGACAGGTGCAAGCCGTCCCTAGCGAAGCACCGTGGCTTGTCGAGCATGTCATCCCAGGCTGACAGACACTGGATCTCCTTAGAATGACACCAAAATTTTAGCCAATTGTTAAAATCGATCATTTTGTCTTTGTACTGTGGCATCATTCTAGGTGAGGGTAAGATGCTGCTCAAGGTCAGGGTCATACCGGCCTGGGCTACATGATCAGGGAGCTCCTACAGGACCGCCTCTTTAAAAGGACCTTACTAACTTCGCTAGGTTTCACCATCAATGAGAAAAAGTGAAACCTTGTTCCCTCCAGGAAGATCATCTTCTTGGAAGCTCTCCTAGACACTGCCTCACAAATGGCCTTCCTATCACTGAAGCAGACCTTCCTGCCTTTCTATTTCACTGAGTTAAATACTAGGAAACACCTCACAGCAAGGAAATTCCTGCAGGCACTGGGTTGCATGGCATTCTGTATACTCCTGATACCCCTGGCCAGGCTCCACATGAGAAAATTCCAGTGGTAACTGAAAAACCTTTGGTGCCAACAGTCTCAGTCATTCGAGACCTCTCTTCTGCTCATACCCTGCATAAGGACAGAGTTCCTCTGGTGGGCAGGAGCCTGCTCCCAGAACAAGGGCCTACCCTTCACCTTACACCCACAAGGGCAGACCATTACCACAGATGCCTCAGACTTTGCCTGGGGGGCTCACCTAGACCTAAGGTGCATTCATGGGACCTGGGATCCCCAACAGCTTCCACTGCACATCAAACAGAAAGAAATTATGTCAGTACACAAGGCCCTTACAGTCTTCCAGTCATACCTATCCCTGGGTGTGCTCCTTGTGAAGACAGACAACACCACAGTTATGTGGTACATCAACAAGCAGGGAGGGACACAGTCTTACCCTCTCTGCAGACTAGCAGTGTCTCTCTGGCAGACAACCAATGACATGGGCATACACTTGATAGCCCAGTATCTACCAGGGGCCAATTACACCCTGGCAGACTACCTAAGCAGAAACTTCCTAGACCCTCACAAATGGAAGTTCCACAGGGAGGCCTTGCTGCAGGTCATACAGACCTGGGGGACTCCTCAGATGGATCTGTTCACCTCATCAAACAGTCACCTGCTGCCAAACTTTTGCAGCAGAGCGCTTCACCCATTAGGTTGGAGAGTGGATGCCCTGACTTTCAGCTGGGACAATCTGTTTGTTTACACCTTCCCTCCCTTGCCTCTTATCCCAAAGGTTCTGATCAAAGTAAGGGAAGAAAGAAAAAGGGCCATTCTTATTGTCCCAGACTGGCCCAGACAACATTGGTACCCCCTACTTCGCAACCTGTCGCAGGAACCTTCCAGGCTACTACCCTGATTTCAGATCTTCTGACTCAAGAGGCAGGGGAAATGCTGCACCCCAACCTGGCTTCTCTCAAACTTTCAGCATGGCTGATACCTCAGGGACAGAGGACAACTCTACACTAAGCAAACAGGTCCCGGATGTTATCAAAGAATCCAGAAGGCCTAGCAACAGAAAGTCTTACTCAGATAAATGGAAAAGATACAATACCTGGGGCCTAGCAAAGGGAGCAAATACCTCACAGCCGTCCATTCCTCTTATCCTGGACTACCCAGCAGATCTACTGGGAAAAGGCCTCTCCTTCTCCTCTATTAAGATTCATGCTTCAGCCATCTCTGCTCACTCGCAGATGGAGAACCCTTGTTCTCTCAGGCCCTGCTTAAGCAATTCCTTGGGGAGGTCTCTAATATCAGGACGCCTAGAAGGGCACCCGCTCTGGCCTGAGACTTGAACTGTGTTTTAGAAAAGCTAACTTTACTTCCAATTGAACCTGCTGCTTCAGCAGAGCTCAAGTTCCTTTCATGGAAAACCGCCTTCCTCCTGGCTATTACTTCAGCCAGAAGGGTTTCGGAACTACAGACTCTCATGGCTATTGAGCCATTCATTATTTCCTATGCAGACAGAGTTTCCCTCAGAACTAACCCCTCATTCATGCCTAAGGTGGTATCAAATGTGACCTTTAATCAGGGTATACTTCTACCCACTTTCTTTCCTCAGACCAGGGGGGAAACATTTTTGCACTCTTTGGATGTGCATAAGCATTTAAGATATTACCTGGACAGGACCAAGTCACTCAGGAAGACAGATCAACTTTTGGTAAGCTTCGCCCCTGGAGCAGAGGGGAAGCCTATTTCCAAACAGACCATTTCTAAATGAATATCACACTGTATCCATCTCTGCTACAGCTTAGATGGAAAAGCCCCGCCTAAGTGTATAAGAACCCATTCCACTAGGGCAGCCTCTATTTCCGCAGCATTCCCAAGAGGAGACCATACCAGGGACTTTCTAGAAGCTGCCACTTGGACCTCTGTCCACACCTTCACCAAGCACTGCCATCTCCCTCTCTTTTGCAAGGCGAGAGCTGCCTTTGCCTCTGCAGTCTTGCAGAGCATGCTAGCCCACTCATAGGACTCTACGGCATCCTACCACCCTTACCTCAGCTTTGGGAATCTTCCCACAGGTGATGTCTGCAACAGTGAAACACGAAGAACATAGTACAGTTTTGTACACTTACTATAAATGTAAATGTTTAAGTGTATTAACTATTGCAGTCTTGGTTTCCCTCCCTCCTTCCCCCTTATCTTTTCTACCTTATGGGCACATGACTAGCTTTTCTGGGGGCTGGTAGCCACCAGGCACACATTTCCTTATCTGACTGCATTTACTGGAGGCTGTAAGCCACCAGGAGCAAATTTCCTTATCTACATAGAGACTCACACTGGTTTGGGCAAGAAAAAACGATGTAATGGCATCGTCTGCCCGCCTTTATAGCACTGATGACCTGATGTCAGTCTACAAGTGACAGCAGCTGACGCAGAAAAGACTTGACTCTGGTATTCTGGCTGGCCAAGGGCTACCCAGCAGGGATAACCCACAGGTGATGACTACAACAGTGAATACACTTGAGCATCTACATTTATGGTAAGTGTCCACAACTCTGCTTACTGATCTGCCAATGTCACCAAGTTCCTTGTTTTGATGAGTTCCTGTATGCACTATCTCAAAACCAGTTTAGATATGTGATCTGGATGCCAGGGAGATGGTCGGTGGAGAGAAATGAGGGTCACTTGCTCTCATCTTTTCCTGGGGTTAAAAAGGAATTCACCCTGCATTTTAACCTTATGTATGGGTGCTAGCAAGTTGATAAGTCAAGCAAAAAGGAGCAAGCATGTTGTTGATATGGTAGGGGCATTATTGTACACCCTTTGACTTTATTGCAATGGTTTGCTGGTCCATTTCTCAGTTTATCATTTGTTGTGAAAAATTGTCTAATTGGATGGTTGTTGATTGTCTGACTCTCTGCCTAAGGCCAGTAAGTAGGCCAAAACAAACAAACAAGCAAACAAAAAAACTGAAAAAAGAATTACAGGTTGGCCCAGTAATGTAGTCATTTGAAACACTTATTCTTTTTTTTATTAAGCAAGAAACATCTTTATTAGATTATCACTTATGACATAGGCAATCATACATTTATATAAATGAAAGCAAACCATATTGAGATAATTTTACTTGCAAACATTATACATCACTTATAATCCTGTCACTGTCAGTCAAACGTTTAAACCTCATTCATCTTCTGCAAGTATTGTTCCCACAATTACCATTTTTTTCTACATAATTTGCTCCTACCATTTTTTAAAGATCCATTTCCAGTTATTTTATCTCTGTTACTGTATTTACTGCTTCTATTATAGTTGGTTTAAACTGTGATTTCCATTTTCTAGTAATTGCTTTTTTGGCAGCCACCATAATTAGACTCAGCAAAGCCGTACTATGTCTAGGCAATTCTGATCCTGTATCATAGCTCAAAAAATCATTTCCTTAGTCATACAAATTTGCTTACCCAGTATTTCTGATAAGAGTACTCTGTAGGGAATTTTTAAAGTCTGCCAATTCATTACACTTCCAGAAAATATATTCCCAATTACCTCTTTCTTCACCATCACACCTCCAACATTTGTTTTCTACCTGAGGAAAATTATTAGAAGTCTACTTGGGGTATAAAAATACCAGTGTAAACCCTTTCAAGCAAAGATCCTAAATCTTCTAGAGTTTGTTGCATATTTGGGAGACATACATATATCCCCCATTGTTTTTTCATGAATTGCTTATCCAGTCTCTCTTTCCAGTCCTTTTAAACCTCCTTTGATTGATTCTTACAGTTATCATGCAATATTTTATATGCTATACTAATTATTATTATACTAATTATTCCTTTAACAGCAGCTTCTGTTCTAGATTCTACTAAAAACTCTACCAGTGCTCGTCTCATTTGAAACATTTCTTGGTAAACATGCAGCTGTGATAAAGGCATTAGATGCCATGTAACAGTGTTCATCTTGATCAAAATTGTGTGTCTTCCTGTGAGATTTAAATATTTAATGTTCTCCTGTGTTCCGAATGGTAACCATTTCAAATGTTGGGACCTACTTGAGTGAGTCTCGAGACTGAATGGCTGAAAGAATGGACTTACATGTACTAAGCACGAAAGAACATTTTTGGAATATTTCCTTTTCTTCAAGGTATGTCGATCTGTGTGTTGGTATAAAATCAGGGGATGTGGGGGATTGACCCACCCCCCTGCAAAAAGAAGTTTAAAGAAGAAGAGTGATTTTCCAGGTTCGCTCTTTTCCTGTATTTCAATCTTTTTTTTATCACTTTGTTGGCACTTGAAATTTTGAGTGCCGACATTTCAATATGGAGTCGTTCTATCCACTTTATGCAGTTTGTTTCAGATAACATATTCTTGCTTTGTTAGGAGGCGAGTCAGAAATATTGCTGCTGGCATGTTAATTCTGATTTGTGTGCATTTTGTGGGACAGAGACACTGCAACACTGAGGGAAGTAAAACATAAGTAATAACAGACTGATGAAGCAGTCATTGTGAACTGTGAAAGCGCAAACATTAAACGTTTTATCTATTGGAGTTATATGCCTTCTCATTGCCGTGGTTTGGTTCATTTTGTTTTTTGTTATGTTTTAACAGTGCTGTTTGTTGCAGCCCTGAGTGGAGAACCAATCCTGTTCCTGGTTGCTGTTGCTGTTTGGTTTTTGTTTGATAAGTAATAATAGACTTCCAGGCTGTTTGTAATTCCTCTGAGCTCTGGTATACTTTGGTTTGAGGGACTGCTAATCTTTACTAGGCACATCTATTGTGAATGGTTACACCCATACCTCTCAACTGTACAGATTTTCACAGAATGTCCAGATTTCTGCCTCATATTTGTGGTCTGTTGTTCATAAAATTATGTTTTTCTGGCAAATTATTGGCAAATCATTGAATATTGAAGTCGGAAAATAATGACAGACAATTGAGTTTCAGACTTCATACTGTTCAGAAAATTCATGTTAATGCAAAACCTGTTATTCTGTCAATTTTCTAAGTTTGTATAAGCAATATTTAAAAATTGTCCCTATTTTGGGGCCTTTTTCCCACTTTTATTCATGGCTTTGTCCAGATTTCTTGCTCTAAGAGGTTGAGTGGTATGGTTGCACCTCTCCCATGAGCTACATGAAATCACTGTGGCAAAAGAAGGGCTACTTGAGAAGTGTCGAGTGCCGTCTGAGCCTGTGGATTAAAGGAAATTAAGACTTAGATAGCTGCATGTACAGCTTCACTGCTGACAGATCTAAACATTGGTGTACTAGAACAGTTATCATAGTCTTGCAGTCTTGTGTTGTGTGCATAATTGGGGAGAACAGAGTAAAACTGGAAAGCAGGTTTCACTGATAGCTTTTCCAGTGTAAAATACAACAGTTTCGGTGATGTGAAGTTTGCATTTTCCATCTTGCTTTACAGGCAGATAATTGGCACCTTATTTTCAGTCTTGCTAACAGCAGTCCCATTATAAACTTTCCTTTTTAAAACAAAAAAGAATGTTTTGCATGGTTTAAGCCTCTTATTTGGCAAATGACATTCATTTTAGTGGCAGTGTAATATTTTAAGGTATGTCAGCTGTTTGGATTTATAGTGAATTCTATTTTATTTGACATTGGTGCTGCCATTTTATTTTGCTTAAAACTATATAAAAAAGTATTTCTCCACTTCTGAAATGACAATGTAATTAACTTTACAGTCAGTGACTCTGCTTCTTCACTTAAGAGATTGTTTTCTAGCAGAACTATGCAGAAAAGTATGTTTTTTGTTTTCTTACATCAGCTTTATGACTACTTCAGAGCATGTTGCCTGGTAATTTACTTAACTGCAACACTGAGTGTATAATACACTGAAAGTATATTATTTGGCTTCTGATTCAGACTGCTTGGCATTTGTTGTTACCTCACCATGATGTTTATCTATATTGCTCAGTACTTTTCCAAGTCATGGGAGCATTTCTGTGTGGGTGTTAAAGGCATAGTGTGTTGAGATAGGAGGAGAAAAGACCATTATAAAATGAGTGGAAGTTGCACTAGGTGCTGTATTGCTAAACCTTGTGATTCCTGCAGAATACTTTCTTAGAACTTCAGAGCATGTGATATGTAACTCAGATCTTCCAAGAATTGGGCCACTTAATACAGCTTGAATAAATTAACTTTGCAATGTAATTAGATAGTACAGGCCTGTGCTTATAGCTAGGTTATGTACAGCAGGGTCTGTCAGTGCAGAGCTGCATGAGCATTACATGTAGCCCACTTCCTCCACCATCCTTAGTCCTCTCACTCCACCTCCAGTCTCTGTGGTAGCAGTAAAATGGACCATTCTTCTCCTGCTTCACACTTTCTTGTCTCATCTTTGGCAGCACTACACTTTCACAGTATTCCAGCCTCCATTTTGTTATATCCAAAGAAAAACTGTGCTTCCCTCCCTGATAACCGTCACTCCTGCAGTCTGCATCTTATGTCCCTGGTAGTAGAATAAGTTGATTACCCTCCCTGTTAATGCCCCATGGCAGAAATTACAGGAGTTACAGGTCACTCCTCTCCCTTTAACATATTTTAGCTAAGAGTCCTCTCGCCTCCCTCCCCATCTAGTAATGTTTTTAATATCAGTAAACTGGATATCTGAACAACCTTCTCTCTTCTTCTGTATTGGCAGGATTCTTTTGGTATTTTTGGCATCGTGCTAAATTGTTTGTGCAATGCATAACCGTATTTATTGTAAATTAGCTTATACAGCTAACTATTAGATGTTCATCGTGTTGCACTGTTGCAGTCATTACACTTTTGTTATCCTGCCGGCAGGCTACCCACAGTCGGCCTGAATTCCAAAGTCCTGGTCCGGCATTGGTTGCTGTCGCCTCTTCCCTGACGTCAGTGCGCCAGGGGTATATAAGATGCAGCCGACACCATTTTCTTCAGTCTTTCTTGCCGCGTGGTGCCCGAAGCAAAAGCAGTTTGCAAGTGCCGGTCGGCCGACTCCTGAGATTTTCAAAATTGAATTTCAGATCCAAAGTCTTCAATAAAGCTAAGTACCCCGTTGGGGAAACTTTTTTCTTGCTCCAGACCGATGTCAGAAAAAGTTAACAATTGTATTTCTTGTGGGAAGCAAATATTCCTTGCCTAGGCCCTGACCACGACGTTGCTAGTTGTTGGTTTTGTGCTAGATTTAACCAATGCACTATTAAGCATTGGTACGATTTTGCATTTCATTACTTTGGCTGAAGGTTTAACTATATAATGCCGTCAGTACAGCCGACGACCGGAGTTCATAAAAAATGCAAGGAAAAAGAAAAGGACAGGCATCCAAGGTCCAAAACCAACGACGAAGCCTCTTCTAGGCCAGTCGCCAGTTCGCCGGTTCTCAGTGAGGCGCTTTCGCAGCCCCTGACACCCGCTACCTCAGAGCCACAGGCCGGCTCCGACTCCCACATGAAGACAACTAGGCCTCTGGATACTCAAGGTATTGGGATTTCGGAAACTAATTCCTCAGATGCGTCCGGAGCTGCTGGGCAGGCATCGGCTTCTGAAGGTGTTTTCAGACCTACACAGCTTTATATCAAGCCAACTTCAGCATCCAAGACAAAGAATAAAACAGCTTTAAAGACAAGGAAACAAGTACAGCATTCTCCAGGACAGACTTCCATGCCTAAGAAACAGATGCTCAAAATGGCCGAAGACCTAATTACTTTGATCAGGGGTTCCCATCCCCCTCCTGATAAGAGGCCTAGGCAAGACATTGAATATGATTCCTATGATCAGGTTTACATTTCCTCTGACTCCTCTTCAGAACAGGGATACTCTCTTCCTCCCTATGAGGATTCTGATGCTGAAGAATCTATTCCTTCAGCTTCTCCTCATGAGGATTATTACTTTGGGAAAACCCTGCATACCATGAGGGAGCATTCCCACTGGGAGAGCCAAGATTACTCAGAATCTAAGAAAAGGCTCAGAGACCTTCTTCTACTACCTCAGCACAGACCTCTTGCTATTCCACCTGTTCTAGACATTGTAGATGATGTATTTTCAGAGTCCGGACTGTCTCCCGACTCTTTACCTCCTGCACCTGTTAAGCCAGACAGATAATACAGGGTTCCAGATTCTCATAAATTTCTATATAGAAACCCTGCTGCTGACCCAGAAACTCTATCTCAGGGTCTCAAAGAGGTCAAGGCCTCTACTGCAAAAAACCCTATCCCCTCAGATAGGGATTCAAGGGCACTGGACAGATGGGGGAAAAAAGTTTACACTTCTGCTACCTTGGCTGTAAGGGCCTTAAATTGTCAGTTTCATATACTTAAATATCAGCAATACTTAATGTCACTGCTAAAACAGAAAATGTTGACAAATTCTGAATGTTCTGAGAACAAGGAAATGCAGGATTTATTGCATGCAGCTGAACAAGTGGGAAAGCATACTTTGCAATGTGGTTTTGATTTACTGGAGGCCTCTTGCAGGGCCACTGTTACAGGTTCTGTCATTAGAAGGCATGCTTGGTTAAAGGAACAGAATCTGCCTGATCATGTTAAAGCAAAATTATTGGATGCTCCATTACAGCATGATACTTTGTTTGGTGTTAAGGCAGAAGAGGTGTTGAAGAAAATGGAGGATAAAGCTAAATCTATGCAGACAGTAAAGGATTTCTTACAGGTACAGCCACCCAGATTTAGCAGGAACTGGCCTTCTAAGAATTGTTCCTTTCCAGTGTCAGACAGGCCACAAAGAGGCAGATACAGACGCCATAGAGGCAGACAATAGCCCCAGGGCTCATACAGGCCCAAACAATGGGTTGCTTCTACCTCCAAAAGCGGAGAAGACAAATCACAGCCATATAGGAAACAGTCCCAATGACTTCCCACTGCCAATGCCAAACACTTATCTTTTGGCAGCACCCTTAGGGGGAAAGCTAGCACAGTTTTCACAAAATTGGCACCATGATCACCCAGGACAAATGGGTCTTAAATATAGTCTCTCAGGGCTACAGGTTCCACTTTCACACCCTTCCAAAGGCAAAAGGTATGCCAGACTTGCCACACAATCAATGAGCAGAGGCACAAAAACAAGTTTCATCTCTCCTGGACATGAGGGCTATTCAGCCAGTACCACAACAAGAGCAGGGACAAGGATTTTACTCAAGACTTTTCTTAGTACCAAGAAAAGACAAAGCCTGGAGACCAATTCTGGACCTGTCTATTCTAAATACTTTTCTGGATGTCCCAAATTTCAAAATGTTGACTCTGCAGCAGCTTCTGCCCATGCTGGACAAGAAGGCTTGGCTTGTAACTTTGGACCGCAAAGAGACATATCTGCATGTCCCAATCAGACAATCTTGCAGAAGATACCTCAGATTCATAGCTGGCTCAATACACTACCAATTCTCTGCACTGCCCTTTGGATTATCTACTGCGCCCAGGGTCTTCACAAAATGTCTGGCACCAGTAATTGCAAGACTTTTCTTAGTACCAAGAAAGGACAAAGCCTGGAGACCAATTCTGGACCTGTCTATTCTAAATACTTTTCTGGATGTTCCAAATTTCAAAATGATGACTCTGCAGCAGCTTCTGCCCATGATGGGCAAGAAGGCTTGGCTTGTAACTTTGGACCTCAAAGAGACATATCTGACCTCAGATTCATAGCTGGCTCAATGCACTACCAATTCTCTGCACTGCCCTTTGCCTTATCTACTGCGCCCAGGGTCTTCACAAAATGCCTGGCACCAGTAATTGCATTTTGCAGACAAAGAGGAATTCAAATATATTCCTACTTGGATGACTGCCTTATTCAAGCAGAGACCAATGACATTCTACTAAAGCATCTGGCATTTGTAAAAGATTACTAATTTGCCTAGGGTACACAGTAAACGAAAAGAAATCAAAACTAGTACCCCCTCAAGAGATAATATTCTTGGGTGCAAGCTTAAATACAACTTCCCAGATGGCTTATCTCACGCCAGACAAACAAAGGCAACTGACTTCTTACTTCGAAAGCATGGCAACAAAGACCCAGTTATCTGCAAGAAAAATTCTGCAGGCTCTGGGCTACATGGCATCCTGCATTCTGCTAATTCCATATGCAAGACTGTATATGAGGAAGCTACAATGGTATCTAAAAAGTGTTTGGACTCAACATTGCCACAGCCTGGAATCATTAATTTCACTCATTCCCTGCCTCCAACAGGAGTTTCAATGGTGGCACAGGCCTGTCACCACAACAAGGGACAGCCATTCACTTTACCCACAGCCAGGCAAACACTAACAACAGATGCATCAGATTATGCCTGGGGGGCCCACATGGCAGGAAAATGCATTCAGAGCACATGGCCCGCAAGCCAAAGGCATCTTCACATCAATCAAAAAGAGATGCTAGCTGTACAAAATGCCCTGACAGCCTTCAAGGACCTACTTCATCCAGGACAGCTGCTGTTAAAGACGGACAATACTACAGTCATGTGGTACATAAACAAGCAGGGAGGCACACATTCTTACCCCCTCTGCAGACAAGCCATGATTTTGTGGAACACAGCAGTGACTTACCAAGTACACCTGCAAGCACAATTACTGCCAGGAAAAAAAAAAATGCTCTGGCAGACGAACTAAGCAGAAACCTCATGGATCCTCACGAGTGGAAACTAGATCCACAAATCTTCAATATGATAACAAGGAAATGGGGATGCCCAGACATAGATCTATTTGCCTCCCCTCACAACTACCAACTACAGAGATTCTACACAAGGACTTATCACAAACAAGCATGGAAAGTGGATGCTTTGTCATTCAGCTGGAACAACCTTACAGTATATGCCTTTCCTCCACTGCCTCTCCTCCCTTAGGTACTCCTAAAGGTCAGACAAGAGAAGCCACAAATGATACTGATTGCCCCGGATTGGCCACGCCAGCATTTGTACTCAGTCCTAAGGAGCTTGTCTTAAGGCCCAGCCTGGACATTGCCACAAATTCCTCATTTACTGACCCAACAAAACAATCAGATCCTGCACAGCCAACTCTAAGTCTAGCTGTATGGCGGATAGTGTAACCATTCAGAATACACCTTTCTCTAAAGCGGTTATGGATGTTATTTTGGAGGCCAGGAGGCCCAGCACCAGAAAATCTTATGCAGCAAAATGGAAGAGATTCTGTGCTTGGAACCAGGAACAAGGAATTGACATGCTTGTGCCAAGTATTCCTCAGATTTTACAATACTTAACTGAGATGCTGGAGAAAGGCCTGTCCTTCTCATCAATTAAGATTCATGCCTCTGCCATTTCAGTGCATTACAATACGGACCCACCTATTTTTTTATATCCATTGCTTAGGCAGTACCTCAGAGGGACCAAAAACATAAGACCTCCAAGGAGAGCACCAATACCTGCATGGGACCTCAATTTTGTCTTGGAAAAACTCACACTGCCTCCTTTTGAGCCAGCCAATACAGCTAAGATAAAATTCTTATCATGGAAAACAGCTCTGCTCCTAGCAATAACTTCAGCAAGAAGAGTCTCAGAGTTACAGGCATTAATGGCTGTGGAACCTTGTATTATCTTCGATCCGGACAGGGTTTCTCTAAGAATAAACCCAACATTTATGCCTAAGGTAGTGTCCAGTGTGGCTCTTAATCAAACCATTCATTTGCGTACTTTTTACCCAAACCCACAGAATAAAGGGGAGAGACTTCTGCATTCTTTGGACATACACAGACAGCTACGCTTCTACTTGGACAAAACTAAAGCTTTCAGAAAGACTGAGCAACTTTTAGTGGCATATGTTGCAGGATCACAAGGAAAGGCCATCTCAAAGCAGACTATTTCAAAATGGATAGGACACTGCATTCATTTCTGCTATTCACAACATAGCAAATCAGTGCCTAAGGGCATTAGACCACATTCGACCAGGGCAGCAACTACCTCAGCAGCCTTCCTCAGAGGAGTACCAACCAAGGATATTTTGGAGGCTGCAACATGGACTTCAGTGCATACTTTTACGAAGCACTACCACTTACCTCTTTACTCTAAATCCAGAGCAGGCTTTGCCACTGCAGTTCTGCAGGGCCTCATAGCCACTCCTAATTCTATTTAGACCCAGCCACGCAACCTCAGCTTTGGGATTCAACCCAAGTGTAATGACTGCAACAGTGAAACACGATGAACATAGTACAGTTGTATACCTACCATAAATGTAGATGTTTGAGTGTATTCACTGTTGCAGTCCAGGTTACCCACTCACCATCACCCTTTCTTTGCTGGGACTTATCTATGCTTTTCCATTCTATACAACCTATGTGGTGTATTTGCTTGCAGATGAAGGTAATGTTTATTTTAGTGCATGCTTTTTAGCCTACCCTTTTGGGGGAGCCTAACATCTGGGGCAAGAAAAACTGAAGAAAATGGCGTTGGCTGCATCTTATATACCCCTGGTGCACTGACGTCAGGGAAGAGGCGACAGCAACCGACGCTGGACCGGGACTTTGGAATTCAGGCTGACTGCGGGTAGCCTGCCGGCAGGATAACCCAAGTGTAATGACTGTAACAGTGAATACACTCGAACATCTACATTTATGGTAGGTGCACAACTGTACTTTCTGCTAAGGAGCTTCAGTTTTCCCATACTGACAGGATTACTGCACACTGCAGTTGCTCAGCACAGTTAAAACATTTCCAGGCTGCTTTTGCACCTCCTCCTACCCATGGCCTGTAACACTCTGCTTGTCTCTCCCTCCATTTTTTGTTCCTTTTCTGCTTGTGAAGGTGCTTGGTTAGATTCATAGTGGAACCAGGGTACTTTCCTGTTCCACTGTGGGATATTTACCATTTTCATGTAAATTTGCTAGGGTTGGCAGTGTTACTCAGCAACCTTCTTTGCTTTCAGTCTTGGTTTTATGAAAAATCCTTCTTTCTTGGTAGCTTCTTCTCCTTCCTGGGCGTTTTACCCTTACAGGCAGTTTTCACCAGTCTTCATGTTTTCTTTTCCTTTTTTAATGTCCCCCCTCCCCCGTCTCACACACACACACACACACACACACACACACACACACACACACACACACACACACACACCAGCTGATCAGTGAAACTTCACCTACTAGACTTGAGACCATTCATTTTGTAGTGGTGCACATTTTTATCTCATATCCCTTGAGATGAGATCTGTCCAGAAATCTTATTATTTGGCAAACTTGGAGGTGTTTGATGCTGTTGTTGGCAATCCAGCAATAAGAGCTATTTTTGTATGAAGGTCATAAACCCCCCTTTTGTGTGGTGATGTGGGCTACTTCACCATATGGAGCATCTCTGACTCTCTGTCTGCTTGGATACTCTTTCACATGACCAAAAAAGGATAAACTTTATCAGTTTGAATAGCCACATGTATGTCGTCCCTGCACTAGCCTTTTACTGTTCAGCTTAGGAGAGGCTGTGTGATCCAGCCAGCTCTCGCATCATTCCCACAGGATGGGCATGCTCATCCCTCCATCTGTGTCAGCAAGTGCCCAATCTACTAACTGAGCCCAGGTTACCTGCGTAAGTCAGGGCTTTATCCTTCTGTACCAGTAGCAGAGTCGTCTTCATGTTTAATGTAAGCTTACTTTGTGTCCGTTATTTGGTGACAAGTTCACCTAGTATTATGAATTCCTTGCATTCATCCAATCAGTCTCTCCTTTTTGAGGCCTTGTTTGCATGTTTTTCTTTCTTTTCCTGTTTCTCATCTTGTATGTGGAGATTTTTATCAGCCTGTTGTGTATCCGGGCCTTTTTTCTTGTTATCTTTCTGTAATGTGTCTTATTCTTGTTCTCAAATGGATAGTCAAACTTTGTCTTCAGACCCCTTCTGGCACTCTATGGTGGTTGAGAGCTTCTTTGAATTCTTGCCTGTGTCAGCACTGGCTCAAGAGTCTTTTATCTTCTTCTATGCATCACGGAGTTTTCTGGTCTTTCCATGTTTGGAGTAAGTGGAGTTAGAGGGATCTGGGTTCCAGTAATGTGATATGCAGAGTGCTCTGATTTCTCCCTGTTATCAGTTCTTAGAGAAGCATGAATGTGGATCAGTTGAGACTGTTCCCCTTCCTTCTGGTCCACAGTGGGTTACAGAACCTTGTGAGCGGTGGTGTGTCCTCTTTTTTTTTTCCTTATAGCCCTGCATTTGCCTGGTTGGTGTTTGGTGGATCTGCACTGGTTCTTATGGCATCATGTTCTTTATTTCATGCTCCCAAAGCTTTGGCATTGCTTCTTCTGGCATCAGGTTCTTTGTTTCCATGTTTCAGAGGCTTATGACTTGCCCCATCACAACTTAACATTGACTTTTCCAGTTAACTGACCAAGAGTTAGGACCATTATTGGTTCCTACATCAGACTTTAAGGAGCCTCATTTTGGTCTTCCACTCTCTTGTCATGCTGTGGACCATGCATCAGGCTTGGAGGTAGTTGGTCCAGTGCTGGAGACTTAAGCATTAACTACCTGTTTTGTATTGGACAGCAGTGCCTGGCCACTAGCTGAAAGGCCCAGAGTTGTTACAGCATTGCAGAGCCAAGCTTAAAGCTCTTAGCTTAATGTGAGGCAGACATTTTTAGGCTCACCCTTTATCACATTGTTGGAGCAGACTTACTGCATTTCCCCTTTGGGTTTTCTAGGCCTATATTACCTTCTGTTTGGATGCAGAGGAAGAACCTCAAAGTCTTTTCATTATTTGCAACAATATTCTTGCAGTGGTGAATTAGACTCTGGCTGAATATCTTTTCCACTTCCTTGTGGAGGATGACTTAGAGCTTGAAGAGAGATTCAGGTGGGATGGAGGCTACCCATTTTAAATGGTGTCCTGCTCTAGCACAGAGTTGCTTGGTGACTCCATTCAGATTTCCACATACCCTCCTGGTGACCTTTCTGTTTTCATGTAGTGTGGCCAATATGCAGAGTTGTTTGTTTGCTCTCCTATCTGGTGAATTGTATCTCTGCCTGTGTTGATGGTGTTGCTGTGTTCCTTTAGACCTGTCTCATGCCATCAAGGGCCTATTTGATGGCCATTCCTGTTTGCCTGTTTATTGACAGAAGAAGGTATGCCATGTCACTGCTGTTGTTGTTTTGGATTCATGGTTTTCAGATCTTTGGGTGGGCCTTTCCCTCTGTAAGAATAGTCCATTAGTCATCATCAAGCCCAGGTTATCTCTAAACTGGGTTTGGTTTTGGTGGCTGAGTTTTCCTGCTGCAGGAGACAGGCACCAATTTTTGCTTTTTGAGTAATTAGACAGAGTAATTTCTGACTTTCATTCATATGGTACGTTTGATTCTTGTATTTTGGATTTGTATTTTCTGCTTTTTTTTCACCACCATAACGTAGTTATCTGAAGCACATGACTGGGTTATTCTTGTTTGTTTCTCTGCCCTTTCATTCCAGGAACTTTGCTTTTACCTCTTTCCTTTGCTGTAGCCTTACAGGTCCTTTCTCAATGTTGTTAATCACCTGTGTTTTGTTAAGGTCGTATGTGTTTAGGTGCCTGCGCTCAGCTTAGATTGAACCAGCTTGCATGTCCCTTTCTTTGGAGTCTGGGGAACCCGAACACTGACCGATTTTTAGTCCATTTGCAAAGGAGCTTGCTTTCATATTATCCATCTGCAATATGGTTTCATTGTCTGACTGGTGGCCCTCCAATATCTGTCTTTTTCTTAGGCTTCCACAGGACCTTCTCTTCCCTTAAATAATGATGGTTACTGAAGATCTGGGTTATCCATTCCATGTCTGCCTGTTTCTGAGAAAGGCTTGTACAGGGCCATTCTTTTCTGTTCTGAGTAGGGTGCTAGTTAGCTAATGAAAAGTGTTCAGACACTGTACAGTAAACTCTCAGTTAACCGGCACCTGTGGGGATTGGTAGATGACGGATAAGTGAAGTTTCTGGTTGCTTGAGAGTTACTATTAAAAATAGGCCTAACAAATACTGTACCCCGTACTATACCATACCATACCATGCACACTATAGTGATTTGATTTTAGTACTGAAATACAGTAATTAAAAGCAAATTAAAACAAATAAAGACAGACTAATGTAACTTAAAAAACATAATTGAATGCAACACAGTTTTATTATAAAAACAGCCATGTGCATCAATAACTACAGTATACAGCGCAAAACAATTTGAATGCAGTTAGGACGATCAGATGCATAAAATACAGATGCAAAACAGTTATATAGCATTCTCTGTTTTGTGGGTAATGTACATCCTTCCCCACAGTCACAGTACAAACCATTAAAATAGTTCACAGTAGAAACATTTACTCTCCGTTAAAACAAAGAACTGCATATGAGAGAGTCTGTATTGTACACAGAATGTGACATTGCAGGATACTGTGGATAATACAGTAAGTGGTTTTAATAAAGTTCAGACAAAAATAAGGAGAGGAAAAAACTGGAAGTTGTAGCCTGAGAAGTAAGATTAGTGGAAATAACTTGAAAGTGGGCACGTTAACTGTGGGCATGAACTGAAATGTCCGTTAGAATAACCCCTAGCAATAAAACATGCAAAGTCAGTATCTAACATAGGTTTCATAGGTAGGTACTAGGCTATTGGCCCAAGGGCCTACGTAAGCCTAGCCAGCAAGGTTCCATAGCTTACAACACCCAACAAAGTTATTTTCCTGTGCCACTGTCATATCTATTACGTCTGCATTTTACAGACACAATAAATGCTTCTGTTTACAATGCCAGGCATTTTGTTTCAGATGAATAGCAGAGTTATTGTTTACAGTTACTGTGGCAACATCTGCCAAAACGAGGTAAACTCATTAGGTCTATCTGACATCTGTCTAAATTAGTACCAATTCTGTGTAATGGAACCTTGACTTATGATAGTAGGCTTAAGGAAAGTACGTTAGTATCAGCACTGTCAAATGGTACACGTGTCACACACTCAAGGGACCTTAACCTTAACATCTGCTTACTTGAGAGTTGATATTAAAAGTAGGCCTCAATGAACTTCACTAACGTAACTTTTTTAACTTCAAGTAAAAAAAACACACACACTTATAACTGTTACAGTAAGGCAGAGAGTTTACTGGGTGGGCATTGCATCAGGATCACCAGGATCCACATCAATAGATGATGCTGTATTGTAAACTTGTGTGCAGCTTTCTTGAATAATGTATGAATATCAGCTTGCTTGTAGGCCCTACGCCTCTCATGCAAAGTCAGATTTTGCATGATGTGCAGCTGCATAACATGCTCAACAGTGAATAAGGGTTGCTGTTCTGCAAAAGCTATTACAGTTTCAAATACTGCAGTAACACTCTGCCAGGATACTTTTTCCACCTCACACTCATCATCATCACTCTCTTCTTCCTCTGCAACATTCACTTTTCCACGATTAACAACAGCTTCTATGATGTCTTCTATACTTAGTGTATGATTTACTGGAGTAGCTTTATCCACAGCAAGCCAGTCATTGAGTTCATCTCGAGACAAATTCATTTTGTCATTAGCAGAGTCAACTAACTCACAGAATTCATCATGCACTCACCGTTCTGTGCATGATAATCTACAGGTAGGTTAATTATGGCTTTAAAGCACCATGGCTTAGCAAATTTCTTGATCACACACAACTTTACCGTATGATTTCAACACGTGCACAGTTATTCGCTCTTTATTTAGCTTGAACCCATGAGCTACATTCTCATTACCACTAGCCAAATTAGAATTAGGCAGACTCTTCCACATTGACCCAGCCTCATCTGCATTGTAAATCTGCTCTGGGGTCAAGCCATTTTGTGCAACCAATTTACTAAACACATCAGGAAATCAGCCGATTTCTGCCCACCTGACAAGTTCAGCTTACAGATGCCATGACAAACCTTGAATCAGGTAAGCCTGCCACTTGAAAATGAACACTGACCCTCAATGTTCATTTTCTCATGAAACTGTCTTGCTTTTTCCTGCAATACGGGTCTAGAAATAGCGGCACCCTCAGAACTTTTCAGCGAAAACCACTCATACAGGGCCTGGTCAAGCAGCGCCATCTTTGGTGTATGAAGAGTATGATGCTTCTCCACACTACTGTCACTCTCCGACTTAACATAAAACTCATTTATCTACTGAGACTGAACGTTAATGTCATAGATCACTGATGAACCCACGTTAAATTTCTTCATGAGCACTGCACTACTCTCATCTTTCTCAGGCCTATTGCATATTTTCATCTTCTGCTTGAGGGTAAGCACTATGCACTTACACTTACTTGGGACCTAATTCAGCATACTTGGGGTAGAAATTTAAGAATGGTAAGCCCTTTTGCATTAAGAACACTTCTTCAGACCATAAAATACACTACTAGCAAAGAACAGAAAGAACAACACGTAGCACTTATACAGTACAACTGAACAATGCAAAGATTAAAACAATTACTGTAAACAAATTAATCGATGATGCAGGGGTAAAGGGGAGTGTGTAAGAGAGGTGAAGAAGAGAGTGCAGGCAGGATGGAGTGGGTGGAGAAGAGTGTCAGGAGTAATTTGTGACAATTGGGTACAAATAAGAGTGAAAGGGAAGGAGTCAGAGCTGGAAGCGGCAGAGTTAAATATGTTAAGATTTGCATTGGGTGTGTGGTGGATGGACAAGATTAGGAATGGGTATATTAGAGGGCCAGCTCAGGTTGGACGGTTTGGAGACAAAGCCAGAGAGGCAAGGCTGCATTGGTTTGGACGTGCTGAGGAGTGATGCTGGGTATATTGGGAGAAAGATGCTAAGGATGGAGCTGCCTGGCAACAGGAAAAGAGGAAGGCTTAAGATAAGGTTTATGGATTTGGTGAGAGAGGACATGCAGGTGGCTGGTATGATAGACCGGTGGCGACCCCTTACAGGAGCAGCTAAATTAAGAAGATATTTCCAAATAATGTCCACTCACAGCTCACCTGGGTGTATCCTCATATAGACAAATGGGTGATAATGGAGAACTCAGGACTGTGCGTTAGTCACAGTCAAGAATACAGATACCGGTTTCACTGATGTTAACAAGATGCCAGTAATATAATGAGTGCAAAGCATTTTTTAAAGATTATATTAGATAGTAACAGATAATTGTAAATGAGCGAAAGACAATGTTACAGTAAAATTAAGTATTTCTGTGATAAGATCTTTCTTGCAGTCTAATTACAGTTGTTATTTTTACAATTTTAAATGTCTATGTAAGCAGTTTCTCTCAGTACTGATAGGAAAGCTATGTTTCTGTCTTGGCTAAAATAGACAGTGATGCATTTTCTTATATGTTTCTAATAAATACAAGTCTAAAAAAAGAAGTAGTATATTTATGATATTAATTGCCAGTGAATTAAAGACTTTCTTCTAAATAAATATATTCCTTTCTTAAAACCTCCCTCCCACTGAAAAGTTACATATACTGTACAACCTTTCCGTATGAATTCATGGTGTTCAGTTACCCATTTCTCAACCTCATTTCACTGCTGCTGAGGGGTATTTTTAACTTAAGCCCTGACTTCTCCTTTTCCCTTTGCACGTGCCTGTATGTGGGTGATGGGTGGACATGCAATGGAGATGTGTGGAATGTCATCCTGCCTTCACAGTGACTCAACCGGTGTGCCCCACCCATTCCAATTTAGAACAGTGCCCTCCCTATATATCCCCAGTCTGCACTGGGTATCTAATATGAGAAGCATCTATGTATATGCCCTTCTCCTAGGGTAGGCATGCCCCATCCTTCCCCTGCTATGCTTCACATGCCCGAAGCTGCTAATTAAATCTGGGTCACCTAGGCTTTATCCATCTATGCTTCTCCCCAGCTTATTATGTTTTATTTTTCAGATAAGTGGACTGGGCCAGAAAGGAGTATCTTAAACTTATTACATTATTTAAAAGGTGTAAGAGTCTGATTCATACTGTTGTCATAATTCACAAAATTCAACAAACATGACAATGCCAGACAATAATAGTGTGCACGTTTTACAGTTCAAAAACATGAATCATGCAATGATGATAAGGACTGAGATGGGTAAGTTAGAAGACGTTGGTTAGTTTACATTATTTACCACATTTATGTAAATTTGCAGCAGCTCTTGATATATGATTACTGCCCCTTTCAGTAATATGTCTTCTATATTTGCCTTCATCAATGCTTCTTTTGTCTCCTTGATGTTCATTGAATATAAACATTGCCCATGCTTACTACATTTTACTTTGTTTTTTATTTCAGACTTTTCTTGCTCCAATAAACCAGGTGTTCCCTGCAGATGAAGATGTCAGCAGGCATGTGGAAGATAATTGTGAGTATGCTATTTAATTTTATAGTGTAAAGTAGAACAAAACATGAGTACTTCAGTGTGAAGGCTGCCAGCCTAGCTAGATAGAATTTTGTAGATAATGTCATTTGTAAATATTAATGTAATCCACAGGCTTGGTTTACAAATGTAAAGAGAAACTATATGTTATGATTAAATTATATGTCGTACTGAGCTTCAAAATGTAACCACAGTGCACTGTGCTGGAAGAAAGCTGATAAGTCAAGCATTGCATGACTGTTTGATCTCATGCTCGGAGACATAATGTCTGGGCCACAAATTTTTTTCTATTGTCTTGATTTAAGAGATAATTACTAAGGTTTTACATGTATAATGTCTTTTATTGCATTGCTGTGGCTTCCTTGCCAAGTCTGCTTACTAAGAAATGTAAATTTTGAGTTTCTGTTAGCCTGGGAACCAGAGAAGTGTCAAGAATGATGTAATGTGAAATGACTCAGCAGTACTGTGTTATCAATTTAAGACTTTCTCAGAGAGAGAGAATTAAGCATTTTGGATTTTGTCTGAAGGCATCAACTTACCAGCACTCTGCCTTTGCTCTGTAAGTAAGATATTTATTTTGAACAGTGATTTCTCTTAGAGATAGAAATCGCCAGATTAGTCTAGCTATTGTCTATATTTATGTCAGACTATTTTATAGTATTATTTTAAAGCATTTTCCCTGTGAGTTCTGAACTCTGTAATGTCATTGTGTTGAAGTAATAAGTATTGTCTTGTGTTCTTATTATTTAATATTAAATATTTTAAACCTTTCAACTGTGGCTGTTTTGTGTAGAGATAATTTAAGCTCTTAGCATACATTGCATGTATCCAGTGATACTGTCTAAGCCACTCCAATAGCTTTAGCCCTGGGTCACACTTACTATTTGGATAACAGTAGTATTACACAGTGAAATTGGTCGCCCTTTCAGAAGGGCCTTATTAGTAGCTGATAAGAGTAGTTGGTGGCAGTGATTTCTACCTTGTAGCCTGGCAGGAGGGGGCATAGCTGGAGAACCTGTGCTAGCCTTCCCCAGGAGTGTCTGTGTGTTTGTATATAAACCAAATCTCAAAGTGTGTGTGTCAGCTACTTGGGCAGGGACATGAAGCACTGTTTGAACAAAGAGGGTACTGGAGGTTTTCTTTTGATTACTTGGCTGAGATCTGAACCCTATAGCTGTGCCAGTGGGGAGTCTTATTGGGGATCCGGAGAGAAATGGAGAAACCAGCCCCAGACTGACTGTGATCTCTGTGTACTCTTAAGGGAAATTGTACTTTACTGTCTGTGCACTTGTTATCCTTCCCAATGTGCATGCCCCTCACTGGTGCTAGTGGTGAGGATTGAGGCTCCTTGATTAATGGGCCATTGCATGGGCGTCACATTCAGGATAATTGTGAGAACGCTATTTAATTTTAAAGTGTAAAGCAGAACAAAACACAAGTATTTCAGTTTTTGGCACTGAGAGCAGAAGGGGAAGAAACAGCATTGAAATGAAGTAAAAAAGTAAAATAAGTTTATTCACTTTCCCTTGTACTTGAACCAATCATTACCTCTTGACTGTGCTTTGCCACTGTATGGCATTACTTGATGCCTTTCAAATTTACCTCACAAGTGTCCTTGATTTTGACTCATATTTTTCACTGCCCCTAGTAAAATGCATTTTTTTTTGTTTGTTAAATCACTAAGGATTGCTTTCAGCCAGTAATGCCAGAGATTAGAGTTTCATACTTCTTATAATTCAGAACATGCATGTTAATGTGTTGTTTTATTAACTTTTTTAAGTGAAGCAGAGTAATATTTAAAAAGGAATCCTTGTTTTGGGTCCCCCCCATTATTTTTGTCATTGTGCAGAATCCCCAGGCAAAAAAGCTGAGAGATAGTACCTCCTTCTCTGTTTTCAACTGATGGAGGAACTTCAAATGCTGACAGTAAAGCTTAGATTTTTTTTGTCTGTGGATGTACTTCAGGTTTTAGAAGCAACTTTTTTCTGATGACTGAAAGCTATTTTACCTTTAATTGGCTTTTTCTCACAGAAGCCTTTTTATACTCCGTGGCATATTTCCATTTGGGAAGAAAAAAAATCAGTTTGTGTAAATACATATTCCATATATATTAATCTGCTTACATTTATGAATTGTAAGTCCCACTGTACTAGAGACACCTTTCTGGGCAAGATCCAGGGCGAAAAAAGACAAACTTGTTGCAAAGTATTTGCAGTGCAGTAGAAGTTGTTACAAATTAACTGAACGTTTAGCTTGCAAATGCAGACGTTAATGACAACACTGCCGAAAGATTATCTTAAACTCTGTATGAGTTTGGACACTCAAGTAACTTGTTGAGTTTACATATTTTATTACGTATTTATTTATTTTACATTTGTTTAATGGGAAAGTCCGACTGGACACAGGACCTTTTTCAGTGGAGGCCCGGCGAGAAAAGCTCCAACAACAGTAGAAGAAGAAGAAGAAGAAAATTTGACATGTACACAATAGGATAACTTGTATATACAATGCAAGAAATGTTGAATATATACAAATACAGGATTACTGATAAAACTGAGAAATGTATCACATTACATATTTAACATAGATTAACAAAGAGTTAAATTATTATGCATATATTTCTCTTTAACTGGTACCACATTGTGTCCACTGGAAATGTTAGTAGAGTTTGTATTAATGAAAACTACTAAGTAAAATGGGATATTAAGAGAAACTATGAAGTAAAAAGGGAGATGTTTGCTGATTAAGAGCCAAATATCCTCAAATGGCATTATCATAGAGAAAAAAAGGTGGGGAATATCCTTCACATATATGCTTGTATTATTTCCAGTGATAGAAACCAAGGAAAAGTGGTAACTAGCTTGGACTTGTGCAGGAGCATAGCCTTGTTTTAGACAAGTGTTTTTTAAGTCTTTTTTAAACTGAGGTAAGCTAGTAGCAGATATTAAGTCTGTAGGCAATGTGTATGCATATACTTTAAACCTACAACTAACCATACATTGCAGTTCCTTATAAGAAGGCACTTTAACTTGTAAAATTAACTAATAGGGCTTACAGGTTATAGTAGAGTTAGCACAACCATTCAGGAAGTTAAGTCTGTAGCTGGGATGTCGTTATGTGTATCACGTGACAGTATTTTTATTGGACAAGAACTTAAGTACAGAAAGATGTCAAAAGGCATATCAGTAGTACCGATAGAAAAGTCCTATTGAGGATGTTGCCATGAGGCTAGGACATCGGTACAGTCAGATGCTGGAACACATACCTTTCAACTGTATAGATTTTCACAGAATGTACAAATTTTTGCCTCATATTTTTTTCCCATTTTTCTTAAAATTGCAGTTTTCTGGCAAATGTTTGCCAAATCATTAAAGAATGAAGATAGAAAATAATGACAGACATTTGCGTTTCTGACTTCATACCCTTCAGAAAATTATTGCTAATGCAAAACCTGTTATTCTATCAACTATCTAAGTTTGTAAGAGCAATGTTTAAAAATTGTCCCTATTTTTGGGCCTTTGTGCCACTTTTTATTTATTGTTTTGTCCAGATTTCTTTCTCTAAGGCATTGAGAGGTATGGTTAGAAGTACTGACAGAAGCAACCTTGAGCATTAAATTAAGAGGGGTGTTGATGCTGTGTGTGCTTGATAGACACCACATTTCAGGCATCGGCAAATGTTTAGTGGGAAAGACTAGAGATGAAAGTTAAAATGATGCTGTATCATAAAGTGATAAAGCCATGACTCTCACAATATACTGTGAAAACATGTAGGTACAGTCTAGTCACCACTTAGTAATGTCACTCCTCAGTGGATAAGAAAGTCATTCAGACAAATCCTCATGTTAATCATTCATTTTTGTGGCTTTACAGATCCAGTATGCTTTTGTGTGAAGCCAGCTGAAATAGTTTACTGTGACCATTTTCTAACAGTGTCAGACATCTGAATATGTACAGTGAATAAAGTGGCTGCACTTAATGAATACTGGGCTGTCTTTAAATGACAGTGAATGTGTGTGTGTGTGTGTGTGTGTGTGTGTGTGTGTGTGTGTGTGTGTGTGTGTGTGTGTGTGTGTGTGCATGTGTGTGTGTGTGTGTGTGTGTGTGTGTGTGTGTGTGTGTGTGTGTGTGTGTGGGAGGGAGTTGTTGCATTGTATCTAAAAGTAACAAATTGAACATAATTCATTTCACTTTCTATCACAGTCAGATGTCTGCATTGTACACAGTAAGTCATTACCTGGGATGGTCTTGGCTAGTTGTGTATGATGGCATCTGATCATTGGCATAGTGTTGCAGGGAGTAGCATTGTCTCACAGTACTGGGTTCTCCTGTTGAGTTCTTGGCTGTTGTTTCTTCAACATGGCATCATATACATGCCTTCCCTGCTTCTGTGTGGGTTTTGTCTCGGTGCTGTGATTCCTCCCCAAGACCTTGGCTGTGTAAGTGGATTTTGAAATGGGCTTAGTGGGATGGGAGCAATACAAACTCTGCCCTGGGCCCCACCTAGTCTGAAACTGACCTTGCTCAGAGGAGTACATGGATGGCCACTATATCTTGTGTGGGTACCTGTGACAGTGTGAACATAATTTCCTTAACTTTCATCACAATTAAACCTCAAAGGTATGCACAGAAAGTCACTAAAGCTTGTCTCATGGTGGTGCGCTGTCTTTTAGCAGCACATTGGAATTTATATATGTGATTATCTTTTTTTTCCTTTTGTTTTCATTGTCAAACATCAACTGTTTATATAGGGTATATAGTACGTTACTGAAGTTTTACAAGTTTGAACACAAAGTGGAACAGCTATACAAGACTTTCTGCAGATATATAGAGCTGAGTATATTTTTCTGCATTATTCTGTATTATAGAGCTAAATTGTTGCTTAGATATCTGTTGTTTTAGTGTTCTGCAAATATGCAGAGATCAGTATATATTTTTTGGGTTTTATAATTTGCACTCTGATTCCTCACATCTCTGTTGAAACTTTCTTCCCCACCCCCCTCATTGTGGTTTCTATTGCTTGTGTGTTGTTAACTCAAGGTTCCCTTAATTTGAACTGTTAATAGCAGCAGTCTGCATTTAAAGTGGAACAGCCTTACAAGACTTTCTGCAGATGTATAGAGCTGAGTATATTTTTCTGCATTATTCTGTATTATAGAGCTAAATTGTTGCTTAGATATCTGTTGTCTTAGTGTTCTGCAAATATACAGAGATCAGTATATATTTTTTGGGTGTTATAATTTGCAGTCTGATTCCTCACATCTCTGTTGAAACTTTTCCCCAACCCCCCTCCCTGTTGTGGTAGTAGTTTAAATTTGGTGGCTTTTGCAGTGCCCGCCCCACTGTAGATTTGATCTAGGACACTCCCCCAGTCCCATCTCTTTACCGCATTCTACCTAATAAACCCTTTCTGCACTTGCTTTTAGTCCTTTTTAATTTAATTACATTTTTTCAAACTGTGTGTGGACTAATATTGCTACATACTCAAGTGTGCCAGCTTGCACTGCATGTGAATTGTTTTTACTACTGTTTTTGCTACTTTTCTGAAAAAAAAAATTGTAAGCCTGTTTCCTACCTTTCCTGTAATTAGTGCTCCAGATACAGATTTGCTGTATCCAGGACTATTTGTAAGCTTCTGAGCCCCCAAGCCCTTCTGTGTTGGAGGGAAGCCTTCTAGCTTATCAGTGGGAGTGGTAAGCACTAGGTAACCTGTCTACCACATAAGGAGTGGTTCTGGCCCAGAATTTGTAGTTATTGGCCGTTTGGGCGGTCTTCCATCTCTCTCAAATTTCTGATTTGAATGCCTGCATTTGCACTTGTTTCTGTCCTGTAGCTGCTGGGCCCATCTCATTTGCTCACTCAAAAAAAAAAAATGTGCTTTTACTGTATTTGTGTTTCTTCCTACTTTATTTTGCTTTTGCGTCATCTTAAAAGTACTCAATTTTATTTATTACTGCTTGGTGTAACTCATTCTAAGCCTTTTAGTTTAAGCACTTGGGCTTCAGACCAGTTGTTTTACATTAGGAAGGTTTGTGGTCTGCACTGTGGTGGCAGGACAGGTAGCTTACATCCTTCTAAGTTGGGAACTGCTGATTTTGGGCTCAGTGTCTGTTATTCTAAAAGTGTATTAATTCTGTTTTAAGCACTTGGGCTTCAGGCCAGTTATTTTACATTAAAAGGGTTCGTGGTCTGCACTCTTGTGGGAGGAGAGGCGGGACTCTGCTCTTCTAGCTGGGAATTTCTGGTTAAAGGCTTATAGTGCCTGCATATCTAAACTGCTTCTTACTGAAATTGGTACACCTTGTTTGCTGTAGCATAGACTAGATCCAGGCCTGCTGAATCTAGCTTTGTTTGTATAACCTGAACACTAATCCAGGCATTCTTTAAAGTATTCAGTTGTATTTATTACTGCTTGGTAGTAACTTGATTAAAGTGTAGCTATCATTCTAAGTCTTTTGGATTAAGCACTTGGGCTTCAGACCAGTTGTTTTACATTAGGAAGGTTTGTGGCCTGCACTGTGGTGGCAGGACAGGTAGCTTACATCCTTCTAAGTTGGGAACTGCTGATTGAGGGCTCAGTGTTTGTTATTCTAAAAGTGTATTAATTCTGGTTTAAGCACTTGGGCTTCACGCCAGTTGTTTTACATTAAGAAGGTTTGTGGTCTGCACTGTAGTGGCAGAACAGGTAGCTTACATCCTTCTAAGTTGGGAACTGCTGATTGAGGGCTCAGTGTCTGTTATTCTAAAAGTGTATTAATTTAGGTTTAAGCACTTGGGCTTCAGGCCAGTTATTTTATATTAAAAGGGTTCGTGGTCTGCACTCTTGTGGGAGGAGAGGCTGGACTCTGCCCTTCTGAGCTGGGAATTTCTGGTTAAAGGCCTAGTGCGTGCATATTTGAACTGCTTCTTACTGAAATTGGCACACCTTGTTTGCTGTAGCATAGACTAGATCCAGGCCTGCTGAATCTAGCTTTGTTTGTATAATTGAGCACTAATCCAGGCATTCTTTAAAGTATTCAATTGTATTTATTACTGCTTGGTAGTAACTTGATTAAAGTGTAGCTATCATTCTAAGTCTTTTGGATTAAGCACTTGGACTTCAGACCAGTTGTTTTACATTAGGAAGGTTTGTGGCCTGCACTGTGGTGGCAGGACAGATAGCTTACATCCTTCTAAGTTGTGAACTGCTGATTGAGGGCTCAGTGTCTGTTATTCTAAAAGTGTATTAGTTCTGGTTTAAGCACTTGGGCTTCAGGCCAGTTATTTTACATTAAGAAGGTTCTTGGTCTGCACTCTTGTGAGAGGAGAGGCTGGACTCTGCCCTTCTGAGCTGGGAATTTCTGGTTAAAGGCTTATAGTGCCTGCATATTTGAACTGTTTCTTACTGAAATTGGTACACCTTGTTTGCTGTAGCATAGACTAGATCCAGGCCTGCTGAATCTAGCTTTATTTGTATGCTGCTTGTTTGTTTGCTTGTTATTTCCCTGAAATGCTAATTCCACCTAAAACGTGGCTTTTCAGCACTTCTGTGGATCCCTAGTGATATCTGCATTGCTTACTGTACTTATTTCCTTGTTTCACTTGAAAGAAAGTTACTGTTTGTCGTTTTTGCATTTAAGTTACCTGAAACACATTGCATTTAAGTTACCTGACACTTGCTCACTAAAGCAATTATATAAGTCAGCACTAAAATATTAAAAGCACTACACCCTCACAAACTCCCGTTGAGTACCTCGTTCCCCATTGGCCTTTTTTTTCAATTATAAAGGAATTCCCAATACTATTCTAGCATGCCCAAAGGTCAGTTGTCAATCTCCTCTCCGGTCCAGCTGGTGAATCTGGGAATCTTGAGGCAATGTTACAACTGCCTCATGTACACAGACAACCCTCTCCTCCTCCCAACAAATTCCAACACATGTGAGAGATGCAACCATATAGCCATACTGGAGGCTAAGCTCTCTCAACTCAGTACTGGCAAAACCAGTCAGGAGAAGAAGGAAACCACACTCACTACAATTCCAATCTCACATAGACTACCACGACAGCAAATCAAACACATAAACACACAAAAACATACTCAGAGGCTCTAAATAAAAAGCTGCCTAAGCAGCAGAGACCACCAAAGCAGACACCCAAGCAATTGCTACCCCAAAACAAAACTCGTGTAACACATAGCTCACAAAGCCAGTGTGCCGAACAGTCACAGCCCTTAAGGCTAAACAACACACCTGATACACTTGTAATAGGTGACTCTATCATCAGGCACACTGATGTCCCGCTCACCAGGCTGAACAAGGAGAAGGTCACGGTGAGCTGCCTGTCGGGAGCTGGGATCCACCACATAACACAAGCACTCAGGTCACTCCAAGGCAAGTACAAATATGGCTCAGTCATTGTCCATGCTGGTGTGAATGACCTGAGACATACCTCCCTGGACTACATGAAAAGAGACATAGAGGAGCTCTCTGAGCATGTAGCCCAGGCAGGTATGACCCTGACCTTGAGTAGCATCTTACCCTCACCAAGAAAGATGCCACAATATGAAGACAGGATGATCAATTTCAACAATTGGATTAAGTATTGGTGTCATTCAAAGGGGATCCAATGCCTGTCAGCCTGGGATGACATGCTCAACAAGCCACGATGCTTCGCTAGGGACAGCTTGCACCTGTCACCCCTGGGCTTTCGGATATTGGCAAAGGCTCTTGCTACCCCCATAATGCCTTTTTTAGGCAAGGCTCAGAAGACAAACCCACCTCCATAGTTATCACAAGGGATAAGAAACTAAGGGTAATGCTACTCAATGCCAGAAGTCTAAACCTCAAGATGCACGCACTCAAAACTCTCCTTAGCATGGAGAACATCGATATCTGTGCAGTAACAGAAACCTGGTTCAAAGCTCCTGAGAGCACCCCAGCACTACCAGGTTATACCTCATACCATGCTTTTCGGCCCCAAAACTTGGACCGTACGACAAAAGGAGGGGGAGTATCAATATTCGTCAAAGATACCCACACCTCCAGGTTGGTGGCACAGCACGAAGCATCAGAGACTATCCAAGTGCAACTAACAGTGGGTAAAACTGCCTTCCAGTTTATAGCCTGCTACAGACCACCCTCCCAAACCCAGGAACCCCACTCGGCCTTCCTGAGAACACTGGAAAATATGAAGGTCTCTCCAAACACCATTATATTGAGCGACTTCAACTACCCAAACATAGACTGGGAGCATTACTGTAGCTCCACCACCCTACCCCAAAGGTTCCTAGAATTTATAAACTCAAATGCTATGGAACAACTTGTTACCACTCCCACAAGAGGGGAAAACATACTTGACCTGATCATCACCAACATGGGGACTCTATGCCCCAGACCAGAAGTGTATCTCTCACTGGTAAGATCACACCATAAACTAATCTCACTGGATATTCACATCCCAACTCCACCCCCTGCCCTGAAAACCACAGTGAAAAACTTCTCTAAAGCAAATTTCACACTCCTCAAAACTGAGGTGGAATCCTTCAAAGCCCCCGGGCCTGTGAAAAATATGGTCCAGACCGCAGAATCTTTTATAAACGCATTCTATGAACACCTTCAGGAATGTATGGATCATGCAATCCCAAATAAAACCAAGACCCAATCCTCCAAAGGCAGACGTCCTGTCTGGTGGACCCCAGCCATAAACAAACTATACAATAGAAGGAGGAAGCTACTACATGATAGAGCAAAATCCCAAAAAGGGAAGGCATCTCTGATCAGTATTAGCAAAAAACTACGGGCACTCATAAAATCATCTAAGGCCAGCTTCGAGAGAAAAATTGCACAGGACACTAAGGATAATCACAAGGCTTTCTTTAGTTATGTTAGGATCCTGGGTGGGAATTCCCAGATATGCTCAGAATTAGTCCAAAATGACAAAAAATACACCGAACCCACAAACATTGCCAACATCCTAGCTGACAGGTTCAGCGCAAACTCCCCCCCACCAAAAGGGCAAATATTTATCCCAGCAGAGTGCTGCCCTCCCTGACATCTCAGATGCTCAGGTAAGAACTACCCTCTCCAAAGCAAAAAACACAGCATCAATGGGACCAGACGGTGTCCTGGGCTGCGTCCTACATGAACTCCAAGAAGAGCTAAACCCAAACATAAAACTACTGTTCAGTCTCAGCCTTACTACAGGATATGTACCCAAAGAGTGGCGTACAGCAACATTGGTCCCTCTCCACAAAGGTGGTGCCTCAACGGATCCTGGAAACTATCACCCCATAAGCCTGACTAGCTTGGTCTGCAAAGCTATGGAAAGGATCATCATGGACCTCATAAATAAAGATATTGGGGACCTACAGACACTGGATCCTACCCAGTTCGGCTTTGTTAAGGGCAGATCCTGCCTCTTAAACCTGGTTGATTTCTTTGAAACAGTCACCAAGGCCATTGACGAGGGGAAGGTGGTCCACACAGCCTACCTGGACCTCGCAAAAGCCTTCGATACAATATCCCACTCGGGCATTATAGATAAACTCACCAGCTTAAATATAAACCCCTATGTCACTAGATGGGTTGCAAACTGGCTCAAGGACAGAACCCACATGGTTAGAATTGCTGGAGCCATGTCAGACTCCAAACCAGTTACAAGTGGCATCCCAAAAGGCTCAGTCCTGGGACCTCTCTTGTTCGGTATATATTTCTCGGAGGTACAGGCCAACATGGAAGGACTGTGGCTGACTAAGTTCGCAGATGACTGCAAACTGGGCACCATAATCGACTCTCCAGCCGACACAAGCATCCTCCAAAAGGTGGCCAGAGCCATGGCCTCAAGCTAAACGCCAAAAAGTGTATAGTCATCCCCTTTGGCAAAAACAAAGTGCCCACAAATTACCACATAGGTGGTAATCCGTTAAGTACTGAAGAAGTAATTAGGGACCCAAGTTGATAGCAATCTCTCATTTGACAACCACGTGGCCAAAGTGGTTAGAAAAACATTTTATATAGCCCACCTAATCATGAAGGGATTCACATCTAGATCAGGGGAGGTCATCATGCCTCTTTACTCATCCCTCATCAGGCCCATAATTGAGTACAATGCCCCTTTTGGGATGTACCTTACCAGACACCTGCAGCAACTGGAAAGACCCCAAAAGTACCTCACCAAGAGGATAATAGGGCTCAAACAGATGCCATATGCTGCCCGGTTAAAGAAACTCCAGCTCTACTCAGTGGTATACCGCCTGCTCAGATGCGATCTGTGCCTGATGTATAAAGCCATGTCCAACCCGGAATTAATGGACATGCTGCACCTCAGAAACTCCAAATCCCATCGAGCTACGCGCTCGAGATACTTGAACCTCAGCACTGAAATAAATAGGACATGCTGGAGGGACAGATTCATAACCCAGAGGCTCCCTTCACTCTGGAATAAAATCCCAGTCCAGGTTAGGCAGAGTCCCTCATTGACTCTCTTCAAGAGGAATCTTGATGAGTGGATGGGAGATCGTAGGTTTATCCCGGGTATCACTTTTGTGTCACTGTTAGACAAAGGCACAGTATACTAACCTCGAAAAAGGGCATAGCAAAATTAATTTAAAATGGGTGGCGAAAGCCAAACACATTCTGGCTAGGCTTATAAATGCCCTAGGGCAGATAGCCTAGTATGAACCTATGAACCTATATAATCGAACCCATATGTTCGAAGTTGTAAAACTTCAAATACGTAAAAATAAAAAAAGAAAAAAGTTACCTGATGGTTTAAGCAGGGTAGCAAGCCACCCTGCACCCCTCACTCTTTAAATATACCAACTCTGAGATTGCACTACAGTGTAGTAAAGGGAAATCTTCCCCTTCCGCACGTTACTGCATTGTAGCGTGGTTTCGGAGTTGGTATATTTAAAGAGCGGGGGGTGTGGGTGGCACAGCCCCCCATGTGGGGGGTGCAGGAGGGCTTGCCCCCCTGCTTACAACCGTCAGGTGTTTTCTTTTTTTCATTTTTTTCTAACGTTTTTGAAGTTTTACAACTTCGAATATATGGGTTAGACCATATGGTGTTCGAAGATGTAAAACTTCAATAACGTAGTGTAGACCCATTTATATATACAGGTGCCTGTCTTTTGTGGGTAGAGATAAGGAGAAATGCTGTTTTGACAGTTGTAAGTTGAGCTATATTGTTGTGGCCATTTGCTCTTTTACTTTCTCCCAGTCTGACATCAGAGAGTTTAAGAGAAAGTAGTTTCTTTTGGGTATAGAGATAACGTGGCACACTGTGTATGTGTCTAACAGCAGCAACTTGAAATATGTACCTGTAACCATTTGTTCTTTCACTTTCTTTCCAATGTAACACTAGGTGGTTACATAGAAGTTGACTGTCTCTTTTGGAGGGGCACACAGACACTGTTTCCAGATATAATTTACTTATTCTAGCACGTCTGAACATTAATGTTTGGACACAACGTATTCCTCCCTTTTAAGAAAAAATCGTTTTGTTCAGGTCATTATTGGATCAAAAAGGTAAAAAAAATCTCCGTGTCCCAGAACATCTAGAGTTTTGTGGCAGCTGGGGACCTCACAGTCCTCAATTCCCCTGGCTTAATTAATTACTTCCTTCATAGTTACTACATTGCAGTCTTGGCCAGTAATGGTATATTGAAAGGATCTGAAGAGTAAGACAAGTGTGTGAATAAACAAGAAATAAGTAATCTTTTTGGTTGGAGTGGGGTTGTGGATAAAGAAGAAAAGAATGGGGTGTGGGGGAAGCCAGTGTACAGTGAGGGATGCTATTGAATCCTTTGTTTAAGGTTCCATTTCACCTAACAATTTCAGACATAGGAAGTGCATATAGTCAAAAGTGGCTAGCATGAGTACTTACTGAGGCAGTATTTGGATGAAAGAGACTGACTTCAGCTCTTGTTTGATCACGAATAGTCAGTGACCTATTGTAATAAAGCACCAGGTATTACAGTTAGCCCCATCCATCCAGTTGCATCCTGTAGCCCCATCTTGCTTTAAACACAGTAGCTGCCACTGGAGACCAGAACTAAGAGAGCTGGTTAACAGGGAAGTGGTTAGTTTACAGTGCAGCAGACACAAAAAGCAGCTAAACAGATCTGAATGTGTAATGCAGTGTAAACAAATGGAGGATGTGCTTTCCCTAGCAGATCTAGACCGATTGTCAAAGTAGACGTACACTCAAATTCTGCTGCAGCTGTGTACAGCACATTTCAATCCAAACTAAAATGTAACAGTGAGAGTATAATTTCCAAATAAATACTGAGGAGTAAGCAGTTGCTGGCTAAAGTCTGTCTTTTATCTGTAAAACTACTTCCAGTAGGGATCAGCAAACACAGGAATTGGTTAAAATCTGTTCTGTTCCAACAGCTTCCTTCATTATGCAGTAGAGACAGTAGAATTTGCCTTCTGTACCAACAGATACTTTCAAGATGTAACATGGAGAGAGAGACGTGGTTAAAGCCTGCCTGCTATTATAACAACAGCTGACAATGTGGAAGATAATAGCTCATGAAAGGTTTTATATAAACAACTTATAAGCTTCACAGCGAAGGACACAGAACTTGTAAAAAATAAACTGATGTATTCAATGGTACATTTTATGATGTTTATATAATCTACCATATTGTCTTATTAATAGTAACATTACTGTAGAGTGCTGTCATTGTAAACAATTTTGGAAATATAAATGTTACACGGAGTACATGTTAAAATGTATGCATTAAATGTTGCCACCTCCTCTTAACAGTTGTGGGTTATAATAGGCATGATTTAAGCAACTGCCTGGTACCTTTAGTTCTGGGGAGGCCCATGGCTGGATATATATAGGCTGTTTTACTGTATGTTCAGCACTGCTAACTAATTTTAGATTAACACTAATTTACATGATAATCACTTTTTTAACTAATGTAAGAAAAGAGAAAAGCATTTAAATATAATTGTGTAAGTATTCTGTTAATTACTGTCATGCGTGGGGAGCACTATACATTACTGAGACAGTGCAATACATAAACATGGTATTATTTATTTATTTTTTTATTAAGATGTTCGCACTCAGTGGGTAAGACTAGTTCACTCCCAAGCCAAAGGGACTTTTTGGAATCAAGCACTTTCATTTTGAAAGACCAGATGTTTGCACTTGCAGTGTGAAAGACCAGTTCCTTCCCACCTCAAACGGACTTGTAGGAAATGTGTTGAAGACCAGTTTTCTACCAACCAAAAGGGGCTTGTAGGAACTGTGACTGCCTGGGGAGTGTGTCCCCTTCAGAAAAATGCAAGTAAGATTATAAGAACTGGACTCTGTAATGCAAATCTGATCGTCAAAGCATCATCAGAGGACTTTGTCAGTAAATTATTTTGCCATAGTGGTGTGTGTGTGTGTGTGTGTGTGTGTGTGTGTGTGTGTGTGTGTGTGTGTGTGTGTGTGTGTCTATGACAGACCATTTTTTCTCATAGTGTACACATAAATGTCCATGAAACTCAGACCTTCTTGCTTACTTTGGAGGTTAAAAACGTCCCTGATTTCCTCTTATTTTTTTCAGGACCTTCTGATGCCACCCATGAACCGCTGGACTAAAATGTTTTGGTAAAGCACTGGTCAATAATGCTGGTCATTAGAGTTTCATAATTCTTATTCTGAAAATGAGCATGTTAGACTCATATTTATGCCCTGTTCCTTTTTATATCTGTTTATTAACCAGGTAAACCCACTTTTTAGGGGGCAACCCAGGAGAACTGTCACACAGAAGACAAATGGAGGTAGAGAGGGAGTCATACTCTGTACCTTTGACTATAGGAAGCAACTCAAAAAGAGCTTAGAACCTTAGTCCGCTGCACTTACTGACAGATTTTATTAACTTGATTTTCTGGTAAGTCACTGAGGACTGCATTCAGTCAATAATGCTGGTCTTTAGAGTTTCAAAATTATTGTTCATAAAATATACCTCCATTTGACACATGTTGTTCTGGTAACTTTTTAAGTGATTAAAGTTGTCTCGCACCTAAGGCTTTGAGTTGTTAAGGAACTGTAGTCAAACCTACATGGTTTGAATCCTTCCACCTCCTTTTACGTAATGTGTAACTTTCAACGAGTCATTTAACCAAACCGTGCTCCCGGACTGCCCCCAAAAAGGGATCCTTTGTCCAGTGGGTTTACCTAACTAACAAATAAATAAAATAAATATTTAAAATGTGTCAAGTTTAGAGGCCTTTGGACATCCATTATTTTTGGCTTTGTCCAGAATTCTTGAGCAAAGAAGTTGAGAGATAGTTTGGCTTGTCCCTTGTAAAAACGTGTGGCTTTCTAGCAGATTGTTGTTGATTGTAGTCAGTAAATAATGATAGATATGTGAGTTTCAGACTTTGTGTCTTTCAGAAAATGTTTACTAATGCAAAGCGTGTTATTCTAGCAACTTTCTTATTATATAAGCAAAATATTTAAAATCTATTCCTGTTTTAGGGTCTTTGTGTCTGATTCTTGAACTAAAAAGTTGAGAAGGCGTAATGGAATTGCAATTGGTTGCACTTTGTGGTTCAGAAATCAGTGAGTTGAGATACCTTTCTGGGTCATATTTCTCAATTTATTCATTCACTTGATCTCAAGCAGATAACTGAGGTATGCAGTCACACAAGAGGCTGTAACTGATGGTCTTTGTGTGTGTGTGTGTGTGTGTGTGTGTGTGTGTGTGTGTGTGTGTGTGTGTGTGTGTGTGTGTGCGCACGCTCACTCGCAGAGGGCATAGTTACCAACTGTCATTAATTTTTTTAACTCATATTTATGGTCTGTTTCTCATAAAATTTGTAATTTTTGATGGTGCTGTGGACTGCAGTTACTAAGTAATCACAAACGTGTGAGTTTCAGACTCCATACTTTGCCTTCCTACTCTGCCTTTATACATGGTCCTAAAAATGTGTGCGGAGGGTGGAGGAAGGCAAATTTTGAAAACAGACCAAGGTCAAAGGTTGATTTAATATGCCACTGTCTCTTAAGAATGAAGGCATTCCTCAAATATAAACTACAAAGTCATACTTGAAATCTAGAAGGAAATGCTGTGTCACCCTGGTGCCCTTTGGTTACTGTATCTGTCACAGTTTTGGATATATTGTTTCTCTTAGTTCAGGTAACCCAGGTGCATACAGCTTCAGAGTCACTAAATACCTGTATCTTATTTCATATGTTGTTATATTTTCTTCAGAGATCAGGAATGAGTTAAAGATTGTCGCACTGTAAGATTGGTTGTGACCCATCAGATTTCATGTACTTCTGACAGTGCCAAAAACTTGAGAGCAAAGTGCACATGATTCATCAAACCTAGGAACATTGTCATTCTACACTTGTTTTCTGTGAACAGTTTGAAGATCCTAGTCAGTCTTGAACTGAGCAGCAGCTGTGACTGTTTTGTGGCACTGCAACTTTTCTTCCTACCATCTTTCTAAATGATGGTGCGTATTTTCACACCTGCACCTCCAATATTATCTCAGGGGATTCTGGAATTTGTACTTTTTAAGTCCAGCAAATTGCTACGTTCTGGCCTTTCCAACACATTCATCGTACAAATGCTGCTTATTATAATATTTTAAAATCAGATCCTCCCTCTGAATCAGTATTCTGATCTGATGCTATCCGTGTCATCGTTCATCACGAATGGGCCGTGGATTCGACCTCGGATCTGAACCAGCAACTGTGAGACAGATACAGAGCTCAAGCACCTCCCCTTCTCATGATGTGTTTCTACCCTCTAATCCTCCGATCTAATTTGCAGCTGAAACGCTTGGACGTAATCCACAGAGCTCAGGCTGTTAGTCACAGGGATGTGCTTTCTCTTTTTGGGTTTTAGCTTATTTATTTCCTGTTCTTGGGTAGTTTTAGATAGTTTTAGATAGTCTAGTTGCATAACCTCCCCTCCCGCATACTAACCATTTGTTTAGTTAGGTTTCTTACCCCTTGCAGTTTTTTCCCACCCTTTTTTCTACTAGGTTAGTTAAAAGCAGAGGTTGTAATTCTTTGTTTAGGTTAGACTAATAAGTTAAACGTCCTTTAATTATTGGGTTGTGGCTGGTGTGTGTGTGTGTGTGTGTGTGTGTGTGTGTGTGTGTGTGTGTGTGTGTGTGTGTGTGTGTGTGTGTCAGAGTCTGTTGTGCTAGCATGGCTAACAAACCCTCTGGGTTCAAGAGATGCTCCTTGTGTGGTTGGAAGATGCCATGTTTTGACTCGCACGAGGAGTGCCTTTATTGCTTAGGCTCGGTGCACATGGATGGTTGAATGCGACATTTGTGTTGCATTCAACCCCAGGGCCCTTGTGGAGTGCTGTAATAAGCTTCTTCTGAAAGGTTTGGCTTGGGGAGGGGGTCCTCTGCCCTCGGACTTCCCTTCCAAGCCCTCTCAGGAGCCAAAAAAGAGAACTCCCCCTCTTTCCGGGGAGGTCCTCCTCGTCCTTCCACTCTTCCCCAGATCTGAGCCCAGCCTCTTTAGCTTCAGATCTGAGATCCACCATTCTGACAGCCTCTGATCAGTCTCTTGGATCCAAGACTTCCATGGAGTGGACGTCTTTAGATCCAAGTAGGCGCAAGCTGTCTCCAGATCTGACCAGCTTGTTGGATCGATGGGCATGCCTTCAAAGACTTAGGATCCTACTAGACTGTCAGATCCTTCTTGACTGTTGGATTTGACAGTTCTTTCAGATCCTATAATAATTCAGAGTTCCCCATCGCAGTCCTCCAGGAAGTTAGATCTGCTTTGTCAGAGCAGATTCCTTCCTGGGACCATAGGGCTATGGGATCCACTCTTCAGTCTTATCCAGGTCCTCCAGAAGTATCCTTCTCTCTGACATGGATAGGATGATGAGGAGCTTCCTCAAGGTTCAAATGGAATTGGGCTTGCTACCATGTCCTGTCCAAGTTGACAGGGGACCCTCCCCATCTTCAGAACTCTACTCTTCTCTTCCAGTCCATCTGTGTTTGGAATGTAAGAATGAGGAAATTTACAGTGAGAGGCTGATGGTGTCAGGTGTTCCCCCCTTCTCAACTCTGTTAGGGTCCCTGGCTGGCTCTGTTCTGTTGCCCTCAAATTAGGGTACGTCTTGCCTCTGAAGGGTCAGTGCGACTTTGTTGGCGGTGGTTTGGGTCCAGATTTGTCAGACCATTCCCTTCACATGGGGGAGTCAGCACTGAACAGCTTGGGGCCGATATCTTCAGGGGGTGTTGGTGCTGCTTCGGGTCCCTTTCCCCCTTCCCAGGTGGCCCCAGCCACGGTGGAGGGGAGAGGTGCTTTATCCAGTCCATCAGCCTTTCAGGCGATAGATAGGACCTTCTCCAGCTTGGCAGTTACCTCTCCTTTTTCTCTAGGTCCCTCCCAGCCACTCTTTGGTTTGGGCACTGAGGCTTTGTCATCCATCCAGGGTCAGCCCTCCTGAGAGTGCCTTCAGTCACACACTACCCGCTTGGGGTACCCATCTCTTCCGAGTCCTCCCCTGAGCCCAACCCCCTCAGAAGAGATTGCGCAAGAGGAGGCACTTGGACTTCCCCAGAGAATCCCTCACTGAGAATATGGACTTTGAGGAGGGAGACAAGTCCCCCAGACTCCTGCCTGAGGAGGTTTCATTCAGGGATATCCTCATGGTTCTTAAACAGAGAGGTGGGTGGTCTTCCCCTTCCCTGTCTGTGGAGGAATCCATTTTCCTGAAGGCCTTCAGGATGGGGCCATCTTCTACCTGGGTGTCCTGCCCTGCTCAAGAGCTTGTGGACCTTATCACCAGCCGGGCTTGGAAGGAACTGGACAAGGTGGAACCAGTGCCCAAGAGAGCTGACAAATTCCTTAGTCCTCACAAAGATGGATCCTTTTGGAGCAAAGGGGTCCCCATTGAAGCCATTGTGGTGGCCACTGCTACTAAGAAGGAGCTAGCGGAACAAAGCTCCTCGGTCTATCACCAAAAAGGGAGTCTTGGGTGACTGACCGCTTTGAAAAGTGAGTGTTTGCCTCAGCTTCCTTCAGACTGAGAGCAACAAACTACTTGGCCTATTATACCCAGCTTCCGAGGGATTTGGTTTTGGAGCTCACCACCTCCTTGTCAGAGTTGTTGCCTCCGGAAAGCCTAAAGGAAGTCACTCTGAGAGTGTCTACTCTAACCACCTTGGCTAATGCTTTGATGAGGCTGATCTCCAATTCTGTGGAGGCCACTTCTCAAGTGGCAGGCGCCAGCATTGCCAAATGGTGGCATGCCTGGCTTCACCTGTGCAGATTTGCGGAACCCTTCTAGGTGTCTTTCACTAACGCCGCCTTCGACGAATTCACCTTGTTTGGACCATCTGCTAAGGAAACCTTGACCTGCAGTGAGCAGGAGGGCAAGACTCTGTCCGCAGTAGGGATCATGTTTTCTACTCCCTGATGGTCCTTTTCAAAGACCCAGAGGGGCAATAAGAAAGTTTGGTTCCAGAGGGCTCAGTCTTCCTTCCAGGATACTCCCCAGGAATCCACTTTGGCTAGCCGGGTAGGGAATTCAATGGGAGATGCCACCCCAGGGGTAGATGGGGTCCATAGAACCAGGGCTCCCAGAAACTTTTCTCGGAGAAGCCTTTTCAGCGTGCCTGAAATGCTGCCCAATTGTCCTGCCCTGGAGGCAGGTCGGGGTTGACTCTCCCTTCACCCACTAGCCTGGACAAATCTCACCTCCGATCAGTGGGTGCTAAAAATTATTTCCAGGGGTTACTCCATTCCCTTTTCCCAGCCCCCCCAATTCAAAAAATTCTCCAAGATGTTTCACCCCACCAAAGGGAGTTGGCCTTTATCAAGGTGCAAGACCTTCTTCAAAAAAGAGCCATCCAAGAGGTCCAAACAGGGCAACGAATGTCTAGAACTTACTCTTGCTGCTTTTTGGTGCCAAAGAAGACTGGGGACTTGCGTTCGATCCTGGAGCTCAGCGAGCTAAATTCGTCCATCAAGAAGTCTAAGTTCCAGATGGTCACTGTGCAGTCCATTTTGCCTCTTTTGTACAAGGAAGGTTGGATGTACTCAGTGGATCTCAAGGACACATACTGTTATATAAAGATCAACAGACACTCCAGAAGACATTTATGCTTTTGGTTGGGGCCAGTAATGACCAGTTCAGGGCCCTGCCCTTTGAACTCACCACAGCCCTCCAGGTGTTTACCAAATGCATGGCAGTGGTGGCAGCTCATCTCCGAATGCAGGGTTTCCAGGTCTTTCTGTACCTGGGTGATTGGCTCCTCATGGCTCCCACAAGGCATCGACTGCTTATGGCCACCAGATATGTCCTTAGCTTTTTCCAGCATCTAGGCATCACAGTCAGTCTTCTCAAGTCCCGTCTTGTTCTATGCCAAAACCTGGAATTCATTGGGGTTCAGCTGGACACAGTATCGGAGACGGCAGTACTGCCCCCCCACAGGGTCCAACTCATTTGAGGTCAGGTCTCTTGTCTTTTGCTGGAGCTTAGAACATCCATTGGTTCACTTGATTTTCCAAGCATTAGGATCAATGGCGGTCACCATTCAGTTGGTGCCTCTCACCAGGTGTCACGTGCGAGTTCTCCAATGGACTCTTGACAGTCCAGTGGTCCATTCTGTCACAGCCCATGTCTGTGATGATAAAGTTGACTCAGGTGTGCAGGGGTCATCTTGCTTAGTGGCTTCAGTCTCAAGACCTATTTCTAGGCAAGCCATTTTGTTTTTCCCCACACAAGGCCACAGTGACCATGAATGCCTCCCTGTTGGGGTGGGCATTTTCAAGGCAGGGCAGTTCAAGGCATGTGGTCCCCCACAGAGACCAAATTGCACATAAATATCCTGGAGATGAGGGTAGTCCTTCTACTATTGCAAACCTTTCAGGAGTGCCTCCCTCTGGGGGACCATAGCAGATCAAACAGACAACATGGAGAGGTGGTCTGGTATATCAGTAAGCAAGGGGGAACACTATCTTATCCTCTGTTCAGGGAGGCCATGAGAGTGTGGGAATGGACAGTGTCTTCCAGGCACTTTCTTCTTGCAACTCTTATTCCTGGAAGTTCCAACATGCTGGCCGACAAACTCAGCAGGTCTATCCTGAGTCCTCATGAGTGGTCCCTGAATCCATCAGTGGTAAGACAAAAATTCAACCATTGGGGTCAACCACATTGTGATCTTTTTGCTTCTCCAGCTAACCACAAATGCAGCAGTTACTTTGCCCTGATCCCTCTATTGGGGGAGTCACCCAGGGATGCTGTGATTCACGACTCGCCTCAATCCAGGTCTCATCTATGCTTATCCTTCTTCTCCCCCAATACCCAAAATCTTATAGAAAGCTCAATGCCTGAAGACACCTCTCATCCTCATTGCCCCTTTCTGGTTTTACCAGACATGGTTCTCCTTCTTAAGATTTCATCTGAAGTATCTGCCTTGGGTACTGGATCTCATTTCGGATCTCATTTTCCGTCCCTGGGGGCTTCCACTACCCAATGTCCAGACCCTTCATCTAACTGCATGATTTCTACAGTTCCAGTAATCCTTTTGCAGTCCAGGCTTCCTTCCCCAGTGAAGAGCAGTATCTTGGCTTCTTAAAAGTCATCTACAAAGAAGATCTATTCTAGCAAATGGAAAAGGTTTCCTATTTGGGCTAGACAGTGTAATCCTTTTTAGGCCCCTATTCCTGATATTTTACTCTTCTTATCTTCTATTTTTCAGAATGGAGTGAGTTTTTCTACCATTAAGCTCCAGTTAGTGGCCATCTCTAATTTTCATCTGAACGAGGAGCCTACGTTTTCTTCTAAGCTGTGCAAAGCCTTTCTGAAAGGTGTTTTTCGACTTACGCCTCCTATTAAAGATTCATCCCGCCTTGGGATTTGACATTGGTGCTGGAGTCCCTGATGCAAAAACCCTTCGAACTGGCTGCTTCTTGTGACATTAAATTCCTTACTTAGAAGATGGGCTTTTTAGTGGCCATTACCTCTGTTCATCTGTTCAAAGGGTCTTGGAACTTCAAGCTCTTAGCATTAAGCCTCCATTCATGAGCTTTCATAAGGACAGGGTGTCCCTTAGAATAAATCCTTCCTTTCTTCCCAAAGTGGCTTTGGAGGCTAACCTCAATCAATCTATTCAACTACTGGATTTCTTCCCTAATTACTCTAATAAAGGAGAATATGTCTTGCATTGTTTAAATGTCCACAGGCAATTGCGTTTTTATCTAAAAAGGACTGAGGAATTTAGGAAGTCAGACCAGTCCTTTGTGGCTTTTCCTCAAAACAGAAAGGGCCAGGCGGTTTCCAAAGTGACTATTTTCAGGTAGAGTGCTAGTTGTATTTCCTTCATTTAGTGCCCATGGTGGTGCAGCGGTTAGCGTTGTCACCTCACAGCAAGAGATTCTCCAGTTTGATTCTCAGCTGGAGCGCCTTCTGTGTGGAGTCTGCATGGCCTCCCCGCAGTCGAGTGACGTTTAAAGACATGCAGGTAGGTGTGTGCGTGAATGGATCCGCCTTCTTTGAAGGTTGGGTGTCGGGCTGGCAACTCAGCACCATAAAAATCCACTGCCAATCATTAGAGGACTGGAGTTCTGCTGTGGTGACCACTAACCAGGAAAATCCAAAAGACGATTATTTTTTTTATGATAGTAATGACCAGTTAAGGCCCATTCTACTAGGTCTTTTGCTACGTCATCAGCCTTCTTGGCTAGAATTTTCCTGGATGAGATTTATACTGCTGCGACTTGGTCTAATCCATGCACTTTCATTTGTCACTACAAATTGGACTTAGTGTCTAGGAACAGGGCTTCCTTTGGTTCCTCACATGCTCTGGCATGTCCTTCCTTGAGGCCACCCAGGGTATATAGTAGCTGGGGACTCTGACCCTTGTGTGATGAATAACAACATGGATAACATCAGATAAAGAGTTATGTACTTACCATAACTTGGCATCTGTGCTATCCAGTGTCATCATTCATTACATTCCTGCCCTCTTTCCCCCTTCCTTCTGGGGGTTCTGGCGAGGCTGGAATGGATGATGTTGGTGGAATGTTTTGTTCTTTTACACAGTTTGTTCTGTGTTTTCAGTAGTTAGCAAACTCGATCTGAGGGTAAGAAGGTAGCAAGGGATCATGGGAAGGGGAGGAGCTTGAGCTCTGGATATGTCTGACAGTTCCCGGCTCGGATGCGTGGTCGGATCCAAGACCCATTTGTGATGAATGATGACACTGGGTAGCACAGATGCCAAGTTATGGTAAGTACATAACTTTTTTTTTTAACATAGAGACATTTTTAGCTGCATCATCTACTTGATCACTTTCTTATTCTTATTGTCTTCGCTGTCAGTTTTGGAATATCTCCTTGTCCACCTGCTGTAACTCTGTGAACAGTGAATCAGATGTGTGGCCTTTTTTTTTTTTTTTTATCAAATTTCTTTTTATTAAATATTTGTTCACAAAATATGCAGAAAAAGATAACAAGACATATACATGTGGTACAGTTGATGTTACATAGTGCATACCATAAGCATGTAATAATAGTTATTGCCCACTTTACTCATTAACATTCAAATTAAGTAGAATTACCATTTGTGTTACTACGAGGATATGGCTACATTATAAGTTAGTCCAAGAGCTTTTATCATATAGCAGATCTCTTGTACATTATTTTACAACTGCGAGCAATATTAGAGGTATAACATCAACCTATGTAATGCTAACAATCTACTCTACTAAACCTTATATACATATATACAAAAATGTCACCTTAATTATTGTGGTTACTAATCTCAACAAAGTGATGGGTTTACTATCCTTATATAATTAGAATTTAACATACTGTTTATGATAGAATATCAATGCATGCTTTGCAGTACCTTTGATAGTAGGTTTGGTTCTTCGGACTCTTTGTGTAAAGCTTCTTGGCCAATATATGTCTTTTAGCCATGCTTTTGTATTCTGACCAGGTTAGTCTTGATCTGTCTGTCCAGTTTTTTGCTATGTAAGCTTTTAATAGGGTGCATAGTGTTATTATAATGTGTTTAGAGAAATTATTATTATTGCATTTGAATATATGCAGTATAGCTGTTTCCCATGACAACATGAATTTTGAATACCCTGATTTCTCTAAAAGGAATCTAAGTGAGCACCATAGTTTATAGACTGTTTTGCAGCTCCAAAAGATGTGGAGGATATCTGCCTCTTTGTTAGGACAGAAGGAGCAATAGGGTGACTTGGATGGGTTGAATTTGTTAAGGTGGACAGGTGTATGGTAGGCATTGTTCAAGATCACGATCTGTGTGTATAAACTTTTTGTATGGTGTCGGTTTCATAGTATTTCTAATAGCTAATTCCTGTTGATTGTCTGTTATGGTGTTATCTTTTCTTTCCCAAAACTTTGAAAAAAGAATAGTACTTTGATATTTAATATTTGCTATTAATTTATATGTATTTGATATCATTTTCTTTTTACTTAAGAGCAATTTTAGAACTTGTTGTGCTAACTTGACATCTTGTTCATCTACATTGATATCTTTGGTTATAGTACTTACTAGGTATAAGATTTGTTTAATTATCAGGTTATATTTATTGCTAGCTTTACGTAGTTTCATGATATTTTCCATTGGAAGTTTTTTTAATTGGTAAAAATCCCATTATGTATAATTTTTTTATTAAAGGGTATTTATCTAGATTTACCATAGTGTTTGCTAGTTTTATATCTGGGTTGTTATTTATTGGTTGCAAAAGCATAATTGTGTCTTTTAAATTTATTGATATCAGTAGCTTCTTGAAAATTTCACAGTTGTTTATTAAGACTGGGTGAATTTTTATTGTCATGAGTTTCTTGTTTTAAGAAAGCAGATGTGTGGCTTAGTTTCTTTCGGGCAGGAAGGCACAAGGACTAAATCATCTCCTGCACATCTGGGGCCTGAACTAACCTGTGGATTCTGTCTGTGCTGTTAATTCACTGTGAGTTTACTATCCTATTTTTATGAGCAGTGTTGGTTTAACTTTTGCCATAAATATGGACAAACAGCCTAGAGTTAAATAATGAACTTAAATTTCCTCCGAATGTGATTTTTGAAACTTTTTCATTTGTTTCAGTGCATCTGCTTTGTGCACAGCTGTGGTCTCTATTTTTAACTGCCTTGATTCAGTAACAATGCTCTGCATCAGCTAACCACTAATTTAAGCCTAAGGCATAACAGAGTGATGTATTTAAACTCTTGCAAAGCTTCTGAACAAACATCTTTCAGAACAAGGTTAGCCCAGGAGATTACTGTTTTTTTTTTCTTGTGACCTGCTCTGATGCCAGTTTGTGTTGAGTGCCTACATAGTATAGAAGAAGTTGGCAGCACTGATTTCAGTTTGGTCTGGGAATCCCCTTTTAACACTGCAGTACTAGTGTCTTTGCTATTGCATGGCCTGTATGCTTAGAATCCAAAGTCTGATGCTTTGTAAAGAAGTTGAGAACACTGAAGTGTTGTCACAAATTATGTGCTAGGTCACCCCATTCACCCTCTTTTTCAAGCCTATTTAAAACAAATTAATCCCAAGAATACCCTGACCTATTTTCCTTGCTTGTTGGAGAAGAAATTAAATGAAAGTCTTTGAAATTAGGTGAAACTTGGATCCTGCATTTTTGGAACTGTGATTCTTTTTGTGTGTGTGTTTTGAGAAACATATCTTTTTATAATCAGATTTTGTACAAATCTAGTTTCTTTTTTAGTGTATTTTGCTAAAAATTATGAGAGGATCTCATCCAGAGTACTTTGGCACTGAAGACAAATACTTTACTGTAGAAGGGAGAGTAAGCATGTTTAGAAAGAGGTTTGAATGAATGAACAAAAGGCAACATAAGCAAGGAGTTTGCTTGCTGAGGCTGTTTCAAGTTGATAATAATGATCTTACAGTTAAATATGGTGTGACTAGATGAAAAAAAATTAGGTCTGCGGTATCCTAGTTGCATAATCGACTTCCCATTTAGCCCGCTCTTTAATTCATGCTCTTTATTCCATGACGTTAGATAACATTATATGACTCTATGGGGTGGATATCATTGTGCAAAATACTATTTACTGTGATCGCGTTTCTGTGCAGTTTCTTACCTTCACCGAATGTGACTAGTTGAACCTCTGAACTAAGCTTTTTTTTGCATGTTCATCATGGATATGGAGGATGCCTATCTCAAAGGTGGATTTAGGTGTTTTTTGGCTGGTGACTGCTCACTTTGCTCATGCATTAGTAGACGTCTTCTTGCAATGAAATGTTTGAGCCTGCCTTCCTGCTCTTCTGGTCCAGGACAGTGTTATCAGGTGGACCTATTGTAGTTGTCCCACACTGACCTGGCCTAAAAAAAAGTGTGAAATGCTGTTTTAAGCATGAGTGCTAATTTATGTTTATCCTCCCATCTCACTTAGTTTTTCAGTCTTTCTAATGTGCCGAAACTAGCTGCTTCATTATTCATGGCATGACATTCATAGGAATTCAACAGGGATTTGACAGGTTGGTAGATATCTGTGATGTCCTTTTATAACACTGTTGTAGTTTTCTACATAGAATGGATCACCAGCCTAGGGCAGCCCGATGCTTGTCTAGTATGCAAAAGCCTAAAAGATATTGTTTGCACTGTACGTCACATTTATACTGTCCCCACAGAACATAGGGCATAAAAGAGAAGTACGGACACAACTACCCAGAATATCTTTGCTGCCATTTTGAATGCCATTTTTGCCAATTGATCTGAATGCCTTGTTGCTGTACTGAATATTTAGCAACACCAGATAAGTTTCCCTTTGGGGTTGTTTCTTTTCTGGGTCTTGTAGTTTATTTTACTACCTAGAGTTCATGTCATCCAAGAAGAGAAAATGTCAGTGTGGGAGGCAGGTTCCCCATGAGGTTGTCACAAAGAGTGTATTTTTTGTTTGAGCTCTTCCCATGACTGCACTTCTTGAGTATCTGTAAGGTATTTGTGCCTAAGATACTCAGAAGCTGTTTGTATTCCCTGGCTCATGGCAGAATCATTTAACCACGAGATACTCCCGCTAGATAGGAAGAAGGCCAAGAAGTCTCAGATGGATTCTTTAGCTGTCTAGCCTCCACCGGACCTCCCTTTAGAAGCAGGTAATAGCTCTGTAGGTCATTCAGTGTGTATGTTGGATTTGAGTGCGGTAACCGTGTTGGAGGCTGGCATGGATCCATCTTTTCATATGTCTTTTGAGGATTTGCAGGTGTCTGCTCCAGATTTTGAGAGGGAAACACAGTTGATCATCTCAGTGGTTCCTAGAGTGATTCCACAGATCTTGATCAGGGAAGAAGTTCCAGGTTCTCTTATCAAATCTTGCCAAGAGTTGGAACCTCTGGTTTTTCTTAGGGCTGATGTCCCTTCTAAGAAAAGACAAAAACTGAAGCATGTTTCAGTCCATCCTACAGATCCTCAGAGGGAATGGCAGGAGTTTACTCAGGGCTTGATGTTCATCGTGTTACCCTGCTGTAGTCATCACACTTGGGTTATCCTGTCATCAGGCGGTCCCGCAGTCGGCCGGAATTCCAAAGTCTTGGTCCGGCGTCGGTTGCTGTCACTTCTTCCCTGACGTCAGTGCGCCAGGAGTATATGTAATGCATCCGACGCCATTTTCTTCAGTTTTTCTTGCCGCGCGGTGCCCGAAGCAGAAGCAGTTCGCAAGTGCGGGTCGGCCGACTCCTGAGATTTTCGAAGTCAAATTTCAGATCCGAGGTCTTCAGTAAAGCTAAGTACCCCATTGGGGAAACTTTTCTTGCCTCAGACCGATGTCAGAAAAATTAACAATTGTATTTCTTGTGGGAAGCAAATACCTCATAAGGATTTTCATTCTTACTGCATAACTTGCCTAGGCCCAGACCACGACGTCACTGGTTGTCGTTTTTGTGCTAGGTTTAATAAGCGTACTATAAAAAGACGCTTTGATTTCGCATGACACTATTTCGGTAGAAAATTTAACTACACTATGCCGTTGGAGCAACCGACTACCGGCGTGCACAAAAAACGCAAGGATAAGGACAGGCAGCCTAGACCCAAGCCAGACTCCGTGGCCTCGGCTGGTCTGGTCTGCGGTTCACCGGTCTTCAGTGAGGCTCCGACGCAGCCCCTGACTACCGCAGATCTGGAACCCGAGACCGCTTCAGAGCTTTTGGCAGAGAGTACTAGGCCGACGCAGCCATTTTGTTTAGCCCCTACCGACGACACTGCTGAAAAAGATGTCGGTGCTGTAGAAACACCTTCGGTTTCTGAAGGCGTCTTCAGACCGATGACGCTCACCATAAAAACGTATCCTAAGACTAAGACTCCTATTAAACCTAAAAAGACTGCACTTCAGTCTCCAGTTCAAGGCCCCATGCCTAAGAAACAGATGCTCAAAATGGCTGAAGATTTGATCTCTTTAATCAGGGGTTCCCAACCCCCACCCAACAAAAGGCGTAGACAAGAGGAAGATTATGCCTCCTCTGAACAAGTGTCTATTTCCTCAGGCTCCTCTGAGGACCAAGATTACTCTTTCTCCCCTTATGAAGATTCTGATGCTGAGGATTCTATTCCCTCAGCTTCTCCTCCTGAAGACTACTCCTTTGGGGAAACTTTACACACTATGAGGGAACATTTTCACTGGGAAGGTCAGGACTACTCTGACTCAAAGAAAAGACTCAGAGAGTTTCTTTTACTCCCCCAGCACAGACCACTTGCCATCCCCCAGTTTTAGACATTGTGGATGATGTTTACTTAGAATCCAGTTTGAACCCAGATTCTCTGCCTCCTGCTCCAGCCAAACCTGACAGATACTATAGAGTACCTGATTCCCACAAATTCCTTTATAAAAGCCCTGTTGCTGATCCAGAGACTATCTCCCAGGGTCCCAAAGGGGCTAAGGCTTCTATGGCAAAAAATCCTCTACCCTCGGAAAGGGACTCCAAAGCACTAGACAGGTGGGGGAAAAAGGTTTACACCTCAGCCACTCTAGCTATGAGGGCACTAAATTGCCAATTTCACATGCTAAAATATCAGCAATTTCTAATGTCTCAGTTAAAACAAAAAATGAGCACACCCCCTCAACAGTCTGAATTGAAAGAAATGCAGGATCTGTTGCATGCAACTGAACAGGTGGGCAAACATACTTTACAATGTGGGTTTGATTCTTTAGAGTCTTCCTGCAGAGCAGCTGTCACTGGCTCTGTTATACGTAGGCATGCTTGGTTAAAGGAACAAACTCTGCCTCATCATGTTAAAGCAAAACGTCTAGATGCTCCCTTACAGCAGGATGTTCTTTTTGGAGTTAAAGCAGAAGAAGTCTTAAAGAAAATGGAGGATAAGGCAAAATCTATGCAGACAGTCAAAGATTTTCTACAGGTACAGCCCCCTCGCTTCAGCAGAAATTGGCCAACAAAAAATTGGTCCTTTCCAGCCACTGACAGACCACAGAGGGGTAAATACAGACATTCAAGAGGCAGAGGACAACCACAAGCCCAGTACAAACCTCGACAATGGGGCACTGCAACACAGAAGGGAGGAGAAGACAGGTCCCAGACTACCAGAAGGCAAACTCAATGACTTGCACCTCATCTGGCCAAGCAACACTCTCTTGGCAGCCCCCCTTGGGAGGAAAACTCGCACTTTTTTCAGACAACTGGCACATTGTCACAAAGGACAAATGGGTCCTAGACATAATTTCACGAGGATACAGATTCCATTTTCACACCTTGCCAATGAAAAAAGGAATGCCAAACCTGCCACAAAATCAATGGGCAGAGGCAGAAAAACAAATTACAGCTCTCATGGAAATGAAAGCCATTCAACTGGTACCTACCCGAGAGCAAGGCCAAGGATTTTACTCAAGACTCTTTCTAGTTCCCAGAAAGGACAATGCCTGGAGACCAATTCTGGACCTTTCAATTCTAAACCCCTTCTTACAAGTACCCAAATTCAAGATGCTAACACTACAGCAGCTTCTTCCCATGTTGGGCAAGAAAGCATGGCTAGTAACGTTGGACCTCAAGGAGGCATACCTGCATGTCCCTATCAGACAAAGTTGCAGAAGATACCTCCATTTCATTGCACGTTCAACCCATTACTAATTCTCTGCACTGCCCTTTCGCTTATCTACTGCCCAGGGTTTTCACAAAATGCCTGGCACCAGTAATTGCATACTGCAGACAAAGAGGAATTCAAATATACCCATACCTGGATGACTGCCTCATCCAAGCAGAAAGCAAGGACATCCTCTTACAACATCTGGCTTTTGTAAAACATCTTCTAAGTTGCCTGGGGGGTACACAGTAAACAAAAAGAAATCAAAACTAGTACCCTCACAAAATATGACATTCCTGGGTGCCAGCTTGAATACAACGGCCCAGAAGGCTTATCTGATGCCAGACAAACAACTACAACTTACTCAATATTTCAAAACAATGGCAACAAAGACCCAACTACCTGCAAGAAAAATTCTGCAGGCCTTGGACTTCATGGCATCTTGCATACTACTAATACCATTTGCAAAGCTGCATATGAGGAAATTACAGTGGTACCTAAAAAGCGTATGGTCTCAACACAGCCACAGCTTGAACACAATGATATCTCTCATTCCCTGCCTACAACAGGAGTTTCTGTGGTGGTCACAGGCATGTCACCTCAACAAGGGTCAGCCTTTCATCTTGCCCCCAGCCAGGCAAACTATGACAGCAGATGCATCGGACTACGCCTGAGGGGCACACATGGCAGGACAGTGCGTTCAAGGCGTATGGACTGCAGATCAAAGGAATCTGCAAATTAATCAAAAAGAGATGCTAGCTGTACAGAATGCTCTCACAGCCTTCAAGAATCTATTACATCCAGGACAACTTACAATAAGGACGGACAACACCACAGTAATGTGGTACATAAACAAACAAGGGGGTACACACTCCTACCGTCTATGCAGGCAAGCAATGACCTTGTGGAACACAGCTCTGGCTTACCAAGTTCAGTTACAAGCTCAATTCCTGCCAGGAAAAAAGAACACATTGGCAGACGACCTCAGCAGAAACATCATGGATCCCCACGAGTGGATCCACAAGTATTCGCAATGATAACTCAGAAATGGGGCCTTCCAGACATAGACCTGTTTGCCAGTCCTCAAAACTATCAACTAACAAAATTTTGTACAAGGACACTTCACCATCAAGCTTGGAAAGTGGACGCACTCTCATTCAGTTGGAAAAACCTGACAGTATATGCCTTCCCTATATTGCCTCTCCTCACAAAGGTGCTTCTGAAAGTCAGAAAGGAGAGACCACGACTGATACTCATAGCCCCAGACTGGCCATGCCAGCACTGGCACCCACTATTGAGGTATATGGCCCAGGGCCCCCCTTGGATTTTACCACAAATTGCCCATTTGCTCACACAGCAAAACAATCAGATTCTTCACAGCCAGCTCAAAACCTTAAATCTGGCTGCATGGCAGATCACCTAAGCATCCAGCCAGCTCCTCTTTCCCAAGCAGTTATGGATGTTATTCTGGAAGCTAGGAGGCCCAGCACCAGGAAGGCCTATTCGGACAAATGGAAAAGGTTTTGCGCCTGGAATCAAGCCAAAGGCCAAAGCACACTACAGCCACACATGCCTCAGATTCTACAGTATTTAACTGAGATGTTGCACAAAGGACTTTCTTTTTCTTCCATTAAAATCCAAGCATCAGCTATTTCAGCCCACTACAACACGGATCCACCCTTATTTTCGCATCTACTTCTAAGGCAGTTCCTCAGAGGGGCAAAAAACATTAGGCCCCCCAGGAGAGCACCTACACCAACATGGGACCTCAATTTTGTTCTGGAAAAACTTACGCTACCTCCCTTTGAACCAGCTTTCTCTGCAGATCTACAGTTTCTATCATGGAAGACTGCCCTGCTGCTAGCAATAACTTCAGCTAGAAGAGTCTCAGAGCTGCAGGCACTAATGGCAGCGGAACCTTTCCTCATTTTCCATCAAGACAGAGTTTCTCTACGAACTAATCCTTCCTTCATGCCTAAGGTGGTTTCCAGTGTGTCTTTAAATCAAACCATTCACTTACCCACCTTCTTCCCAAACCCACAGAACGAAGGAAAAAGACTCCTGCATTCCTTGGACATTCACAGGCAACTTCTTTACTACTTGGATAAAACTGAGGCTTTCAGAAAATCTGACCAGCTCTTTGTATCCTATGCTACAGCTTCACAAGGGAAGGCTATATCAAAACAAACCATTTCCAAATGGATAGCACATTGCATTCGTTTTTGCTATACCCATCATGGAAAACCAGTTCCTGCTACCATTAGGCCCCACTCTACCAGGGCAACAGCTACCTCTACAGCCTTTCTCAGGGGGGTTCCAACCAAGGAGATTTTGGAAGCTGCAACTTGGAGTTCAGTACACACCTTTACCAAACACTATCACTTACCACTTTACTCTAAGACTAGAGCTGGCTTCGCCACTGCAGTTCTGCAGGGCCTTCTAGCCTCCTCTAACACTCTATAACTCCTCCACCCATCCTTAGCTTTGGGATTCTACCCAAGTGTGATGACTGCAGCAGGGTAACACGATGAACATAGTACAATTTTTTACCTACCATAAATGTAGATGTTCGAGTGTACACCCTGCTGCCATCCCCTCTGATCTAACTGGCTAAATCTCTACAATACCTTCCTGATGTATTTGCTTATAGCTGGAGGGATTTTGTGTTTGTGCAAAAAATTACTTAATTTGTGCAAAAAATTACTTAATTTGGTACTAACTACTGATCACCTTTTTGGGGGCACCTGACATCTGGGGCAAGAAAAACTGAAGAAAATGGCGTCGGATGCATTACATATGCCCCTGGCGCACTGACGTCAGGGAAGAAGCGACAGCAACCGACGCCGGACCAAGACTTTGGAATTCCGGCCGACTGCGGGACCGCCTGACGACAGGATAACCCAAGTGTGATGACTGCAGCAGGCTGTACACTCGAACATCTACATTTATGGTAGGTACAAAACTGTACTTTCTCTGCCTTAATGGCCCTAAAGCCTCTTCAAGGGGTTTCAGTACCCACTCCTTCTTGGACATCTATCCCTTCTAAATGGCTTATGGAACCAGATTCCTCAGATGAGGTTTCAGTGTCTAGTGAGGGGTCTTTGTCCTATACTTCACAGATACCTTCACCTTTGGCTTATGGTTCTGATTAAGATGAGTCTGTTAGCCCAGAGTCTCCTTTTGAGGAGTTGTCCTTTGGGGTCACAATCACTGGGACGATGGAATACTTTAAGTGAGATTCTTCTCAAGTGTTTGATATTCAGAGAAGATATTTTGAGTTATTTCAGGTGGCTACTCCTAAACCATCAGTAGTTCCTCCTGTGTTGGCTGCCTTGTTAGATAGTTTTTTCGCTGCTTCCAAGTCTTCTGATTCTCAGCCTCCTGCTCCTAAGAAACCTGAAAAGGTTCCTGAGGATTATCTATTTTATTTAAATGTCCTTCTGCTTTTCTTACTGTGGTGTCAGTCTCTTCTGACAAGCCTTCTAAATGTTTGCCTTCTGATAACGATAGTAGAACAATGGAGAGGGTTGATAAAAAAGTTTACACTGCTTCTACTTTGGCCTTTAAGGCTATTAATTACTAGACCCACATGGCCAGGTATGCTCAGGCCTTGATTGCTCAGGCTTGTTAGGTTATCTCTGTCCTCCCTGACTCTGAAGGCAAATTCTTTGCCTTATCTTTTTTAGACTCTGCTTTTCAAGTGGCTCACCACTCTTTTTAAGTGTAGCTATGATGCTACTGATGCCTCTTCTAGGGCTGTGACTTTTGGGTCCATCATGAGGTCTTATTATTGGCTTTGCCTCTAGTCTGTGCCTCAGGACATTAAGGCCAGGTTGTTGGATGCTGCTTTTGATAATGCACATCTTTTTGTGATGCTGCTGCTGACATGTTTAAGTCTCTTCAAGAGAAAGGCAAAAACCTTGCAGGACCTTAAACATATTTTTGTCTCTCCTGTCCCTAAGTTCCAAAGAAATTATCCTTCTAGGTCCGCTTTTGTTCGCAGGCAACCCTGCTAGGACTCTAAGGGCAAGAAGGGTGATAGGCAGGCCCGTTCTGCTAAGACTTCTCAAATTTCTGTGGCCCAGAAGCCTCCTTTATCTGATAAGCCTGCTTCTCTTTGACAGTTCATATCCTCTCCTTTTAGACCAGTTTCCTTCTGTCCCTTTGGCTGTTCCTTTGTCTCCAAATTGGCATCTCATCACTTCAGAGTCTTGGGTTCTTTCTGTCATCTATCAGGGCTACCTCATTGTATGGAAATCTCTCCCTCCTTTTTCAGGGATTCCTCAACCTCCTCTAGAGCAAATTCCTCATCTCCCAGAGGTTCTAGGGTCCGTTGTGAGACAAGGAACCATTCAAAATATCTTCCTTTCCCAAGTTGAGAGGAGTTTTTATTCCATTTCTGTTTCTGGTACCTCATAAGGAGGGCACTTGGAGACCTGTTTTAGATCTGTCCTGGCTCAATACTTCTCAAGGTCCTTTTTTTTGGATGTTTAATCTTCAAACTCTGTTTCCTCTTTTATTACCCCTTGGATCTGAAAGATGTTTTCCTTCATACCACTACTCACCCTCTACTCAGGAAGTTTTTAGGTTTCACTATGTCTTCTTCTCATTTTCATTTCTCTGCTTTTCCCTTTGGCCTCTCTTCTGCCCCAAGGGTATTCACAAAATGCCTAACTCCTGTGATTGCCTTCTGCAGGCTCCAAGGCATTCAGATTTTTCTTTATCTAGAAGCATGTTGTTTCAGGTGCCTTGTCCTAGTCAATTGGTATGGGATCTGCAGTTCACCATCTCTCATATTCAAAGTCTAGGGTTTACTGTCAACTTCCAAAAGTCCATTCTGACTCCTTCATAGGATCATGTGTGTCTGGGATTAAGATGGTGCCAATGTTGACCCCTCTTCTGCCTCCAAAGTTATTGTCATTGACAGCCTTCTTTCAGTCTCTTCTTCCTCTGACTGCCATGCAAGCCAAGGAGTCTCTTTGGGCCCTGGGATTCATGGCCTCTTCTATTCCAGTGCTTCCTCTTTCCAGACTGCATATGCGACGCTTCAATGGTACCTAATGTCATTTGGTAACAGTATTGTCACCCTCTGGATTTCAGTGTACCTCTCCATCACTATCTCAAGAAGTAATTTGAGTGATGGATTCAACAGTTTGGTCTGAACCCAGGCTGTCATTTTAGCATCCAGTCTCTTGTCAAGATGCCTCAGACATGGTGTGTGGGGTGGGGGGCTTCTCTTGGTCACCTGAAAGTTCAGGGTCTTTGGCCTCCTCATCAAAAGTCAGACTATATCAACATCAAAGAGATGAGAGCTCTAATTCTGACTCTTCAGGATTTTCACCCAATGTTCTCTCCAGGCCCCTTGAAGGTACACACAGACAACACTACAGTGATGTGCTATAGGTTCATAGGTAGGTACTAGGTTATGTCAAGAAACAGGTTGGCACGAAATCTTACCTTCTCTGCACGATGGCACTTTAGGCTTGGGAGGTCACTCTCAGTTATTGGTCACTCTCAGTTATCAGTTAACTCTTCGGGCAGTGTGCATTCCTTCAGAGCACAATCTAGTGGCAGACTCTCTGAGCAGGTCCAAAACACAGACTTATGAATGGATGCTTCACAGAAATGTGTTTCTGAGCATTGTCCATGCTTGAGATATTCCTCAGGTAGTTTTGCTTCCCTTCTGAACAGGCCGCTTCCTCTCTTCTGTTCCAGAGTGCTGTGCCATTTGGCATGGAAGACAGACACCCTTTCCTTTCCTAGGAAGGGGATATTTATTTATGCTTTCCCTCCTCTTCCTTTACTTCCAAGAGTCCTGCAGAAGATTCAGATGGATCTTGCTAGTAACTCCTTTTTAGCCGAGACAGCACTGGTTTTTCCTCCTCTTAATGCATCGGCCAGGGACAGTCATCACAAGTTACCTCACTGGTTGGATCTCTTCAAACAAGACAAGGGGGTCTCTCATCTGTTCCCCACTTGTCCACTGTGCAGCTGACACTGTGGGTGATAGGGTTTTCATCCCTTTCAGGCACCTCTTTTCTGAGGACATGCTCAGGGTTTTACAGGAGACAAGGAAACCCTCAACCAGAAAATTTTGTATGTCCAAATGGAAACTATTTTCTGTCTGTTCCATTGCTCGTAACCAGGACCAGAAACTCATCCCAGGTTTGGCACCTATGTCTCTAATGGATGCAGGTAACCTGTAAATGGTTCATCTCCCAAGCCCATGCTTACACTTATCAAGGGTATCAGACCTTATCAGAGATTTGGGATGCATGGCTAGGCTATAAAAGACCCTTGAGGTTGTTAGCCTAGTAAGCACCATGTGAACCTATGACCCTTTTTCAGTGGGGGCCCTTCTGGCCCTCAGTTATTTGTGTAATTTGCTCCAGTCTGGCTTGGCCTATACTTCTGTGAAGGCCCATTTGTCAGCGACTTCTGCTTTTCTGTCCTTGAATCCTCCTTTGACATCTTGTTTTGAGGTCAAACAATTTCTTAAAGGTGTCCTGCATATTAGGCCAGCAAAAAAAAAACTATTCCTTCTCCTTGAGACCTTCATTTTCTTTTGGAAAAATTGACTCAAGCTTCTTTTGAGACTGCAGATTCTGCTTCTCTGCAACATTGTACCTGGAAGACTGTTTTGTTGTTGGCTCTTCTGTTTGAAGTGTTTCTGAGCTTCGGGCCCTTATGGCTGTTCCTCCTTTTTTGGCTTTTCACAGAAACAGGGTGTCTGGTCGTACTAAACCTGTTTTATAACCAAGGTATTGAATGAGTCATCCTTGAATCAGTCAGTACAACTCCCTTCCTTTTTCCCCTTCTCCTAAGTTTGCTAGTGAGAGGATCCTGCATACCATAGATCTGCACAGACTAAGCAAACCATCTCCTCCTTGATATCTACTGCCATTTCCTTTTGTTATTCTTTTCATGGCAAATCTTTGTCTGCTTCTGTTAGAGTTCATTCCACTAGAGTTGTTGCCTCTTCTGGTGCCTTCTTCAAGGGGTTGGTCACCGTTTCCATCCTTGAAGCTGCTATTTGGTCTTCTTTCCATATCTTTACTAAGCATAAAAAGTTGGATATGGTTTCTATGTCCAGAGCAGGTTTTGCTGAAACCATTTTATGTGGGTTTGTTGAGGGCTCTTTTCAGCTTTCCACCTCCTATTCTGTTTCTTGAGCTTTTTTCTCTTCCTTCTATGTAGAATACTGCAACAGTTATATAGAAGAGAAACTCTTACCATAACAGCAGATGTCCTTCTCTTCACTTTTTCAGTATTCACTCCCTCCCTCCAACCCCCTCTTGTTTTGGATGTGCATAGACTCCTTTGTCCTTTGGAGACTGTTCTCTTCTGGGGCAATTCAGTTCTGGGTAGTTGTGTTTGTAGTTCCTTTTATGCCCTATGTGCTGTGCAGGGAGCATAAGTATAACATATGGCCCATACAAGATCTTTTAGGGTTTTGCATACTGGCCGAGCATCGGCTGCCCTGGGCGAGAGATCCTTTCTATGTTGAATACTGCAACAGTGAAAGAGAAGGACATCTATTGTTATGTAAGATATTACACAGCTGTACTTTCTTTCCAGATAGTAGAGTATAGTATGTGTTTGTGTGATTGGGCTGGGGAAGTGAGCAGTTCAGTCTTCACTTGTGGCATTATGAGAATTTAAAATTAAAGCATAAGCAATTTTTTGTATGTAGGAGGTCACAATCTCAACATTATTGCGTTCAGGCAGGTATTTTTTTTTTATACAGCACATGTCCTGAAAAACCCATAACAATGTGTTGCATATCACTGTGGCATGAAGTCTGCTTCCTTTGCTGGATTTAGACATGAGGACTTAAGGTGCAGATATCATGTGACAGTAAGCTGTTTATTGTTTTTGCGGAGGTTCATCAGTTTCATTATTATTTCTTTCTTTCTCTTTTTTCCCCACTGGATATGCATACTGGTCCTTCTCAAACCCCTTTCAGCAACAAAGGCAATAACAAATTCAGTATGTACATGGACAATTTAGTTTAGTCAGTCAACCAGCATGTTTCTAAAATGTGAGAAGAATCTGAAGTATCTGGAGAACACCCACAAGGAGAATGTGACAAACTCCACACAGTGACACTAGGTCAGGATTGAACCCTACACTCTGCTGCTGTGAGCAGAAGTTGCCAAATGACATCTACAGCAGAACTGCTCAAAAGCTATGTGTATCATTTGCCCAAATTGCTCAGCAGAGGGTATCTTGGGCTGTGTATCCCAGCTCCTACCCACTTACTCACACAAAGGACTTAAACCATCATGGGACATACTTTAATTAGAAATTTGTATTTTTCCCTTGAGTTGCAATAGTGGGCGTGAATCAGCAAATCATTTAGCATTGGAGCCAGGCAGGTGTATTTCACCGATTATTCAGATGACAGTACCACTAGCATTTAGTGGCATAATAAATTGGATTGGATTTATTCATTTAAAGTTCGGATATGTCCATTTTTTGCTCCTCTATTACAGCTTGCTTTATTTTTAATTTTGTTTTGACTTAAACTTTTTTTTTTCCTTATTGGAGTTTTAAAAAAATGTTGTCCTTCTCCATTCACAAGTGGAGAAGGAGTCCAGTCTAGCTAATGACTGGGAGCAGCTCAGAAACAAGATTTCTTATTTAGCTGCAAGTATTTAGCTGGAATGCTGTGCAACACTGCTGATGTCTGACTGCATTTGATTTTTCCCATCCACCCACTCTGTCCCTGTTGCATTTTTAAACTTGGTGGCTTTTCAACTGCTCACCCCTACTATCAATTTGACTCTGGACACTTCTCACAGCCTCATCTTGTATGCTCATTCTACTGGACAGTAACAGATCAACTGGGAAGGCTCTCCCCTTAGATTCTTAAAGCTTGATTTATCTTCTGTTTTATACCAACCCAGTCCGTTAGTGCACACTGCAAATTTCAAGGTATTAAACCTTTTTATTCCACTTTAGTTTTAAAATCTGTAACATCTGGGACTAGTCTACCAGTCACTGATGAGCCTAGGAACTGCTTCTCAGTAATCAGAGTGGGTTTATTACTTCTGTTATATTCCTGGTAAGAGAAAGAGCAGAAGGACACTATTTCCTGGCATTCCTAGAGATTACTAATTACTGGAAAGTCTGACAATTGCTTTTTGGGAACCAGGCATTAATGCTACTGATTTTCTAGTGAGAGAAAGGCTGGAGAGACATTGGTTCCTGATGATCTCTGCTAGGGCAGTGTTGTGTGGGACTTCACTGAGTGGTCTGGTTGAAGTTTGGTTGAGAACCTCTTCAGGACCTTTCTGCAGCTTGGCTAAGGTTGCCACCCATCCCGTTGTCAGCGGGACACTCACGGGTTGAGCTGCCTCATCCTTTTGCCTCCTGTGCAAAGTAGTGGGACTTGAAAAGTTTCACTTTTCAATCACTCTGAATTGCCGTGTAAAAGCCGCACTTACTTCCAACTTTTCCATGGCAATTCAGTTACGTCACTAACCCGGACCTGCAGGTAAAGCTGCTGCCTTTTAGGTCCGGGTGCTTTCATTTGTGCAGCAATTGGTTGCAATTCATGAAAGGGGTGGGGATTGGGGCAGGAAGAGCCCTGCAAAGATCACGGCTGTAGGAGCACTTTGTTTTAAGCGCTTCTACAGCCACTAAAAAAAGACCGAGATTTGTTTTTTGTTTTCTTTTCTAATGAGTCAGCCAGCCATCCTTTCATCCATCCAGCGAGCCATCCATTCATCCAGCCAGCCATCCATCCATTCATCCAGCCATCCATCCATTCATCCAGCCAGCCATCCATCCATCCAGCCAGCCATCCATCCATCCAGCCATCCAGCCAGCCAGCCATCAATTCATTCAGCCATCCATCCATTCAATCAGCCATCCATCCATTCATGCAGCCAGCCAGTCAGCCATCCATCCATTCATGCAGCCAGCCATCCATTCATGCAGCCAGCCATCCATTCATGCAGCCAGCCATCCATCAAGCCATCCATCCAGTCATTCATCCATCTAGCTGCTACTCCCACCAACCAGCTAGCCACTCCAGCAGCCAGCCATTCAGCTAGCCACTCCAGCAGCCGGCCAGCTAGCCACTCCAGCAACCAGCCAACCAGCCAATCCAGCAGCCAGCTAGCCACTCCAGCAGCCATCCGTCGTACCCATAACAGCATATCCTTCACCGCTTCTGTGGTGACATCATGGTAGAGGGCGTGGCCAGTGTCATATTGGCCACACACCCCATGTCCCACTTTGGCCCACTTAAAAGGTGGCAACCCTAAACCTGGCTTTCTGTTGCATCCAGCTGCTGTAGGTTTTATCCAGGGTCTCTTAGAGAAGACAGTAGCAAGTGTACTGAACCATAAACATCTGGGTTAACACCACTTCTCTTGAAACAGCCTGGTAGTAGTGCTACTGTATTGTTTCTGTTGGGAGAAGGAGCAAAGTACACATGAAATCACTTTGTAGTACTGTAGTTGTTGCCACTGGATTCCTGCCTACTTTAAGTAATTTCTGCCTGATTTACTGTGTTAGTTGAATATTTCCTGCACTTTCAGCTTGGGATTACTGTATAAGCAGATTATTTACGCTACATCCAAGCTCTTTCAGTGGTTTAGTTACAGAGGTTAGGCCTGCACATTGTTGGCAGTGGAGAATGGCATGATCTCATTCTCTGCAAAAAATCAATGAGGAAACCTTGGGGTGTGCTTATTGTGATTGGACTGAGGGATATTTTGCTTGTTTACTATTTTTCAAAGCCTGCATAAAGGTGTTTCATTTGCATGAGACTTGGCATTGCACAGCAGTAGTGAGCAGTGCCCTGTATTGATGCAACAATTAGTTTTATAGGAAAATTTCAGTTCTATATCTGTGCAACTAAGTGCTGAGGAAATTTCAGAGAACAACTAGTTTGTGCTTTGAGGAGCACTGACCCAAAAATTTAGTCTTAGTCTTAATTCTTACCCAAGCTAGCCAGCTGTAAACCTCTCCTGTACCATCTCCTTGTAGATCAAGTAATGAGGATCTGTAAGCATGGATATGCACTTTCCTACTATCTGTGCAGCCAGTTTGGTGGATAGGGGCATACTGAAGCAATGCAGTTGTCTCATGTTTACTGACAACTGCCTAATTCTTAAACAAACTGATATGGTATGGAACAGATGTAGTTAAACAATGTCACTGGAAGCAAGGCTCTCACATATAACACTTATAATACCAAGTAGGTTGTCAGAAACACACATACTTACACCCAACAAACATAGTATGTACCAGACACACAGACTAAGAAGTATTCTTAGCTACCTCAAATGTACTTTGCTAAATCAACACACACCATCACACATAACACATAACAGCTACATTGCATGGCATCTCAACTTCTTAGCAAATAAGATCCCATTGTAATGCACACAGATATCTCACTCACCAGGCTGAGTAAGAAGAGAGTCGCCATCAGTTGCCTGTCAGGGGCCATTATCCACCAGATCATTCACTTATTCAGGTCATTGATCTACAAGTACCAGTATGACTAACCATAGTCCATGTGTAAACAACCTGAGATGCACCTCCCTGGACTATACAAAAAGAGACACAATAGAGCGCTTGGACTATATGTCCCAAGTCAGTATGAGCTTAGCACTGAGCAGCATTCTACCTTCACCAAGGATGATGCCTCGGTATGAACAAAAGATGATTGACTTAAAAATAATTGTCTTAGTTTTTGGTGTCATTTGAAGGAGATATAATATTTGTCAGTCTGGGTAGATGTGTTTGACAGCCCATGCTGCTTTACCAGGTATGGTCTGCACCTGCCTCCTCTATGCTTTTGAATACTTGCTAAGACCTTTTCTACCCACATAGTACCCTTTTTAGCCACTGCCAAACTGATAAACCTTTTGACATGTCAAAACCAACCCAAGAAAATCTAAAGCTGTTACTGCTCAATGCCTCGAGACTAAGCAAGAAACTCCACTCACTGCTAGTAGATGTCTGTGCAGTTACTTGAGACATGGTTTAAAGCCACAGAGAGCACTCTAGCAGTACAGGGCTGTAATGCCTTCCACACATTTAGACCACCTATTGCACTGGAATGGACAAAGTGTGGAGGCGCCTTAATTTATATCAAAACCCAATTTACCTCAAGGCTTTTTCATAGGTATATACTAGGCTAATGACAAAAGGCCCTTATAAGCCTAGCCAAGTTTCCCAAATGTATCCAGCAAGTTTTTTTGGTACCCTGGAGGTTATTTTAAGAGTATATTTTAGTGAGTATATGTAAGTTAGAGCAGGGTTGGTCAAACATTTACAGGCTGGTCAAACTGTATGATGTGTATTAGCCTGTCCACATCCAAATTACCATACACAAAATCCCATATTGAATTCTTGCAAGCTATAGGTCCCCCTCTATGACCCAAAAAATCCATAACACATACCTAAATGTACTGGAGATGCTCCCTATTCAGTCCAACATCATATTCATGGGTGATTTTAACTATCCTGTTCTAAACTGGACATCATACATTATTCCAGATATGTAGATGCAGAGATTCCTGAACTTTGTAAACACAAACACTCTGAACCAACTAATCTGTATGCTTACTAGGGGTGATAATGTCCTTGACCTATTCTTCACAAACATGGGAGAAGGTTACCCCCCCCCCCCCCATGTAATGCTCTCACTTGTCAGGTCAACTATAAAGCTGTCTCCTTTGAAATAAAAATAAAATCTGGGACCTCAGCTAATCCTGGAAATGTGACACCCTAGCAAATTTTCAAGCCCCACTAAATCCTTAGAATATGGCTGCCTGTGCTGAAAGTTTCATGAAAACCCTGTACAGTCATGTTCATGGCTGCACAGAGACAGTTGTACATACACAGACAAGCTCAAAAAAGAACAAGCCACCCAGATGGAACAGTCTCAGAGGTTTGTCAGTAAAAAATACAAAATGTAAGACATATGTCTTATGCAGACCAACTAAAGGCCCTGTCCCTTTGCTGTGTCTCATATTGTTTATTTGTTTTTTTGAACAATAAAGATCTTTATTAACTTATCACTTATGACAAAGGCAATCATACATTTATATAAATGAAAACAAACCATGTTGACATAATCTTAGTTGCAAGCATTTTACATCACAAACCATATAGACATAATTTTAGTTGCAAATATTGTACATCACTTATAATCTACCCAGTTGTTGACAGTCAAACATTACATAGCTCATTCAGATCCTGTCTAATTTTAACCTTCATTCCTCCCCTGTGTGTATTGTTCTCACAGTTCCCATTTTCCTATGTAATTTGCTTCTACCATTTTCTAAAAGATCTCAATTCCAGTTGTTTTATCTCTTGTTACTATATTCACTACTTCTAGTAAGGTTGGTTTACTTTGATTTCCATTTTCTAGTAATTGTTTTTTTGGCAGCCACCATAATTAGACTCATCAAGGCCTTACTATGTCTAGGCAATTCCGATGCTGTATCTTAACTCAGAAAAATAATTTCTAGTTTGCTCACCCAGTATCTCTGATAGAGTAATTTGTAGGGAATCTATAAAGTCTGCAAACTCGTTACACTCCCAGAAGATATGTTCCCAATTACCTCCTTCCCCATCACACCTCCACCATTTGCTGTCTTCCTGAGGAAAATTTCTCTGGACTGTACTTGGGGTATAAAATATCTTTGTAAACATTTCCAAGCATAAACCCTAACTCTTCTATATTTTGTTGCATATTTCGGAGACAAACATATATTCCCCATTGTTTCTTTGTGAATTGTTTATTCAATGTCTCTTCCTGATCCTTTCTAACCTCCTCTAAATGATTCTTATAGTTATCATGCAATGTTTTATATGGTCTACTAATTATTCCTTTTTTAACAGCAGCTTCGGTTCAAGATTCTACTAAAAGCTGTACCAGTGCTGGTCTTATGTTTAGGAACCCCCTATTTCTTTCTCTTTGCCTATACTATTATATCAATCCTTGATAGAGAAGGCAATCTCTAACCTTCAGTCCAAATAAATTATTGGCATCTTCCCATTCTATTGCCTTTCCCTCTCTAGTTATTTGCTCCAAATACCTTGGTTTCTTTGGCAGTTTTCTCCAATACATTCCAGCTGCCTTCCGCCTATTGTCTGTATCCCTAATTGCAGTCATCCCTATTGGCAGAATCTCCTTTCTCCATTCCCATGTTGGTATAGTTCTTAGAATACTTTTTGCTACTTTATGAATATAATGTTCTGTATGATTATTGTTATTCTCCTTAAAGGTCTGCATCGAAAATCCCAGTCTCTACTTGTTTCTTGAGCTTCCCCCCTGTTTCATCATCTTGTTCATGGGTGACTTTAATTACCCCACTATTAACTGGAAATCCTATACAAAACCAAATGTACATGAACAGAGATTCCTAGATTTTGTAAACACAAACTCCCTGGACCAAATAGTCAATACACCAACCAGGGGTGCAACCATACTAGCTCTGGTCTTCACTAATATGGGAGAGTGCTGCACACCCCCTATGGTAATGCCTTTCCTGGTAAGGTCAGACTACAAAATGGGGTACTTTGAAGTAAAAATAAAACCTGGACCCCTAGCTATGTAATGCTGGATACATTTTGGAAAATTGGCTGGAATATTCAGGAACTATTCTAAGGCTAACCTCCTGCTATTAAGTGAGAATCTGTCAAAAATTCAAGCCCCCATAAACCCTGAGGACACTGCTGCCTATGCAGAACTGTTCACAGAAACCCTGTACAAACATGTTAATAGCTGCATAGAGGCAGCTGTACCCACCAATTAGAAGTACAAAACTAACAAAAAAAAGCCACCCTGGTAGAATCATAAAATCAATAGACTGTATAACAAAAGGAAGAAAATCATGACAAAAATTAGGAGGCGCATTACCCAGCAGGATAAAAGCACTCTCATCAAAATAAACAAAAAAATGAGAGGACAAATAAAGTCTACTAAAGCCACATTTGAGGTAAGTTTGGCCTCCCTTGCCAAGGACAACCACAAAGCATTTTTTATCTATGTCTGCAACTTCAAAGGCAATACACAATTGTGTGCAGAGCTCATTGTAAATGGAGCCACCTATACCGAGCCAGAAGATATAGCAAACCTCCTGGCTGATAAAATCAGTTCCAAGTTTACTCCTCTTTGTCCCTCAACCTTCCCTCAGAAAATATCATCAAATGTAACTCCTCCTACAATCACTAGGAAACAGGTCCTTAATGCTCTCTCTAAGACCATGAACACTGCGTCAATGGGCACAGACAATATCCCTGGATGCCTTCTAAGTAACATGAAACATGACCTATCCTGGTCTCTGGGATTACTATATAACTGTAGCCTCCAAACAGGCTTCGAGCCTCATGAGTGGAGAAAGGCAGAAGTCATCTTTCTGTACAAAGGTGGGCCATCTACAGACCCTGGAGACTACAGACCCAGCAGTCTCACTAGTCTTATATGTAAAGCCATGGAAAGAATTATCATGGAGATGATCAATAGAGATATAGTAAACCTCCAAACACTGGACCCAACCCAGTTTGGTTTTGTCAAGGGCAGATCATGCCTACTGAACCTGGTGGACTTTTTTGAGAAGGTCACCAAAGCAATGGATGAGGGCAAAATCATTCACACTGCCTACCTTGGCCTGGCCAAGGCATTTGACACAATACCCCACTTGGGCATTGTTGACAAACTTGAGGTTAGGTACAAATCTGTATGTTACCCATTGGATAGCCAACTGGCTCATGGACAAGACCCAAGAAGTTAGAATTGGGGAGTTCACCTTTACAAAGAGGCCAGTCACAAGTAGAGTTCCTCAGGGATTAGTCGTTGGACCACTCCTTTTTCACATTTACTTCTCAGAAATCAAGGCCAATGTCAGTGGTCTCTGGCTGACTAAATTTGCAGATGATTGCAAATTAGGAGCCGTCATTGAATCTCACACTGACACAAATGTTCTCCAGGAGGGGCCAATGCAGACAAACTGGTGTCAGAGCCATGGACTAAAAAATAAATGCATAATAGTATCCCTTCATATTGACAACACACCCCTTAGAGATGACCCAGTAATCAGGGACTTAGGGGCACATATAGATAGTCATCTAGCCTGTGACCATCTCGTGTCTACAGTAGTAAGGAAATAATTCTATGCTGTGCAAATTATAAAGAAAAGTATGGCATTTAAGTCCAAGGAAGTCATTGTTCCACTGTATTTTGCATTCATCAGACCTATCATTGAGGACAGTGGCCCCCTCTGGTATGTACCTAACCAGGCATATTCAACAAATGGAATGTCTACAGAGTTTCCTCACTAAAAGAATGCAGGGCATAAGTAAAATGTCCTACGCAGACCACCTCAAGGCTCTATCCATGTATTATGTCTCCTACAAGCTTTTGAGGGGAGATCTATGCCTGGTATACAGGGCATTGTCAGACCCTACTCTGATGACCCTCCTGCATATCCAAAAAAAAACATCACCAGAATTACCCATTCTAAAGACTTAAACTTTGCCTGTGATGTAAATTGGACCTGCTGGAAAGATAGGTATGTATGCCAGAGACTACCCCATCTATGGAACAGGCTCCCCATCCATGTGAAGCAGGGTTCCTTCCTAATGCAATTCAAGTGCAGCTTGGACAATTGGATGGGAAACTGGAAATTCATCCCTTCTTTGGCACCTATTTCTCTAATGGGCACAGGCAACCCATAAATGGTTCATCTCCTAGGCCCATGCTTACACTTATCAGGGGTATCAGAACTTGCAAGAGAGTTGGGATGCATGGCTAGGCTTAAAAAGGCCCTTGTGATCATTAGCTTAGTAAAGACCTTTGAACCTGTCATCACTTTCCACTCTGAGTTATAGGTTTTTGCTTGTACTGTGCATAGGAGTCTTAACTGTGTAGCCCTGAAATATCCCTTCAAATCAGGCAATCCCAATCAGCCTTGTTCTATTTGAAGAATCATCTTATTCCACTTGGCTCTTGCAGTATTCCCCTCCCAGATAAAATTCTTCAGCTCTTTATGAATTGCTATCCACAACTTCTCCTGTGGTTGATAAAAATATGCCTGACCTGTGCATAAGATTAAAGGGATTAAAACATTTTAACTGATTGTATCTTACTATTCATATCTATATAACCAAGCTTTCAGTTTCTTTTTTTGTATTCTCTTTTTTTAATCTCTTCCTGCATATCCTTAGCTGCCACACAGTAATCATTTTTAATCCATACTCCTAAATACTTCATTTTATCATGTCCTCATAAATATGGATATTGTTGAACCAATTAGTGAGTGGATACAGAATTTAACTCTATTGCCTTTGTTTTAGCTTCATTAATTATGTACCCTGAAAATATTTCAAACTGTCTCAGGAAGTTCCTCAACACTGTAATGTCATTTTCTGATCTTATCAGGTGTAAAATAATATTGTTTGCAAATAGATCTGGCTTTTCTTGACTACCATACCAGTTATATCCTTGAGTTTCTGAGTTCCTTATTTTCTTTGCCAATGGTTCTAAATATAATGGAAATAACAAAGGGGAAAGAGGACATCCCTGCTGTTCCTCTGCTCAAGCAGAAATTATCAGAGAGGAACCCACTCACTTTAATTTTCACCTCTGATCCCTCATATATCCTCCTAATCAACCTTATAATTTATAATCTTTATCTTTTTTTCCCTCCTAGCTTCCAAACTTCTACAGGAATACCATCTTTTCCTGCAGACTTTCATGTAGATTGGTTATACATTGCCATTTTATCTCATCTCCTCCTATCCTGTCAGTAATTGAGCCTCGTCTACCTCTAACCTTGGCATATTTAATTCTTCCATAAATATTTCCATTTATACCTTTTCTTGATTTTCATATTTCTTTGCTTTATACAGACTTTCCTTGTTATCTTCCTGGTTATAGGCTCCCTAAGCTTGGCGGTAACCCTTTCTACTTTCTGTTGCCTCTGTCATTGTATTAAAAGTTTTTGTGCTCTAGAGGTATTATCAAAAAAGAGTTGCTTCACAGGAATCTTTCTAAACTCATGTAGATTGTCAAGGTAATCCCTTTTTTTTCTGTTTAGCATTCTGCAGTTGCTGCTCTTCTTTTTCTGTGAGATTCCCCCTATTTTGCAATACTTTACCATTTGTCAGTCCCTGTAAATGCTTCTTGATGTCCTTCAAGAATGCAACTGCAGTCATAACATATGGGTTGTCCTGCCTCAGGAAGCCCTCGGTCGGCCGAATTCCAAAGTCTGGGTCCGGCGTCGGCTGGTGTCACCTCCTCTCCGACGTCACAACGGCTGGAGTATAAAGGCATCGGCCGACGCCATCTTCTTCAGTCTTTCTTGCCGCGCGGTGCCCAAAACAGAAGCAGTTCGCAAGTGCCGGTCAGTCAGCTCCTGTGTTTTCAGTACCAAAGTCATCTAAAAGCTAAGTACCCCGTTGGGGAACATTTATTCTTGCCTCAGCCGATGTCAGAACAAATTGAGAAAGTTAATAATTGTTTGTCTTGTGGTAAACAAATACCTCATAAGGACTTCCATTCTCTCTGCCTTCCTTGCCCGGGCCCAGACCACGACGTCTCGGCCTGTGCTGCCTGTGTCTGCTTTAATAAGCGCACTCTCAGGTGCCAGGCAGAATTCGCCGAGGACTTTTTCGGTGAATCTTTTGCGTATATCATGCCGTCGGATCAACCGACTACCCAATCTGCTAAAAACCGCAAGGACCGGGACTGACATCCTCGGCCCGCGTCCACTACCGATACTACTCTCAAGCCCTCTGCTAGTGCTCCGGTTCCTTCGGAAGTGGTAAATCTACCTCTCCAGGCCGACGACACAGCGTTAACACGACCTTCGGTCTCGGAGATCTCTCCGGTGCTGGTTGTTGATTTTCCTCCGGAAACCGAAGTTCTGGATCTACCCGACACCATTTCTGTGGACAAGGTTACGCCTGCACGTGGGGCTGCTAGGCTGCCTGTATCCATGTCCATCAAGGCCTTTGCACGTGCTAAGGCCGCCAGTCAGGCCAAGGCCCATCCTAGACCTACTGCCCAGGTCCCTTCTTCTGATAAACAAATCATGTCTCTGGCTGCTGATCTTATTTCCCTTATCAGGGGGTCTCAGCCTCATCCGGAGAGGGGTTCTCAGCCACCTGCAGAGAAAAGGCCCAGAACTGAGCAGGCGGACGACCTCTCTTCGGATGAAACCTCTGGGGATTCTGAACATTCTGATACCGAAGAAGAATCCTTCCAGGCCTACGAGGACTCTGATGCTGAGGAATCAGTTCCCTCTGCCTCCCCTCCAGAGGATTTCTCATTTGGTGAAGTCCTGCATTCCATGAGGGAACATTTTCAATGGCAGGGTCAGGAATTCTCTGACTCCAGGAAAAGGCTTTGTACCTTCCTCAAGCTTCCCCAGCACAGGCCTTATTCCACCTGTTATGGATGTTTTGGATGATGTTTTCTCTGACTCCAGTGCTAACCCTGATTCTCTTCCTCCGGCTCCTGTTAAGCCGGACAGATATTATAGGGTCCCTGACACTCACAAGCACCTTTTTAAGGCCCACTCTGTGGATCTAGAAACTATCTCACAGGGCCCCAAGGGAGTGGCTACCTCCTCTGCCAAAAACCCACTGCCAGCAGACAGGGAAGCTAGTTCCCTGGAGAGATGGGGTAAAAAGGTATATACTTCTACTACCCTGGCCATGAGGTCACTAAATTGCCTTTTTCACTTGTTTCAGTACCAGGATTTTCTCCTGGATGATTTACAGAAAAAGTTAGCCTCTCCTGAGCCTATTGATAAAAAGGCATTGCAGGATCATATACATAACACTCAGCAGGTTAATAACCATTTTCTTCAGTGTGGTTATGATGCACTGGAAGCTTCATGTAGGGCAGCTATGACTGGGGCTGTGATACGTAGACATGCTTGGTTAAAGGATCAGCCCTTGCCTGACCATGTTAAAGTAAAGTTACTTGATGCACCTTTGGAAAAACAGAAGCTTTTTGGTGCTAATGCGCAAGATGTATTGAAATCCATAGAGGAAAAAGCAAAGTCAGTACAGACAGTCAAGGATTTCCTTCAGTTTCAGCCACCCAGATTCAGCAGAAACTGGCCTTCAAAGAATTGGTCCTTCCCCGGTTCAGACAAGTTTCAAAGGGGAAAAAACAGACATGCCCGAGGTAGAGGGCAATACCGAGGATCTTACAGGGGACGCCAATGGCAACCTCCAAATCAAAGAAGTGGTACGGACAGTTCAGTTGCACCACAAGGACAATCGCAATGACTTGATTTTCATTCCGCCTACAAAGGTTCAAAGAGAAGCACCCTTGGGTGGAAAATTATCTTTATTCTCTCAAAACTGGCATATCTTAACCAAGGACAACTGGATTCTGGATTTGATAGACAAAGGTTACAGATTCCACTTCCACACATTACCAATAAGACAAGGCATGCCAAACCTGCCACATCATCAAAGGGCAGAGGCACTCTCTCAAGTTTCCAAGCTGTTAAGTATAAAAGCGATAGAAAGGGTTCCTCCTCAGGAGCAAGGCCAGGGATTTTATTCAAGGCTGTTCCTTGTTCCAAGAAAAGAAAACAAATGAAGACCCATACTGGACTTGTCATCTCTAAACACTTTTCTCATAGTGCCAAAGTTCAAAATGCTGATGTTGCAGCAGCTCCTTCCCATGCTGGGCAAGGGGTCTTGGCTGGTCACTCTGGACCTCAAGGAGGCATACCTGCATGTCCCAATCAGACAAAGCTGCAGAAGATACCTCAGATTTCTTGCAGGGACAGAGCATTATCAATTCTCAGCATTGCCATTTGGCTTATCTACTGCACCCAGAGTGTTCACGAAATGCCTGGCATCAGTAGTGGCACACTGCAGACTGCAGGGGATTCAAATATACCCCTACTTGGACGACTGCCTCATACAAGCAGACAACAAACAAACCTTAAAAGAAAATTTGGACTATGTCATGCATCTACTGCTGTCCTTGGGATACACGGTCAACATTCAGAAGTCAAAACTACTGCCATCCCAACAGATAATATTCTTAGGAGCCAAACTGGACACAGAAAACCAAATGGCCTACCTCACAGAGGAAAAGCAGCAGCAGTTACCAGAGTACTTCAAAGGCCTATCAAAACTCTCCCAGCTGACTGCAAGGAAAATCCTGCAGGCCCTGGGGTTCATGGCATCTTACATCCTTCTGATACCTTTGGCAAGACTTCATATGAGAAAGCTGCAATGGTATTTAAAAAACTTATGGTCTCAACACAGCCAAAGCCTAGAGGACATAATCCCACTTATTCCATGTCTGCAAAAAGAATTTTTATGGTGGGCTCAAGCCAGTCAGCAAAACAAAGGCATGGCTTTCAACAGACCTCAAGCAGGCAAAATGATTACAACAGACGCCTCAGACCATGGATGGGGGGCACACATGGAGGACAGATGCATTCAAGGGCAATGGGCCCCAAAGGAAAGACATCTGCACATAAACCAAAAGGAAATGTTGGCAGTGATACATGCAATCGAGACTTTCGAAAAATCACTACAACAAGGGCATTTACTGATAAGGACAGACAACACCACTGTCATGTGGTACATAAACAAGCAGGGAGGCACTCATTCTTATCCCCTCTGCAGACTAAAAATTCTTCTCTGGGAAAAATCCCTGAGCCTGAAGATACATTTACAATCCCAGTTTGTACCAGGCAAGGACAATGTACTGGCGGACAACCTGAGCAGAAATTTCATGGATCCACACAAATGGATGCTGCATCCTCACATTTTCTCTCAACTGACAAAGACATGGGGAAGACCGGATGTAGATCTTTTCGCCTCCCATTTAAATCATCACCTGAAAAAGTTTTGCACAAGGACTCACCATCCTCTAGCCTGGAAGACGGATGCCCTCGCCTTCAGCTGGAATTCTCTAAAAATTTATGCATTCCCTCCTCTGCCTCTGCTGACCAAGGTGATACTGAAGATCAAGGCAGAACAACCAACAGGTATTTTGATAGCTCCAGACTGGCCAAGGCAGCACTGGTACCCATTGTTATTGACCATAACTCGGACCAAACCATGGCCTCTGACCCTATGGCCCCTGCTTCTAACACAACACAATTACAGGACTGTACATCAAGACCTGAAATCATTACATCTGACAGCCTGGAGGCTAACATGATTTCTCCACCTAATTCTCTATCAAAATCAGTTCAAGAAATCCTGCTGGAAGCACGCAGACCTTCCACAAGAAAAACATATTCAGCCAAATGGAAGAGATTCCGCATCTGGAATGCCAACAGGGGTCAGGACACAGCATTACCGAGCATGCCTCAGATTTTAGAATACTTGGCAGAACTACTTCATACTGGGCTTTCATACTCTTCAATAAAGATTAATGCCTCAGCAATCTCAGCAAAATACAACTGTGACCCTCCAGTGTTTTCTCATCCATTGCTAAGACAATTTCTAAGAGGAATAAAGAATATCAAACCTCCCAGAAAACAGCCAGTACCTGCATGGGACCTCAATTATGTGTTGGAAAAATTAACTCTTCCTCCATTTGAGCCAGCAGCAAGTTCAGAAATGCAATTTCTTTCATGGAAGACGGCCTTCTTGTTGGCAGTCACATCTGCAAGAAGAGTTTCCGAGATACAGGCACTCATGGCAGTGCCCTCCTTCCTCATTTTTCATCAAGACAGAATTTCTCTAAGAACCAATCCTACATTCATGCCAAAAGTTATTTCCAGGGTGTCTCTAAATCAAGCTATTCACCTGCCTGCATTCTTCCCCAATCCTCAAAATAAGGGGGAAAAGCTACTGCATACTTTGGACATACACAGACAACTACGTTACTACTTGGACAGAACTAAGGCCACCAGAAAGTCTGACCAACTGTTTGTAGCCTATGCTGCTGGAGTGCAAGGAAAAGCAATCTCCAAACAAACAATTTCAAAATGGATTGGACATTGCATCAGATTCTGCTATTCTTTCCATGGAAAAGGTGTGCCAGCCAATATTAGGCCACATTCCACCAGAGCTATGGCCACTTCCACAGCTTTCCTAAGAGGAGTGGCAACAAAGGACATTTTAGAGGCTGCTACATGGAGCTCCATGCATACATTTACCAAGCACTACAACCTGCCCTTATATTCCAGATCCCGAGCAGGCTTTGCTTCGGCAGTCCTGCAGGGGATTTTAGCTACACCATCCTTATCATAGTTCCATCCACCCCCAGCTTGGCTATGGTATTCAACCCATATGTTATGACTGCAGTTGCATTCTTGAAGGACATAGTACAGTTTTGTACCTACCATAAATGTAGATGTCCGATAGATATGCAACTGCAGTTGGATTTTCCCTCCCTCCTACCCCTCAGTATCCTTCTTTTTGGGTCCCCACTCCTTTTCCCATTAGCTGGGGGTATTCCTATGGTGTATCTGTTTATTACTGTTGTGCATGTTTGGGATTATTTTTATCCATTTACCAAATTTAGCCTTCCTAGGAGGGCACCTGGCATCTAGGGCAAGAAACACTGAAGAAGATGGCGTCGGCCGATGCCTTTATACTCCAGCCGTTGTGACGTCGGAGAGGAGGCGACACCAGCCGACACCGGACCCAGACTTTGGAATTCGGCCGACCGAGGGCTGCCTGAGGCAGGACAACCCATATGTTATGACTGCAGTTGCATATCTGTCGGACATCTACATTTATGGTAGGTACAAAACTGTACTTTACTTCTTCACCATATCTCCTTTTCTTTTATTTCCACCCTATTTTTAAACTCCACTTTAATTTTATCCCACACCCTAGCTGTATTTTTAGAAGAAATTTCTGTCTTCTCTAATAGCTCCTGAATATTTTCCGCTATCCATTCCTTAAATTCCTGTCTTTTCAGTAGATAGGTGGAAAAGCGCTATTGTCTCATTTTCTTTTTAATTACCATGTGTTTTTATTTTAGTTGTTATTGGTGCATGATCTGAAATAGCTATTGGGTGTGAATCAAGACCTTCAATTAAATGCACATGGTCCTGTGACATATAAACTTTGTGTAGCCCAGTTTTTGTATCTCGGGGAATCATATGTAAATTAATTCCAAACTCCTAGTGTTGAATTTACATCTTCCATGCCAAATATTTTTATAAATTTCTTAAAAACTATACCCTCCTTTGTTATATTTTCCCTTATGGGGCCCCCAGACACATCTTCACTGTTGCAAATCAAATTCCAGTACCCATCTATAGGTAGTATTCCTTGCTGAAAGCTAAATCATTTCTACCAGAATTTTCTTAAGCTCCATTATAGCAGTTTTAGGTGGAATATAATTACATGCCACTGTAATCCTTCTCCCCTGCCAGTAGCCCCTTAATAGTACAAATCTACCATTATTATCTTTTTTATCTTCTTCTATCACTATTGGAGATCCTCTTGCAATTAATATAACTGCTCCTCTTTTCCTTTGTCCCAGGTATTCCACCAAATAACCATCCTGCAAACCTTTCTTTATTAAATTCATGTGTTCAGTTATTTCCAAGTGTGTCTCCTGTAGCTTAGCTATTTGCACTCTACATTTTTTAAATATAATTCACTTCTTTTGTATTTATCTGTGAGACCATTGACATTTAAAGACATTACAGAAAGCATTATTGTATTAAAAAGTTATTTACACCTTTTATGCATAACAGCTTTTTTGTTAAATGTCTAGTTCCAGCTTTTGTGTTACATGCAAACACCGTTTGCCAGTTTGATCTTTTATACAGTTGTTTCTTGTCATATCCATTTGAGCCTATGTCACATCTTATAAAACTTTTTGTTTTATTGAAAAACACTTAAAAACACCCCAGTACCCTCTAAAGCCTGTTAGATTAATAATAGCACAGAAAACTATGTACATCTTCAAATATTGAAGTTTTATCCTGCTAATAGAAAGAAATGTTCCAAAATGACATCCACACTTACAGACTTGAGTTAACATAAAAGAAAGGTTATCTATACTAAGATGTATGGTGCAGCCTGTGCTTTAACTAAGTGCAATATGGTTTTGTCTGATATTTATCTCTCCCAGCTGAGTAAACACTTGAATGTTTTCAAAGAACATTATCTTCTAACCATTTTCGTTATCAGGTTATCTCCTGGAGAAACGGAAACACAGGATTGCTTCCAAAAGTTTAATAAAACACAATAGCGGACAACGAATGCATCAAGCGCTTTCGTTTGGTCCAATACCAAACTTTATCAAGATAAAATATACAGTGATTAATTCCACTTATATAGAGCTAACTATTAAGTTGTGTGACTTAATCAATTATAAAAATCTTAAAGCTGCCATTGCTTCTAAAAATATATAATATCATAAATAATAAAATTCTAAAAACGAACCCGTAAAAATAATGTTAAACCATGCAATGTTAATCACATTCTATCTAAGAATGACTCTGGAATATGCTTTTGACATTTATTTACATCAAAAGGTTAAAAGCACACTGTGAAAAACTATTAAAATATGTTAAGATGCTAGCTTGACCTAAGAACATCCTATTGATACTAAGTATACATTTATTTGGTAGAAAAAAGCCTTATAATATTCAATATTATTTTCATTTACTTGCTTTCTTGTAAAACGTGTTACTAGATCAAGCTAAGCACCTTAATCCAGTCATTCTCCTATGCAAGAATGAGAAAAAGCAGACTCATTTCTCTTTTGTCATGCTGTTTTAACCATACTTCTCTTCTCTCTGTTTCTCTTTTACATTGCAGTGCATACATTTCTTAAAACTGACCAAGGAGAAAGAGAAAAGTGAGAAAGAAAACAGGAGCACCTGTTTATATTAGTATCCCTAAAAATAACTGAGAAAACTTTACTCTAGCATGCACAGAAAATCATGCACTATAAAAATGGTATAATTGAGCAAAAGTTTATTTTACTTACAGTTTACTCTTCCCCTTCTCTTCTCCTCTTGTAAGTGTTTTCCCAACATTAATTACATGAAGTAGGGCATATAGTCCCCTTCAAATTTAAAACAGTTCAAAAGAGTCCCCTCCAAGTTTAACAATGTCCAGAAGAGTCCAATATTTCCAGATGTTCTTGTTCTGTTATATTTCACAAATATAATTATTGCTCTGTAATCCCACATTTCTCAATTTTTAAGTTACTGATTTTATTCCTGTTCAGCTCCATCTAACAAATCCTGTCTCTGCTTCATTTCCAACATATTCTTGATTCTTCTAGTTGACTCTTGTACTTTTTTCCTTCTGTCAAGCATTTTCCATTGAAACATTGGAAGAGGTTTCACTGGCACAGGCTCTTCATGGTCTTTATTGCCAGAAGATCAAGAAGCAGAATCTCCTTCTGTTTCACAGCACATTTTTTGTTGGACAAATTTCTGTATTTCTTCTCTACAGCATGTTCTTCATTAGAAAATGATTTTGTCCCTCCAGCAAAGAATATTTTGAAGATGGCCTGGTACAGTAGTTTGAATCTCACACCTACTTCTCAACATTCCCTGAATAGTGGAATAAATTTACTCCTCTCCTGGCTGGTGTGCAATGAGTAAGGATTCTCCACAAACACTTTGCTGTTTCCTCTTTTTAGTACTTTGTGTTTCTGCCACAGTTTTGTCAGAATCATCTCCTTCTGCTAGTAAGATTGCATCTTTAATATTAAAGGCTTAGGCTGCTTTCTTATAGCCAGGTTTGAAGCATACATGTAATTTGCCCTTTCATTTAACAACTCCTTCTGTGGAATACCAGTCCAGTTGCTTATTTGTGCTTTCTTAACATTAATACAGTTTGTTCCTTCCAGCTTCTCTGGTACAGCAGAAAATCTCTCTACATGCTCTGTCCTCTGTTTCTATTGTTTTAAACATCTCTTCTTGAGCAGTGTCATATTCAGCCAGTCTTTTCTTCATTTTGACCTCTGATTTTTGCAGTTTTATCACCTTATCTGAATATTTGTTTATAGCTTCTTCCATTTTTTCCAGCCTTTTATTATTTGAGTTGATATACTGTATAAGTGTTTCGTTTATTTTAATCAAGTCTGTGGGCAGTTGTCTTATACTTTCTCTAAGTTACTGGAAGTCATGTCTGGAGTTTGCACTACTTTTTGCTGAGCAGCTGCAGTACTTTTTCAAGTCAATGCTTTTCCTCACCTTTTGTAGCTGATTTTCTTTCCTGTCCTCAGTATTTCTTTTTTCCTGGCATCCAGGCAGTGCACTTACTAGCCAGGTACTGAAATTTTCCCAGAAATAGAAATCCACTGGCTTTCTCTTCTAAATTTCTGTTTTCACACTGCAAGAGCTAGTATTAAGTTTTTGCTCAATGTGCATACTTCTTGGAAGTCCTTTCTCATATTGTTTCTTGAGAGGTGACTTATGCCTGAGCTACAAAACATTCTCTGATCTAGCCGTGATGAAAATGTTACATATTTGCAAGAAAAATTATACAAATGTTGTGCATTCCATGGACCTGAAGCTTAGTTGAGACTCTAATAGAACTTGTTGAAGAGACAGATTTGTATCTCAAAGGATACTGTGTCTATGGTATAAACTTCCCATTTTTGTAAAACAAAGCCCATGCTTTACTCTCTTCAAAAATAATTTGGATAAATGGATGGGGAACCCTAAATTCACTTTCAGGGTACAGCCCATGTCCCTTATGGACAGAGGTAGTCTGCAAAATTACTCAGAACTCCAACATCCAAAGGTCTACTACCCTGATACTATTCCATCCCATATCTGGGGAGTTAAGATGTAATATTGTCATATCCTGGGTATAATTGGCTAGACTTGTAAAGGCTGTTGTGCCTTAACCTAGTAATCACCTATGGTGGGATCCCAGAATTAATAGATTGTATAACAAAAGGAAGATAATCATAGCAAAAATTAAGAAGTGCAGTGCCTAGCAAGGTAAAAACTCCCTCATTAATCTAAACAAGCTGCTTAGGGGTCTAATAAAATCTACCAAAGTGAAATTTGAGTGAAAAATAGCTTCCCAGGCCTAGGAGAATCACAAGGCCATGTCCGCAACTTCAAAGGCTTTTCACAACAATATCCAGAATTAATTGTAAATCAGAGCCACTTATACTGAGCCAGAAGATATAACAAATCTACTGGCCAACAACGTCGGCTCCAAGTTTAACCCCCTATCCACCTCAGATATTATTTCTATCTTCAACCATAACTTTCCCAGCTGTCACTAGGGAGCAGATCCTCAATATACCTTTCAAGGTCAAGAACATTGCATTGATTGGCCCTCTTTATCCAAGGATGCCTCTTTAATAACATGAAACAGCGCCTATCAGGTCGTATAGAGTCAATATTTTACTATAATCTCCAGACTGGCTTTGTGCCACGCAGATGGAGGATTGCAGCTGTCATACCTCTACACAAGGATGGGCCATCTACAGACCTGTGTAACTACAGACTTGTAAGTTTATCTAGTCTCATATGCAAAGCTTTGAAAGGAATTGTCATGGAAATGATAAACAATGACATAGAAAATCTTCAGACACTGGGTCCAACCCAATTTGGTTTCATCAAGGGCAGGTAATGCCTACAAACCATGGTGGACTTCTTGGAGAGGGTCACCAAAACAATGGAAAAGGACAAAATGGTGTATACTGCCTCTATTGACATAGACAAAACATTCAACACCATACCTTACTTGGGCATTGCAGACAAACTCACAACATTAGGAGTAAACCTTTGTGTTATCAGCTGGATAGCCAGCTGACTGAAAGAACCCAAGAAATTAGGAGTGTTATCTCCTTAAAAAGGACAACCACTAGCTGAGTCCCCAGGGCTTGGTGCTGGAGCCACTCCCTTTTAACATCTGCTTCCCTGAAGTCAAGGCCAACATCAAAGGCCTCTGGCTGGCCAAGTTTGCAGATGCAAGCTAAGCATGGTCATATAATCTCTCAGTGGCAGAAATACCATCCAAGAAGACCTGACACAGACCAATAGCTGTTGCCATAACCATAGTCTAAAACTCATGCCAAGAAATGCATAAGAGTATCTTTTGGGAAACTGGCTATCCCTGGAAACTACCACATTGATAATACACCCCAAAGAGTAGACCCAGTAGTCAGGGATCTAGGAACATATTTACACAGTAACCTGGCCTTTGACCAGCATGTGTCTACACCACTTAAGAAAGTCATTCTCTGTTCTTGTTCTAATTAGCCTAGTAATCACCTATGAATCTATTAACCTATGGTGGGATCCCAGAATCAATAGACTGTATAACAAAAGGAAGAAAATCATGGCAAAAATTAGGAAATGTAATGTCTAAGAAGGTAGAAACTCTCTCATCAATCTAAACAAACTACTTAGGGGGCTAATCAAGTTTACCAAAGTGAAAGTTGAGGGAAAAATAGCTTCCCACACTGAGGTGCAAGGCCATTAGAACAAGACAGCTCATCCATCTACCTGCTTAACTGAATAAACTACCTAAAACTTCAACAGGGTGTCTTTATTCCTCCCACAGTGAGGGTATCAGAGAGAGAGAGAGAGAGAGAGAGAGAGAGTCTCCTATATCTGCTAGCTTAAGTGATTTTATCTGGGCTAGTCCTTTATTCTAGTGGGTCACAGGTGGGATACCAGACTTCACTCGAGCCCTTTGGATTACCTCTGTTTTCAGAAAAAGAATACAGGGTGTAAACATGCCCTGTGCAGATGGCCTCAAAGCCCTATCTCTGTACTCGGTCTCTTGCATACTGCTGAGAGGCACTCTGTGTCTGGTCTGTAAAGCATCCTATGATCCCACTCACAGGGACCTGTTGCACATATGCAAAACAAGTAGCATCAGAATTACTCAATCTAGATATCTAAACTTCATCTGCAACATAAGTAGGACATGTTGGAAGGACAGGTATGTGTCTCAGACACTACCTATTCTGTGGAACAGGTTTCCTAGCAAATTATTCTCTAACCAGATTCAAGTGTACCATGAACTAGAGGCTGAGGGACTGAACATTTACCCTTGGTCTGGCATCTGTCTTTGTTAGACTGAGACAGCCTATAATTGACAACCCATGTTGTAACATTCCTATACAGCTTAAAATAACCCTAGGGTATCAAAACTTGTTAGATACATTTGGGAAGGAAGGCTAGGGTTCATTAGCCTAACTGTCAACTGTGAAGAAAAATGAAATTATTACAGCCAACAGTGTATCGCAAAGGTAACACAAACTAGTCACAGAAAGAGAAGTGCCTTGAGCAGACTTTACATTGCGTTGAGGTGTGTGACATCCCTGCACTGGCCCAGTAATCAAGGAGCCTCAATCCTCACCACTGGCAACAGCGAGGGACATACACAATGGGATTAACAAGTACACACACAGTAAAGTGCAGTTTCCCTTTAAGAGCACACAGAAACCACAGTCAGTCTGGGGCTGTTTTCTCCCTCTTTCTCCAGATCCCCAATAAGACTCCCCACAGGCACAGCTATAGGGTTGAGATCTCAGCTGAGTGGTCAGTCCTGAACCTCAGCACCCTCTCTGTCCAGCCAGTGCTTCGTGTCTCTGCTCAAGTAGCTGACACACACACACACACACACACACACACACACACACACACACACACACACACACACACACACACACACACTTTGAGATTTAATTTATGTAAAAACACACACACACCTGGGAAAGGCTGGCACAGGTTTACTAACTATGCCCCCTTCTGCCTAGACTATAAGGTAGTTATCACTGCCATCAAACACTATTTTTATCAGCTACTACAAGGCCCTTACAAAGAGTGTCCAATACTCCTGTGTAATTTTACTAGTATCCAAATTGTAGTGTTGACCAAGATTTGCAAGGCTATTTAGGAATGGCAGTGTTATTGTCACCAAATACACATGCAAGTACAATAAGAGCTTAAATATCTCAAAACAAACCAGCCACAAACATAAGTGTAAATATATTTAATAATAAAAGAACAAGACAAGACTCAGTCAATCAACACAGTTACGTCAGAGTTCAAAATCACAGAAAATATTTTAAAACAACATTGCAGGACAGTCTCAAATAAATACAGAAAGCATCTAAACTAATCTTTACTGTATTCCTATCTATATCTAAAAGAGATACTGTGCCCTGAATCTTACTTGTAGAACAACACGCAAGCAGAAGTAGATGATGATGATGATGATGATGAGTGGATGTTCATGACAGGTCCAAGACAAAATACAAAATGTACAATCTCTCTCTCTCTCTCTCTGTGAGAGTTCTTAAATTAATATCACATTACGGCTAGGTTAGCCTGGATGACATCACTTTTTGTCATCTGGCTTTAGTTGCCAGGCTAAACAGAAATTTAACAGAATATTAACATCTCGGTGTTAAAAATACATATCTCTCAGATATTTGCTCAGAACTGTGTAGCTGCTAGGAAGTCGTAAAGCAATAAAACACTTTACATTTTAAACCTGGTAATTAATTTTCTTTCAAGACATTAGGAAAACTTCTAGTTCTAGACATTGTGTCTGCTTTTGCATTGAAACTGAGAGATAACATCTTTTATTTATAGCTCAGCTTTGCAAGTTAATCTTCTGTGTTCCAGCAGGGTATGCTGTGGTTGCATTCTTGGAGCTCAGTACATAACATACAGTTCTGTATAAATCATACCAATATTCATAAATGACATAAAATTATTTACAAAATTCTAGATAGCCGGACTGGCAGTGTCTCCTTTTGTTACATTTCTATATAAATCATATTAATATTCTCAAATGACATATAATTATTTACAAAATCCAGCTAGCTGGGCTGGCAGTCTTTACTCTATGTCACAAGGTGTACAGTATACAAGCATTAAATTGGAATCAAAGGAGTAACAAGAAGAGAGTGTGCAGAAGGTTTAGCCTTGTAAGCTGTAGTGGGGTAACACTAGTTGTTTCAAAGACAAAGAGTAAGTAATGAAAGACACAGAGTGAGTTTCCAAGGTGTGGTCAAAGAATCCACTTATGCTGTACTGACAATGTCAGAAAAAGGACAAATCATGGTTTGAATGCACCAGTAAATACTTAGAAAAGTAAAAACATTTTTGGCATTCAGAAGCCATGTAGCTGAAGCACTATAGAATGGCTGAAGAATCTAGCTTTGCTGGGTCTTGCTTTTAGTTATGAATGGGTTAATAGATTTTGAACTATACAGTTTTATGTTGGTTGAATATCCTACAATAGGTATTCTGTTTGGGATGAAATATGTCAAACCCCTCCCCCATTTAGACCAATAATGTCTGCACCACACAATAGCACTGAGGGAGTCTCACTGTTTCTAGATTATTTATTAAATCCTATAGTTCAGGCATAGCCATTTTACATCAGAGATTCCTGGGATTTTTTGAACAGCGTTAAGTCCTTTCAAAATGTGTATATATATATATATATATGAGGAAGGCAATTGTTATATGTTGACCTTAGTTGTGGTGTCTTTCCAACAAGAAGGTATTGAATGTATTAGATTATATCTAAGCAAGTATACAGATGTAGATACTTCTCTTGTTGAATTATATTGCTTCCTCTTAGAAATAGTGCTAGAAATTAATATCTTTCTGTTTAATCATAGATATTATAAACAACTAAGGGTGGTAGTTAAGGGGTTCTCAGTAGCTCTAGCCTTTGCCAGCTTAGTAGTAGGCTGGTGGGAAAGAGAAATTTTGAGTAAACTAGATTTTGTTAAAAACATAGTTTCTTATTGGCAGTTTGTCTATTTTTTTTATTATTATTAACAATGATCAACTAGAACTCAGTAACACCAATCACATCTTAGCCAGTATTAATAATAGTTTCATTTTTTTTAATTTGTATTAGGAGGTGAAGGCTACATACTTTGTTTCCGAGATGTATGTTTAAATTGTTACACTAATAACAATAAATTTATAGGTAAAAGAGAACCTTTTCCAACAGTTATCTGCACCATAGAAGTAACCATAAAATGCCTAGACGCCAGTATATAAGAGCCTGTAGGATGACAATTAAAGATAGTGACTTTTTAGAAGAGGTAAACTTTATTACTGCCTTGTTTAAAGAAAGAGGCTCTAAAGTAGAATGTTAAATAAACATGCCCAGGAAATAATTTCCAATAGATCTGAACAATTTGAGCCCATCTGAGTAAAAGGGTTTCAACAAAAAGCTAAAGAAAGTTTTACAGAGGAAACAGGGCTAGATATGCCATATAAATGTTTGTAGATAGTACTGATATCAGAAATATATGTAATAAATGGAAGATTATAGAAGGTAATAGAGACCTAGTTGACATCTTAGGAAAATAGCCTTTCTTTGTTTATAAAAACATGTTACAGTTATCTGATTGTCTCAAGGCTTGGCTTCTGTCTTGCTGGTGTAAAAGTATTACCATTTTGTAAATTCCTGCATATCATTGCTAGAATCTCCTTGTGTACTGACTGAATGTTCTTCTCAAACAATCTGGAAATGTAGAGCTGATAAGTATATTTTTTTGGCAATTTAACTGTTGCTCTTTAACTGTTCATAGTTCTGCACTATCTTTAATTTTGCTTGACTGAATTATTTATGTATTTGCTGGCAGAATTTAGTTTTCTGATCTTGCTGAAACTTTTTTTCTCCTTCCCCCACCCTATTCCTGTTGTGTTCTTAAAGTTGGTGGCTTTTGCAGTTGCCCGCCCCTACTGTAAATTTGATCTGGGACACTCCTCCCACTCCCATCTCTTTAGCTCATTCTACCTAACACAGAGATGATTTGGGAAGGCCAAACCCCTTAGTCACTTAACCGTGAATTATCTTCTGTTCCTGCTCTCTCCCTTTTTACTTTATAAAAAAAGACACTTTATTCACCTGCTAATATTTTCTACTTTGTGTTTCTTCCTACTACTGTGTTACGTCACCTTGCTGTGTTTTTTCCTGCTACTTGCTGCCTGTTCTTTAAAGTGTTCAACTGCATCTTTTCTGCTGCATTTATTACTGCTTGCTTATAGCCTGCTTAAATTGTTAAGTGTTATTCTAAGCTCTTAGTTTTGGTTTAAGTGCTTAGGCTTTAGGTCTACCCCTTAGCGCTCCCTGGCCTTTCTCCCTCAGATTCTGACAAATATGGATGGACGATTTCCTACAGTTTCTCCTGCCAGTGTGGTTGATATGAAATCCTGAGACAGTGTAGCAACTGCCTCATGTACACAGGCAACCATCTAATACTACCACCTAGGAACACTACTTGTGAGAGATGCAATTACATTAGGAACCTAGAGTCCAAGCTCTCTCACCCTTCAAGCTAGTATATCTAGCACCAAAAAGATTATCAGCACAATCAATACACCTCAAACACCACCCACACCTACACAGCACACACCTACATATGCGGACGTCTTCCACATAAACATACCCAAACAAAGGAGACCTCAGAGGCAAAAACACACATGATCTCCATGGCCCTCCACACCACATACCATGCATAGTCCACACACTTGTGCCTCACAGCCACTAAGGCTTCACCATAAACCCAACATATTAGTCATAGGAGCCTCCATTGTGAAACACACAGATGTGCCTCTCACCAGGCTGGATAAGGAGAAAGTCATGGTTAGTTGTCTGTCAGGTGCCAGAATCCACCATATCACATATGCACTCATGTCTGTCAACAACAGGTACTGTTACGACTCTGTCATAGTCCATGTTGGTGTGAATGACTTAAGATGTACCTCTCTGGACTGTATGAAGAGAGACATGATTGAGCTTGCTGATAATGTGTCCCAGGCGGGTATGTCCCTTGCCTTAAAGCAGCATTCTGCTGTTACCCAGAATGATGCCTGAATACAAACAGAAAATAATTGACTTTAGCAGTTGGCTTAGTTTCTGGTGTCATTTCAGGGGGATCCAGTACCTGACAGCCAGGGAAGATATGATCGACAGATCATGATGCTTTGCCAGAGATGGCCTGCATCAGTCTCACCTGGGCTTCAAGCTTCTGGAAAAAGCTCTTGCCTCCCTTGTAGTGCCTTTTTTTAGAAAAAGTGATGCGGTTAAAACTATCGACCATAAAAATTTCAACAAAACACATATTAAAGGTCATGCTGCTAAAAGCTAGGAGTCTAAACATGAAACTGCACTCATTGCAAGCATTACTAACTCTGGAAAATGCTGACATCTGTGAAGTCACAGAAACCTAGTTCAAAGCTGCAGAGAGCACCCCAGCCTTACTTGGTTACTCATCCTGTCATGCATTCAGACCGCAGACTATGGACAGTAAAGCCAAAGGAGGTGGAGTTTCACTATACATTAAAGACATACACACCTTCAGGCTGGTTAAACAGTTTGACACACAGGAGACACTCCAGGTGCAATTAGCCATTGACAAGACCTCTATTCAATTCATAGATAGCTACCAGCCCTCAAATCTGACTCAAGATGCACAATCTGCCTATCTGGATCTGTTCGAATCTGTCAAGATTCAACCCTTTACCCTGATCCTGGGTGACTTTAACTTCCCAAACATAGATTGGATGCACTACTCATGCCAGAACACAAATACCCAGAGATTCCTTGATTTTGTCAATGCAAATGCCTTGGAACAGCTAGTCGATACCCCCACAAGAGGTGATAATATCTTGGACTTAGTATTAACCAACATGAGTAACCACTACAGCATCTCTATAGTATCATCCTCCCTGGTAAGATCCGACCACAAAGCGGTCACTTTCAAAGTCATCATCTCCCCCAACTCCCTTCTAGCTAGGATTAGACATAAAAACTTCTCCAAAGCTGATTACAGCCTCCTGAGGGATGGTATAAACAGCTTCACAGCCACTCCCCATCTGTAGGAACTGGCACCAATATCCAAAACTACACCAAAGCATTATATGAGCATTTATATAGATGCATGGAATCAGGAATACCTGACAGGACTAAATCATCCTCCTCAAGGAAGAGTAAACTCATCTGGTGGACATCTGCAATAAATAAACTCTGTAACAAAAGGAAAAAATTGCTGTCCAAGACCAAGAAAGAGCAGGTGCCCAATTGGAAGTAATGTCTCCTTAGCCTGAACAAGCAAATAAGAGCACTAGTGAAATCATCCAAAGCAAACTTCAAGTGCAAATTGGCCACCTATACTAGAGACAATCATAAGACCTTCTTCACATATGTCCACAACCTCAAAGGAAGCACCCAGATCTGTTCAGAACTGGTGGTTAAGGACACCACATATACAAATGTTGTAGATCTAGCAAACTTACTGGTTGACAGATTCAGTGAAAACTTTACCCCTCTGTCCTCCCCATCAGTAAATCAGGACATCCCCAGTACCTGCACCCTTCCCCCTTATATCTATGGAACAGGCCATCACTGCTCTCTCAAAGGCAAAAGGTACAGCCTCCATGGAACCTGATAACATCCAAGGCTGCATCCTACGTGAACTCAGTCAGGAACTTGCAGCAGCATTAGGCACCCTATTCAACCAAAGCCTCTGTACCAGCTTCATCCCAGCTGAGTGGAGGACAGCCACTGTCATCCCTTTACACAAAGGTGGAGCGTCCACCATTCCAGGAAACAATAGACCCATCAGCCTAACTAGCCTGATCTGCAAGGTCATGGAATGGATTATCATGGACATCATTAACAAGGACATTGGCAACCTCCAACTACTTAATCCCACAGAGTTTAGCTTCATCAAGGGGAGGTCATGTCTGCTAAATTTTGTCGACTTCTTTGAGACAGTCATCAAAGCCATAGACAGATTCACTAAAGCCATGGACTAGGGGAAGGTGGTGCACACCACCTACCTTGACCTGGCTAAAGCCTTTGACACTATTCCCCACTCAGGCATAATAGATAAACTCTGTCAACTAGGCATTAATCCATATGTTACCAGATGGGTAGCAAACTGGCTCACTGATGGAACCAAGACACTCTGTAATCACCAAACGTAAAAACTGTTTAATATGAAGCTTTCAGGTCTACACCCTTCATCAGCATACAACTTAATGTCTATTCATCACATTTAAATGGAGAAACAGTTACAATCACATGAACAAACCAGCCATACAAAAGAAGCTTATTAACATATCTCATTAAAATTTAAAAACACATATACTTAAAATACTAAACATTTTCCCTCTGTTTTTTAACTAATATTGGCTTCAAACTTACTTTATTATTCAAGCCAGGCATTTTATCAGCCTGCAACAGATTATCCATTCATATTCTTTCAGTTGTAATAAATTATCCACATCTCCCCCTCATACCATATTCAAAACATAAATACACCTAAATTTAAAAGAATGCGAGCTATAAGTCATTAAATGTCTGTATAGGCCATTAGTTTCAACTTTTCTCTTAATTTGGATTTATGTTTTATTATTCTGTCTTTTAACCTTCTTGTAGTTTTACCTACATAGAACGCATTGCATTCCATGCAGGTAGCTAAATATACTAGCCCCGTGGTGGTGCAATCAGCATTACATCTAATGGAAAAATTTTCATGGGTTACAGGATGTTGAAAATTATCTCCCCCCACATATATATCTGCGCAACATGTACATTTAAAACACTTATGCGTTCCTGTCTTATTGCTTACTGGTTTCCTTCCATTACCAAAATCCTTATAACAAAGCATTTGTTTTAGAGTTTGTCCATTCCTAAAGGCAAACTTAGGTGTTGGACCCAATACATGTTGCAATTCTGGCATTGCCATCAATATTACCCAATTTTTATGTATGATATTACATACATCCTTGGTGTTACCATTAAATGTTGTCACAAATCTCAATGTGTTGTCAGTATCAGGCCTATCCAATTCTAATACCTGCTCAATTTCCTGGCTTTGAACAGAGGTAAAGACTGGACAATAGACATTCTTCCGTTTTTGTAGTATTTCATTGTAAATCTTATATACATCATTGCTACAATAACCATCATTTATAAATTCATTCTTCATAGCCACCATTTGTTCAAGAAAACAAGTCTCTTCTGAAGTTAATCTACTCACTCTAATCATCTGTGATTTTAAGATACCTTTGTATACATGCAGCAGGTGCATACTAGTTGTCCTTAAATACCTAGTTGCATGCACTGCCTTCCTATGTATCATAGTCTCCAGGTTATTCACTTTCCTATAAATGTTAACATCCAAGAATACCATACTCTTATTTGAGTAAGACATCTTAAATTCTAAGAAAGGAGTGGAACTATTAATGTAGGTTAAAAGTTATTAAGTTCTATTTCACTACCAGTCCATACAAAAAAACAATCATCAACAAATCTACTATAACATTCTACATATTTACTATGAATCATTTCACTATTGAGTATGTGTTGCTTTTCCCACATATATAGAACTAAGTTGGCAAAAGTATTAGCAACTGATGTGCCCATCGCCACACCTGTCAATTGTTGAAAACATCCTTGCCAAATATAAAAATATTCTTCGTTAGTACTATATGTAATAAGGAGCAAATATTTTCAATTTCCCTAGGTTGAGAAACATTTTGCATTAATAAAAATCTCCTTATACTTTCTATACCATATTCAATAGGGATCACTGTAAATAATGAAACAATATCCAATGTAACAAAAATATATTCATTTACAGTATTGTTTCTGTGCCATTCATTAAGTTTCTGTAAAAGTGCACAGTGTCTTTAATTATACTCTCACATTTTGGTAGAAACTTAGCTAGCATTAACTGTAAGTATTTGGATATTGGTTCGGTCACCCAGCCTTTACCCGAAACAATTGGTCTCAATGGGGGGTCTACCAAAGACTTGTGTATTTTTGGTAGCCCGTAGATTTGTGGAATTTTTGGACATGACACAGTAAAATAACTCAGTAAATCTAGACTAATATCTTGATTCAGTTGCATTTCATAAATAGCTAAATTTACTTGGGATATCTGGTCTTTCACTTCCAAAGGAGTCAACTTCTTAAAAGTACATCCATCAGATAAAAAAGTAGAGCATTTGTTATTATACCATATTCTATCCATAAGTACAGTGGCACCACCTTTATCAGCCTGCTTTATTATAATATCAGTGTCATTCTTTAAAAATGTCAGAGCTTTATATTCTTCATAGGACAGATTATATTTAACATGTTTTTTAGTGCTTATAGCATATAAGGCCCTAAGTTCCAACTCAACCAGCTCAATAAAAGCTACTAAGACCGGAGACAACTGGGGCAGGAAGGTACTAGACCTTCTACATATTTGTTGTGCTGTACAGGATTGTTTAAACATCGTTCGCAACATCACATTCCTAGCAAAAAGCTTTACATCAGTAATAATATCAACAATAGTGTCCTTAAAAGAAGGTATGAATCTCATACCATTCATTAATAAATCATAATAAACTGGCTCAAAAGTCTTACTTGAAATATTCAATGTACCTTTTATCAATTTTCCGACAGCATCTGAAGCTACAAAGCTTAACTGCTGCGGTATATGATTCCGCTCTTCTTCATGAGATGGTAAATTCCAGGTTATTGCAGCAGTTGTTTGTTTGTTGGAAAAAAGCTGCAACTGCTTAGCCGTTACTAACGCCGAGATATTTTGCTCGGTATTTTCGGGCTGTCGTACTTTCTTTTGCTTGCTTGCATTGGCGACTGCAAAGATTTTTGCGTCGCATTGTTCCCTTGTGTTACCCTTTCCTGTATTATCACCTTTTCTGGCTGTTTCAGTCTGAAGGGTAAAAAAGAAGAAATATCGGATTGCTTAGCTTTTTCTTTAGCCGTTGGTAGCATCTTGCCTGGTTGCGCGTTGTTCTCCATAACACGCTCTCCCTTTGCATGTTTACTTTCTTCGAGCGAAGCACCGGAAGTAACTTCAACTTCCTCAATTTCTTCAGCTCGGGGTCTGGTCTGCCTTACAGGATCTTCATTGGCTACAACTGAGGCAAAGCTTTGGAGCTTCTCTGCATGCTTTGGCTTCTGAGACTCTAGCGTTGGTTATGGAAGGAGATAGTTATTCTTCTTTTTTGGCAGTTGGATATGTTCAAACTTCTAAAGATTGACCAGGAATTCATGGTCTTTATGAAGTCCAGGGAACCCAGCCAGACACAGTTGCCTACCCCTATGCTTTTTCCCAGCAAATGAAGGAAGGATGTTACCTTCCAAGAAGATTCTGACAACTGAGATCTGAGTATGTGGAGGAATTTTCCTATTCTGAGCACGTTCGCTCTGAGTCTTACTCTGACTCTGAGTCAGATGATACTGTCTCTTCTGCCCCCCCCCCCGGACTTATCCTTCATGGGTACTATGTGTAAGATGAAGGAGGCCCTTAACTGCAAGAGCAAGGGATTCTGTTGGGCTCAAACCCATTATAGAGAGCTTCTAAGTCTAACATCCTGCTGACCACTGGCTATTCTTCCTGTACATGTAGTGCTAGATGATGTCTTTGGTGATATCTCTACACCCAGACTCCCTGCCACTAGCATCAAGAAAACCAGATAATTTCTATTGAGTGCTTGACACTCAGAAACATCTCTACAAAAGTCCACAAGCTGATCCTTCAGTCATATATACTAAATCCTGCAAGGGTGCCCCGAAGGGTGCAGCTAGACACCCTTTACTAAATGACAAAAAAAGCAGACAGCTGGATAGATTTGGAAAGATGGAATATACTTCTGTTACCCTGTCTGTGAAAGCCCTTAATTGCCAGTTTCACGTGCTGAAATATTTAGAGTTTCTAATAAAAAAAGTAATTTCTTCTTCAGAAGACATTACTGACAAGACCTTACAGCGAGTCATACAGGAAATGGCTAGATCAACATGTTAGGTCCTCAGGTGCTCTCTAAATGTGGTTACGATGCACTGGATGTATCTTGTAGGGAGGTAAGTTCTATCATTTGTAGACATGTTTATCTGAGGACTCAGCCACTCTCTAACCAGTTAAAGGCTGAACCCCTGGATGCCCCACTGGATATGGAGTTCCTTTTTGGCCCTCCTGCATAAAAAAGTATTTGAGAATTTGGACAAACAAGGAAAACAAATTAAAACTGTGAAGGAATTTTAACTATCTCCCACTCCTAGATATAATAGAAATTATCCTTCTAAACCTTGCCCCCCTAGACAAGACAAGTAGAGGCCTGTCCATGAAAAGAGGCCTAGACAGTCTAGAAGGTGGTAATCTGATCAGCACCATAGACCTGTGGGTTCCAAGGACCCTATCCCCCAGGGAACAGCTGTAACTATGCACAGCCCCTCATTCCCTACCCCAACCTGCCCATCAAGGAGACTTTCTTCTTTTTACAACAATGGAGACTCTTCACCAGAGACCAGTGGGTCCTACACATCATAGAAATGGTGTATATCTGAAGTTGTTAATCTTCTTCCTATTGATCACTGATGGGTTTGACTCCGAGCCCTAGGAACAGAGTCAGCCTTATACCAAGCTTGCGTGCACCAAAAACTCTCAAGCTAAGCTGCTACCCACAATGCCCTTTGCTCAGTTACCTCAGATCTTGTTTGCTGCGCAGCCATATAGCAGCGTTTCACCGAGCTCTCCAGCTAAGTGATTTTTTTCTGATACATTTACAAGATTTTGTAGAAGTGTTTTCCTGTTTATAGTCTGATGTTCATCATGTTACACTGCTGCAGTCATTACACTTGGGTTATCCTGCCATCAGGCGGTTCCCCAGTCGGCCCGAGTTCCAAAGTCTTGGTCCGGCATCGGTTGCTGTCGCCTCCTCCCTGACTTCACTATGACAGGGGTATATAAGATGCAGCCGACGCCATTTTCTTCAGTCTTTCTTCCCGCGTGGTGCCTGAAGCAAAAGCAGTTCGCAAGTGCCGGTCGGCCGACTCCTGAGATTTTCATTCCGAATCCAGAACCAAAATCTTCTACAAAGCTAAGTACCCCGTTGGGGAAACGTTTTCTTGCCGCAGACCGATGTCAGTAAAAGTTAATAACTGTATTTCTTGTGGGAAGCAAATACCTCATAAGGATTTCCATTCCTATTGTATCCCATGCCTAGGTCCAGACCACGACGTCACTGGTTGTCGTTTTTGTGCTAGGTTTAACAAGCGCACTATTAAATGTCAGTTTGATTTTGCCCGGCATTATTTTGGCAGAAAATTTAATTACACCATGCCATCAGAACTTCCGACAATTGGAATACATAAAAAGCGCAAAGACAAGGACAGGCATCTGAGGCCCAAGCCTGACGACGAAGCCTCTTCTAGGCCGGTCGCCGGTTCTGCGGTTTTCAGCGAGGCGCCTTCGCAGCCCCTGACGACCGCTTTTACAGAACCACTAGCCATCTCCGACTCCCACGTGGAGATGGCTGGGCCTTCGGACGCACAAGTTTTTCAGCCTACCGAGGCTGACCCTTCAGAGGGATCGAGAGTAGCTGAGCAACCTGAGGCTTCAGAGGGTGTTTTCTGACCTACTCAGTTAACCATTAAACCCCCTGCTAAGTCTAAGCCTGCTTTAAAAACAAAGAAACAACTACAGCATTCTCCAGGACAGGCCTCCATGCCTAAGAAACAAATGCTCAAAATGGCCGAAGACCTAATCACTCTGATATGGGTCCCATCCCCCTCCTGATAAAAGGCCCAGACAGGATGCAGACTATGACTCATCCGACCAGGTGTCCATTTCTTCAGATTCATCCTCAGACGTAGGATATTCTTTACCCCCTTATGAGGACTGTGATGCTGAGGAATCAATTCCATCAGCCTCTCCGCCTGAGGACTACTCCTTTGGGGAAACCTTACATACCATGAGGGAGCATTTCCATTGGGAAGACCAGGATTACTCTGAATCCAAGAAAAGGCTCAGAGACTTCCTTTTATTACCTCAACACAGACCCCTTGCTATTCTGCCAGTGTTAGACATTGTGGATGATGTGTATACTGAATCCATCTTAAATCCTGACTCCTTACCTCCAGCCCCAGTTAAACCTGACAAATATTAGAGTCCCTGACTCACACAAATTTCTGTATAAAAGCCTTGTTGCTGACCCTGAAACTATGTCTCAGGGTCCCAAAGGGATTAAGGTCACATCAGCAAAAAATCCAGTACCCTCTGACAGAGATTCCAGAGCATTAGACAGATTGGGAAAGAAAGTATATACGTCTGCAACCTTAGCAATGAGAGCCTTAAATTGCCAGTTTCACGTGCTAAAATATCAGCAATTTTTGATGTCTCAGTTAAAACAAAAAATGCTTCCAGATTCAGATCCTACTAATTTTAAAGAAATGCAGGATTTATTGCATGCAGCTGAACAAGTGGGAAAGCATACTTTGCAATTTGGTTTTGATTCTTTAGAGGCCTCCTGTAGAGCAGCAGTTACAGGCTCTGTCATTAGAAGGCATGCTTGGTTAAAAGAACATACGTTACCAGATCATGTTAAAGCAAAATTATTGGATGCACCTTTACAGCTGGATGTGTTATTTGGAGTTAAGGCAGAAGAGGTATTAAAGAAAATGGAGGATAAGGCAAAATCTATGCAAATGGTAAAGGATTTCTTACAGTTTCAGCCACCAAGATTTAGCTGAAATTGGCCAACAAAGAATTGGTCCTTTCCGGCTACAGACAGACCTCAAAGGGGCAGATACAGACGTCCGAGAGGTAGAGGTCAACCACAAGGTCCTTACAGGCCTCGACAATGGGGTGCACCAGGCCAGAAAGAATGGGAAGACAGGCCCCAACCATATAAAAAGCAGCCTCAATGACTTCCCATTACAGCTGCCAAACAACTCTCTCTTGGCAGCCCCCTTGGGAGGAAAACTAGCACTTTTCTATCACAACTAGCATTGGATCACCAAAGACAAATGGGTTCTCAACATTGTATCTCAAGGTTACAGGTTCCACTTTCACACTCTGCCAAGGTTAAAAGGAATGCCAAATCTGCCACCAAATCAATGGGCAGAGGCTCAAAAACAAATTACAGCACTCATGGATATGAGAGCTATTCAAAAGGTACCATCACAGGAGCAAGGACAATGATTTTATTCAAGACTCTTTCTGGTTCCCAGAAAGGACAAAGCCTGGAGGCCCATTCTGGATCTTTCTTCTTTAAACACTTACCTGGATGTTCCGAAATTCAAAATGTTGACACTACAGCAGCTTCTTAAGCTTGGCTCGTGACCTTGGACCTCAAGGAGGCATAGCTGCATGTCCCTATCAGACAAAACTGCAGAAGATACCGCAGATTCATAGCAGGTTCAATGCACTATCAATTCTCTGCGCTGCACTTTGGCTTATCTACTGCGCCCAGGTCTTCACAAAGTGCCTGGCACCAGTAATTGCATTTTGCAGACAGAAAGGAATTTAAATTTATCCGTACCTGGACGACTGCCTGATTCAAGCAGAGAGCAAGGACATTCTTCTAGAGCATCTGGCATTTGTAAAACAGTTATTAAGTTGCCTGGGATACACAGTAAACGAAAAGAAATCAAAACTAGTGCCCTCACAAGAGATAATATTCCTGGGTGCCAGCTTGAACACAACGGCCCAGATGGCTTATCTCATGCCAGACAAGCAAGGACAACTGACTCAATACTTTCAATTGATGGCAACAAAAACCCAACTCCCTGCAAGAAAAATTCTGCAGGCCTTGGGTTACATGGCATCTTGCATACTACTAATTCCATATGTCAGACTGCATATGAGGAAACTACAATGGTACCTAAAGAGTGTATGGTCTCAACACTGTCAAAGTTTGGAAACCGTTATACCACTAATTCCTTGCCTTCAACAGGAGTTTCGATGGTGGGCTCAAGCTTGTCACCTCAACAAGGGACAGCCTTTTACTCATCCCACAACCAGGCAACACTGACAACAGATGCATCGGATTACGCCTGGGGAGCTAACAAGGCAGGAAAATGTATTCAGGGCAAGTGGCCCGCAGAACAAAGGCATCTTCACATCAATCAAAAAGAGATGTTAGCTGTACAGAATGCCCTTATAGCTTTCAAGGACCTGTTGCATCCAGGAAAACTATTACTAAAAACAGACAACACCACAGTTATGTGGTACATAAACAAGCAAGGGGTAACTCACTCCTACCCCCTCTGCAGACAAGCCATGACCTTGTGGAACACAGCTCTAAACTATCAAGTTCATCTGCAAGCACAATTCCTGCCAGGAGAGAAAAACACACTGGCAGACAACTTAAGCAGCAACATCATGGATCCCCATGAATGGGAATTGAATCCACAAATATTCAGAATGATAACATAGAAATGGTGGAGCCCGGACATAGAGCTTTTTGCATCCCCCATGAACTGCCAGCTACAGAAATTCTGCACAAGGAGTTACCATCCACAAGCATGGAAAGTGGATGCCTGCTCATTCAGCTGGAAAAACCTACAAGTATACGCTTTCCCTCCACTACCTCTCCTTCCAAAGGTTCTCATAAAAGCCAGGCAAGAAGAGCCAAAGATGATCCTGATTGCTCCAGACTGGCCACGCCAGCACTGGTACCCAATCTTAAAGAATTTAGCACAAGAACCACCCTGGATATTGCCTCAAATCCAACATCTGCTGACTCAGCACAACAATCAGATACTTCACAGTCAGCTAAAGACCTTAAACCTAGCTGCATGGAAAATTCCTTAGTCAAGCAAGCAATGCCTCTCTCCAAAGCTGTTATGGATGTCATTCTGGAGGCCAGAAGGCCTAGTACCAGGAAAGCCTATTTGGATAAATGGAAGAGATTCTGTGCCTGGAACCAGGCTCACAGCCTTGACCCTCTTGTCCCAAACATTCCTCAGATTCTACAATATTTAACTGAGATGCTGGACAAAGGCCTCTCTTTTTCATCCATCAAGATTCACGCCTCTGCCATCTCTGCTCGATTACAACACGGATCCACCAATTTTCTCTAATCCATTGCTAAAACAGTACCTCAGTGGGGCTAAAAACATAAGACCGCCCTGTAGAGCACCTACTCCAACTTGGGACCTCAACTTTGTTTTGGAAAAATTAATTTTACCTCCCTTTGAGACAGCTAACACAGCAGAATTAAAATATATTTCTTGGAAAACTGCTCTGCTCCTGGCAATAACATCAGCTCAAAGAGTTTCAGAATTACAGGCACTAATGGCAGTGGAACCTTTCCTCATTTTTCACCAGGACAGGGTGTCCTTAAGAACTAACCCTACGTTTATGCCAAAGGTGGTTTCAAGTGTGGCTCTAAACCAAACTATTCACTTGCCAACGTTTTATCCAAAACCACAGAATAAAGGGGAGAGACTACTGCATTCTTTGGACATTCACAGGCAGTTACGTTTCTACTTGGACAAAACCAAAGCTTTCAGAAAATATGAGCAATTACTGGTAGCATATGCTGCAGGAGCACAGGGAAAAGCCATTTCAAAACAGACTATTTCAAAATGGATAGGACATTGCATACGTTTCTGCTACACACACCATGGGAAACCTATACTAGCAGCATTAGATCTCACTCCACCAGGGCAACAGCCACTTCAGCTGCCTACCTCAGAGGAGTGCCTACCACGGACATTTTGGAAGCAGCAACATGGAGTTCTGTGCATACCTTCACCAAGCATTACCATCTGCCTTTATACTCTAAATCCAGAGCTGGCATCGCCACTGTTGTGCTGCAGGGCCTTATAGCCACACCTAATGCCTTATAGAACTGGCCACCCTACATCAGCTTTCGGATTCTACCCAAGTGTAATGACTGCAGCAGTGTAACACAATGAACATAGTACAGTTTTGTACCTACCATAAATGTAGATGTTCGAGTGTATACACTGCTGCAGTCCAGATTACCCTCCCTCTTTCCCCTCTTACTTGCTGGTACGTACCTGTATCTTCTACCCTTTACTACCTACGGGGAGTATTTGCTGGTAATTAAAAGTTGTTGTTTGCTTTTCCTATCTATGTTTTATTAGCAATTTGAATTGCCTATCCATTTGGGGGCACCTGACATCCGGGGCAAGAAAAACTGAAGAAAATGGCATCAGCTGCATCTTATATACCCCTGTCGCACTGATGTCAGGGAGGAGGCGACAGCAACCGATGCCGGACCAAGACTTTGGAACTCGGGCTGACTGGGGAACCGCCTGATGACAGGATAACCCAAGTGTAATGACTGCAGCAGTGTATACACTCGAACATCTACATTTCTGATAGGTACAAAACTGTACTTTCTTGATATCTATATTGTTTCAGCTTTACCCACAGGTATCTCTTTCTTACCATTGTTGGTATTTTCTAACTTTCTACCCTTGTGGTATCTTGTTACCATTGTTGCTATTTCCTCTCTTTCTTCTTCATTTCCTCCACTTTCCTCACTCTTTCCCTTTTGCGTAAGAGTGTGTTCTGGGATGTCTGAAAAGAAAGGAACTACAGGGTTTAAACACTGCTCTTCTTGCAGTGTTAAACTGCCGAATAGTGACCTCCATGAAGAATGTGTGTACTGTTTGGGGGTTTTGCATTTGTTGGCAAAACCCCCGTGTGATATTTGTCCTAGCTTCAGTCAGTGGATGCTGAATGAACGTCGTAACAAACTGATTTTGAAGGGCCTGCTTGCTTCACCTTTTTCGGAGGATGTTTCTGCGACGGAGGTCTCATCCCCTCCTTCTGTGGGCAAGAAACGTCCTCGCTCGGACCCCTCCACCGGCTGGTGACAGAGGTAAAACTCATAAACACAAGGCCCATAAATCCTGCTCAGAGCACCGTTCTGCCTCCTCGGTTCCGACTACTACATCGGCTCCGAGCTCGGCTCTGGCGAAGCTTACCGAGGTCGCCTCATTGGCGCCCACCCCGGCACTGATGACTACGGCACCATCTACTGCCTCGGTTCCGATCAGCTTATCTGTTTCTGTCTCGGCACTGACCTCCCATTTCTGCTCCGATATCGGTTCCGACAACTATCTCAGAACCGTTTTTGTCATCTACCCCTGTTGTAACCTCAGCTCCGAGCCCGTTCGCAGATCCAACCATACCATTGTTGCCGGTTTCGAAATTGGAATCGTCTGCGCCGTTCTGTGATACACCACGGACCCGATATTTGTTGACTGTGGATCCATTTGCCGGACAAGCTTGCAGCCCCTTTTTGGGCCAGCTTGATTCCCCCTCAGGGGCATCAGTGAGATTCACCAGGAGCCTTCCTGAAGTGGATATGGTGTGCCTTTTTGACCAGCTGCTGACTGCCAGGGGAATTTCAAGTCCGCCTAGACCCTATCCCATTCCAGGCTTTGGGTCTATTACTCCAGCAACCCCTACTTACTCTCCTCCCTTGGATCCCAAGGTTCCAAGGCTCATTTATCCAACTTTCTTCTAGAGGACTCCCTTCCTCAACACCAACAACAACACTGTATGAAGCCCCGAGACCCCTTTGAGTGTCGGTTCTGTCAGAACCCACTCTTCCTCAATCTTATTCTTGGGGGTGGAACCACTGGTTCCGGTCTCAGTTCCAACGATATTGTCAGTCCACGACTTCGGATCCGAGGGTGACTACAACTCCGAGACTGCTTGAAGCTCCATCCTCGGGGGCAGACCGTCTGGAGCAGGGTGTGACCCCGGTTCCGATTTTGTCTTCTTCGGTTCTGGGCTCCCACTCCTGTTCAGGCAGGCCCGCTTTCCGGGTGATGGAGAGGGTGCTTGCTTCTAGCAATCCTCCTCCGTTGGTTATTCCCCCAGTTCCTTCTGAGCCGCAGCTGTCAAAAGCCAGCCCCCGGACTCCAAGAGCACAAGGCCCAGGAAACCCCTATCCAGGGTACTTCCCTTTCTGGGTTTTCTTTGGATGCTCCCACCGAAGAACCCTCTTGGAAACAGGTGTGTAAGAGGAAACACATGTACTCCCCAGTGGAGTCCCTCAAGGAAGATATAGACTACAATGATGGAGAAGGGTCCGCACGGTCACCCCTGACGATGTCTCCTTCAGAGACATCATGGAGATCTTGAAACAGAGAGGTGACTGGAAGTCATCCAATCCTTCCTCGGAGGAATACGTATTCCTGCAGGTCTCGCTCTCGGCCCTCTACATCTTGGGTGACTCCCCCCCCTTTCCCGCCGATGAGTTGGTTAAACTCATCATGCAATGGGCATGGAAGAACCCTGCCTCCATTGAGGCCATTCCCAGGAGATCAGATAAGGTATTCTCCCCTCCAGAGGATCAACCCCATTGGTCTAGAGGTTTGCCAGTGGGATGCTATGGTGGTGGCGGCAGCCATGAAAAAGGACCTTGCAGAAGAGAGTCCTGCTGTTCACCCACCCAACAGAGAGTCCGGGCAGTGGACAGGTTAGGGAAGAGAGTTTTTGCATCAGCAACCTTTGCAGTTAGGTCTCTAAACTTTTTGGCACATTTTATGAGGCTCCAGAGAGATCTTATCTCCGAACTCTCCGGAACCCTCTCAGGCCAAGTATCGGATGGAGCATGAGATAAAGTTGCTTCCCAACTTGCCACCCTAGAATCAATATCTAATTCATCCATGAGGTTGCTGTCACATGCAACTGAAGGAGCAGCTAGAGCTGCGGGTGCAGGCGTAGTCATGAGATGCCATGCCTGGATGCGCATTTGTGACCTTGCGGACTCCTTCAAGTCTTCCTTTCTAAATGCCCCTATCGAGCTATCAGCTCTGTTCAGTGCTAAGGTCAGGGATACATTAGCCAGGTGCGAGCAAGACGAGAAGACCTTGTCTGCCATTGGCTTATGCTTTTCCAAACCTCAGCATTCCTTCTCCAGGAATCAGAGGAGCGGGAAGATGTGGCACAAGAAATCTCAAGGTCCTTTCCGAGATGCACATGGTGAGGACTCCTCCAGTGGCAGATGGGGTTCCAGTAATGGAAGAAGTCCTTTTTGGGGCAGAGGGCGTCCTCGGAACCAGGGCTCCAGAGATTCTTTCTTGGATAGACCATATCAGCACTCCTGAGGCACCGCCCGATTGTTTTGCTCTGGAAGCAGTTGGGGTGTGTTTTTCTCTGCACCAAGCTGCCTGGCTCTCCATTTCAAATGATCAGTGGGTGCAGAGAATCATTAGCAGAGGCTATCATATTCCCCTAATAGCATATCCAAGACCTCCAAAATCCCTTCCCGGTGTTCCACCCAGTCAAAGGGAGGAGGCAGCTTCCGAAATACAAAAGCTATGTCAAAAATGAGCCATCCAACAGGTCCCCCCAGATCAGTGTGGACCAGGGTTCTACTCAAGATTCTTTTTGGTGCCAAAGAAAATGGGACTGGAGTCCCATTCTGGATCTCAGCCAACTAAACAAATCGGTAGTTCAGACCAAATTCCGCATGGTCACAATTCATCCATCCTCCCCTTTTTGCGGGAGGGTGTGTGGATCTGCTCAATAGATCTCCGGGATGCATATTACCATATCAGTATGGACAAGCGCTCCAGGAGCCTCCTTTGCTTCTGGTTGGGAGCCAATCACTACCAGTTCAGAGCCCTGCCTTTCAGTCTCTCGACGGCCCCCAGAGTGTTCATGAAATGCCTTGCAGTGGTAACAGCTCATCTGAGACTTCAGGGATTCCAGGTGTTTCCGTACCTAGACAATTGGCTCATCTCCGCCCCCACCAAGCGTCTTCTGGTCAGGGCCCTCCACTACACCCTGGTTCTAGCAGAGTCATTAGGCATCATCATACAGTGGGAGAAATCCAACCTTCAACCCTCACAACAACTGGAATTCATAGGGGCAATATTCCACACCCAGTCAAGCCTGATCTCACTTCCTGTCCACAGGCTTCCGAGACTAAGGACACAAGTTCAAGTGATACTCTGTCGAAGAAATGTGTCTGCAAGGGAAGCCCTCCAAGCCTTGGGATCTATGGCTGCAGCCATCCCTATAGTTCCCTTAGCCAGACTACACATGAGATTACTACAATGGCTCCTTCAGGCCCAGTGGATACCCAATCTTCACCCCCTGAGCTCACAGATTTTCATCACCAACACTTGCAAACTAGATCTCCTCTGGTGGATGAGTACGGATGAAAATCTTTGGTGTCGCCCTTTCCAGTCTCCCCAGCCCAGTGCCACGGTGACCACGGATGCTTCCCTGATGGGGTCGGGGGCCACTTCCAGGGAAAGTCAGTCCAAAGCACGTGGTCCGATGTACAGGTCAACTTGCATATCAATGTCCTGGAGTTAAGAGCAGTGCCATTGGCATTGCAAGCTTTTCATCCACTTCTTCCATCCGGAATGATTGCTGTCCAGTCAGACAACATGTTCGTGGTCTGGTACATAAACAAACAGGGAGGGACCAAATCTTACTCCCTATGTTGCGAAGCCATGAGAATCTGGCAGTGGTCAATAGCTTCCAACCGCTTTCTGATCACAACGCATATCCCGGGGAGCTCCAATGTGATTGCGGACAGGCTGAGTAGATGCATTCTTCATCCTCATGAGTGGTCTCTCAACCCGAGTGTGGCGGCGAAAATTTTCAGCTGTTGGGGCCAGCCATGCTGCGATCTTTTTGCCTCACCCTCAAACACAAAGTGCAGCAGCTACTTTGCCCTCTTTCCCCCTCTCAAGGAGTCACTAAGAGATGCTTTAATCCACGATTGGCCCATTCCTCTAATTCCCCTTGTTCTAAGGAAAGCTATTCGGATGAGAAGCAAAGTGATCCTCATTGCCCCGTTCTGGCCTCAAGTGTGGATGTTCATCATGCATACAGCTGCAGTAATCACATATGGGTTCTCTGCCGTCAGGCGGTCCCTCGGTCGGCCGAATTCCAAAGTCTTGGTCCGGCGTCGGTTGTTGTCCCCTTCTTCCTGACGTCAGTGAGGCAGCGGTATATAAGACACAGCCGACGCCATTTTCTTCATTCTTTTTTGCCATGCGGTGCCCGAAGCAGAAGCAGTTCACAAGTGCCGGTCGACCAGCTCCTGAATTTACGAAAAATTGGAAACCGAAGTCTTCATTAAAGCTAAGTACCCCGTTGGGGAAACTTTTCTTGCCTCAGACCGATGTCAGAAAAAGTTAACAATTGTATTTCTTGCGGGAAGCAAATACTGCATAAGGATTTCCATTCCCTCTGCATACCTTGTTTAGGCCCAGACCACGACGTCTCGGGCTGTCGCTTTTGCACTACTTTCAATAAATGCACTATTAAGCATCGGGCGGAGTTCGCCCAACACTTTTTTGGTACAGCCTTTGATTATAAAATGTCGTCGGAGACTCCGACTACCGTTTTGTCCAAAAAACGCAAGGACAAGGACCGACACGCGAGGTCTGCGGTCCCCACCGACACCACGCCAAAACCGGCTACACGTGGTCCGGTTCTCAGCGAGACGCCTATGCAGTCCCTGACTACCGACGACACTTCTTTGGCGGTGTCTTCTGTAACCGAGACCGCAGGTACCTCGGCCCAGACCCAGACTACAACCACCGAAGCCACTGTGAGCGTTGAATCTCCTAATGTGGACAGGTCTACTTCTACCCATGGTGTCTTTAGACCCTCATCTTCCTTTTCCATTAAGGCCTTTACTAAGTCCAAATCAGCCAGGCATCCCAAGAGGCCTGTTGCACAGGGCCCATCTCCAGGCCCCATGACCAAAAAACAGATGCTTAAAATGGCTGAGGATTTAATTACTCTTATCAGGGGTTCACAACCCCCCCCCAGACAAGAGACCCAGAGTGGAGGAAGATTCTCCCTCTTCTGATCAGGGATCCATTTTATCAGAACATTCTGATGTAGAGGAACACTCTTACTCCCCTTATGAAGATTCGGATGCAGAGCAGTCCATTCCTTCTGTATCTCCTCCTGAGGATTTTTCTTTTGGGGAAACCTTGCACACCTTGAGGGAACACTTTCATTGGGAAGGCCAAGACTTTTCTGATTCTAAGAAAAGACTTGGGGAATTTCTTTTGTTACCTCAACACAGACCTCTGGCGATACCTCCTGTCTTGGACATACTTGATGATGTTTATTCGGAGGCTTGCCTTAGTCCAGATTCCCTGCCTCCTGCCCCAGTCAAACCTGATAGGTACTACAGAGTTCCTAACACTCACCAATTTCTTTACAAAAGCCATAATGCTGACCCTGAATCCATTTCTCAAGGCCCCAAGGGAATGAAGGCCTCTACTGCTAAGAACCCACTACCTTCCGAAAGAGAGTCAAGATCCTTAGAAAGGTTGGGAAAAAAGGTATATACCTCGGCCACTCTAGCCATGAGGGCCTTAAATTGTCAGTTTCATATGCTTAAATATCAGCAGTTTCTGTTATCACAATTAAGAAATAAAATGTCTCAACCTGAACAACCAGACTTGAAGGAGTTGCAGGATATGATCCATAGTACAGAACAAGTGGGTAAACACCTTACAATGTGGCTATGATGCCCTAGAGACTTCAAGTAGAGCTGCTGTTACAGGATCAGTCATTCGTAGACATGCTTGGCTTAGGGAACAAATCTTGCCTGATCATGTGAAGGCTAAACTCTTAGATGTTCCTTTACAAAAGGATGTGTTATTTGGTACTAATGCTGAGGAGATACTACGGAAAATGGAAGAAAAAGCCAAATTTATGCAAACTGTCAAAGCTTTTCTACAGGTTCAACCACCATGTTTTAGCAGAAATTGGCCTTCTAAAAACTGGTCCTTTCTGGCCACAGACAAGCCCCAAAGAGGTAGATACAGGCGCACAAGGGGCAGAGGACAATCACAAGGGCCATATAGAGGCAGGCAATGGCAAACTCCAGCACCAAGAGGTGGCGAAGACAGTGCACAACAATACAGGAAACAAACCCAATGACTTCCTCCTTTCCATGCCAAGCAAGTCTCAGCTGGCAGCACCCTTGGGAGGAAAGCTGGCATTATTTACAAGAAATTGGCATATTGTCACAACAGACAAATGGATCCTGGGACTATAAACAGAGGCTACAGATTTCATTTCACACTCTTCCAAAAAGAGGCATGCCAAACCTGCCACACAATCAAAGGGCAGAGGCACAACTACAAATTTCAAAGCTCATAGACAAAGATGAATGTTATTCAAGAGGTACCTACCAACAGAACAAGGTCAAGGTTTTTATTCCAGGCTATTTCTGGTACCAAGGAAAGGATCCAACTGGAGACCCATTTTGGACTTATCCATCCTAAACACATTCTTCATTGTTCCAAAATTCAAGATGCTGACATTACAGCAGCTTCTTCCCATGCTGGGCAAGGAGTTTTGGCTGGTAACATTGGACCTCAAGGAGGCATACCTGCATGTCCCAATCAGACAAAGCTGCAGAAGATACCTCAGATTTCTTGCAGGTTCAATGCACTATCAATTCTCTGCATTGCCCTTTGGCTTATCTACTGCGCCCAGAGTATTCACGAAATGCCTGGCATCAGTAATTGCCTACTGCAGACTTCAAGGGATACAAATTTATCCTTATTTGGACGACTGCCTGATCCAAGCGGACAGCAAGCACATACTTCTGGATCATCTGGCTTATGTAACATGGTTACTGCATTCTCTGGGATACACAATCAACAAAGAGAAATCCAGGCTAACACCTTCTCAGAAAATAACTTTCCTGGGTGCCAACTTGGACACAAACACCCAGATGGCCTTCCTAACTGCAGAAAAACAGGGGCAACTAACTCAATACTTCAAAATACTAACAAAGCAGAACAGGCTTACTGCAAGGAAAATCCTGCAGGCTCTGGGCTTCATGGCATCTCGCATTCTTTTAATCCCTTGTGCAAAGTTGCATATGAGGAAACTTCAATGGTACCTAAAAAACCTTTGGTCTCAGCACAGCCACAGTTTGGAAACAATAATACAAATAATTCCATGTTTACAAAAGGAATTTCTATGGTGGGCCCAAGCATGTCAAACAAACAGAGGCCTCCCATTCTGCAAGCCTCAAGCAAATCAAGTGATCACAACAGACACCTCAGATTACGCCTGGGGGGCACACATGACAGACAAATGCATTCAAGAATTATGGTCCCAAAAGGAAAAGCACCTTCACATCAATCAAAAAGAAATGCTAGCAGTGATGAATGCAATTACAGCTTTCAAGGACTTGCTGCATCCAGGACAATTATTGATAAGAACAGACAACACCACAGTAATGTGGTACATAAACAAACAAGGAGGAACACATTCATACCCCCTGTGCAGACTAGCCATGACACTTTGGAACTTGGCTCTGGAATGGCAAATCGAACTTCAAGCACAGTATTTGCCAGGTTTGGAAAACACACTGGCAGACAACCTAAGCAGAAATATGACAGATCCACACGAATGGAAGTTGCATCCTCAAGTGTTTACAAAGATAATCCAAGCGTGGGGGAGGCCACAAATAGATCTCTTTGCCTCCCACTCAATCATCAATTCAAGAAATTTTGTTCAAGGACCTTTCATCCAAAGGCCTGGAAGGTGGACTCTCTATCATTCAGTTGGACAGCATGGACAGTTATGCATTTCCACCTCTGCCTCTTCTGCACAAGGTGCTACTGAAAAGCAAGAGCAGACAGACCAAGATGATACTGATTGCTCCAGACTGGCCAAGACAACACTGGTACCCATTGCTGAGGAGCCTAACACATACTCCTCCTGGTCCCTACCTCTAATGCCTCTTCTGCTGACTCAGCACAGCTACAAAACTCTCCACAGTCAGCTGAAAACACTCAATCTAACTGCATGGAAAATTCCATAACACCACAACAGACCCTACTCCCAAAGAGGTGCAAGATGTCATTTTGGAGGCCAGAAGGCCATCTACTAGAAAGGAACTATGCAGGAAATGGAAAAGGTTTGTCATTTGGAATGAGAAAAATATGTGGCCAGGATAGAAAACTGAATTTGCCTCAGGTATTACAGTATCTAGCTGAGCTGCTGAACAGTGGACTTTCATTTTCCTCCATCAAAATCCATGCCTCAGCCATTTCTGCAGAATACAGCGGATCCACCTGTCTTCTCACATCCTCTCTTAAGACAGTTACTCAGAGGAATCAAGAATATAAGACCACCAAGGAAACAACCAATACCAGCCTGGGACTTGAACATTCTAGAAAAATTAACATTGCCTCCATTGAACCAGCTGCCTCAACAGATTTGCAATACTTGTCCTGGAAAACAGCCCTCCTTTTGGCCATTACCTCAGCTCGTAGAGTTTCGGAACTACAAGCCCTCATGGCTGTGCAGCCCTTTCTCATCTTCCTGATGATAGGGTTTCCCTTCGTACCAACCCGTCATTTATGCCTAAAGTGGTATCCTGGGTAGCTTTAAATCAAGCCATACACCTACCTACCTTCTTTCCCAATCCACAAAACAAAGGGGAAAGGCTGCTACACTCCTTAGACATCCATAGACAGCTACATTATTATTTGGACAGAACAAAGCCTTTCAGGAAATCTGAACAACTCTTTGTGTCCTATGCTGTAGGAGCTCAAGGGAAGCCAGTTACCAAACAGACTATTTCAAAATGGATAGGTCACTGCATACGGTTTTGTTACTCCTATCATGGAAAATCTGTCCCTACAGAACATCAGATCCCACTCCACCAGGGCCACAGCTACCTCTACAGCCTTCCTCAGAGGAGTTCCTACCAAAGATATTTTGGAGGCAGCCACTTGGAGTTCTGTGCATACCTTCACAAAACACTACCACCTGCCTTTATATTCCAAAACTAGAACAGGCTTTGCCACTGCTGTGTTGCAGGGCATTCTGGCTCATCCCAGTTCCACCTAGTGCCTACCACCCTGTTTGGCTTTGGGATTCTACCCATATGTGATTACTGCAGCTGTATGCACGAAGAACATAGTACAGTTTTGTACCTACCATAAATGTAGATGTTCGAACAGGATAGCATCTGCAGTACAGGATCCTCCCTCCTTCCCCTCTTGGTAAAGGCCTAGTGGCTAACACCTCCTCTTAAAGCCTGATTGGGTTATCCTTCTATGGTGTATTTGCTTGCAACTACTGATTTTTGATTAAATTGCATTGCATGATTATATATATATATAATTTATGTATTGCCTTCCTTCTTGGGGCACCTGACATCTGGGGCAAGAAAGACTGAAGAAAATGGCGTCGGATGTGTCTTATATACCCCTGCCTCACTGATGTCAGGAAGAAGGGGACAACAACCGACGCCAGACCAAGACTTTGGAATTCGGCCGACCGAGGGACCGCCTGATGGCAGAGAACCCATAAGTGATTACTGCAGCTGTATTAGCACTCGAACATCTACATTTATGGTAGGTACAAAACTGTACTTTTCCCTTCCTTCGACCTCATCAGTTACAACCTCCTTGGATCCTAGACACTCATCAGGACCTCATATCTCACTCACAAGGGCTGACTTCCCTGAATCTGTCCACTCTCAAGCTGACAGCTTGGTTCCTCCATTTCCGTTAGTTGCCAGGCAAGAAACCCTCTCCTTACCCGTCCGTGATGTTATTTTGGCCTCTCATAAACCATCCACCAGGAAACTTTACAGGGACAAATGGAAAAAATTCTCCATTTGGTCACGTAATCAGAAGCTAGACCCATTCTCAGCCCCAGTAGGCACTATTCTTCATTATCTGGCTGAACTGTTCGACAATGGGGCCTCAGCTTCCACCATTCGATTCCATCTAGCAGCTGTTTCCAACTTCCATAACGGGTCTGATGGAGTGCTACTTATTTCCTCTTGCCTTTGCAAGACCTTCCTCAAGGGTATTTTCCACAGCAGGCCTCCCACCAGACAGCCGTAGAGGTATGGGATCTGTCTTTGGTTCTGCAGTCTCTTTTTCTGCCCCCTTTGAGCCGGCTGTGACATGTGATCTAAAATTCCTGTCATGGAAATCCTTATTTCTGGTGACTATAACTTCAGCCAGAAGAATTTCTGAATTAAAAGCATTATGTATCAAGAGCCCTTATCTGATCTTTCATAAGGACAGAGTATCACTTCGAACTAACCCATCCTTTCTTCCCAAGTGGTTTCTGATTTTTCGATTAGCCAGTCCATTGAGCTCCCTGTGTTCTTTCCAAATTACTCTAACAAGGGAGAATACTGCCTACATTCCTTGGATGTTCATAGACAATTAGGTTTCTATCTGGACAGAACTAAATCCTTTCGCAAGTCGGACCAGCTTTTCATTTCCTTTGCGGGTCCTAGAATGGGAGGCGCAGTATCGAAAGTTACTTTGTCTAAATGGCTCAGGGATTGCATTGCCTTCACATATTCACTTATGGAGGGATCTAAGCCTGGCCAAATCAAAGCTCACTCAACTAGGGCTATTGCAGCATCTGTTGCCTTCCACTCTAGGGCCTCCATGGATGACATTTGTGCAGCTGCCATTTGGGCTAAGCCCCACACTTTTATCAAACATAACTTCTTTTTCATTTAGTTCAGTGAAAGGCCACCCTTCCTAGGAATGCCAGACCCACCCCTGTGAAGAACAAGAGGGTCTTCTCCCTATGATCTTGATATAGCTTTTACAACAAGAGTGCATTCAATCAGTTCCTGCAGGAGAACAGAGCACAAGGATGTACTCTAAAGTCTTTCTCGGCCCATGAAAGAAAGGCACCTGGAAACGAGTATTAAATCTGTCAAAGTTAAACAAGTTTCTATACATCCCAAAATTCAGAATACTAACCCTTTAAAAACTGCTATCTGTGATCTTTCAAGGGGCTTATATGGTTGGGCTTTACTTAGAAGATGCCAGCCTACATGCCATATTTCAAAATATCATAGGCGATACCTGTGATTTGAGGCAACAGGATTAACATTACAAATTTTGTGCTTTACCATTTGGCTTATCCACTGCTCCCAGAGATTTCACCAAATGTCTAGCTCCTGTTATAAGCCCATCATGGAACCTCAGAGGCGCATATATACCCTTACCTGGATGACTGCCTCATCCAGGGAAAATCCATGCCAGAACTCCAAGCAGCTTTAGAAATCAAGATGGACTACCTCCAGAAGTGGGTCTCGCTCTGATTCTCTGCAAGTAAAAATTCAGCCCCAGACAAGATTTCTTCTTCTGTGTGCACTGGATAGGCTGTGTGCAACAAAAAGCCTTCCTATGCCAGGAAAAGGTTTCTTAGCTCACAAGCTATCTCCTCAGCCTACCACCAAATTAGACAGTGCCTGCAATGGAAGACTTCCAAGATTACTGAGCATTGATTAACAGCCTATTTCTAGTTCTCCCAGTGTGAAAACAGAAACTTAAGAGAGAAAGCCAGTGGACATAAATGTCTGGGTAAATTTCAGTAACTGGCTAGTAAGTGCACTGCCTGGATGCCAGGAAAAAAGCAACACAGCAGACTTCAAGGAAAATCAGCCACAAAAGTGATGGAAAAACACTGGGAAGAGTGCTGCAACTGTTCATCAAAAAGCAGTACAAGCTCCAGACATAACTTCCAGTAACCTAGAGGAAAATATAAGGCAACTGCACACAGACCTGCTAAAATAAACAAAACACTGATGAAGTATATCAACTCAAATGCTTAAAGGGTGGAAAATAGAAGAAGCTTTAAAAGATATTCAGATAAGGTGCTAAAACTGCAAAACTCAAGAGGTCAAAATGAAGAAAAGGCTGTCTGACTTCACAAGAAGAGATGTTTCAAAAAATAATAGTTAGAGGACAGAGCATGTAGGGAAGACCTGAGATTTTCTGCTGTACCAGATAAGCTGAAAGGAACAGACTGTATTAATTTTATGAGTGCACCAGTAAGTAAATGGACTGGTGTTCCACAACAGGAATTGTTAATTGAAAAGGCACACCATGTGTATGCTCCAAACCTGGCTATGAGAAAGCAACCTAGACATTTAATAGTAAAGATGCAGTTTTACCACCAGAAGGAGTTGATTCTGACAAAACTGTGGCAGAAGGACAAAGTACTAAATGTGGGAGACAGCAGAGTGTTTGTGGAGAATGACTACTCATTCTACACCAGGCAGAGGAGGAGTGCATTTATTCAGTTGTTCAAGAAATGTTGAGAAGCAGGATTGAGATTCAAATGGCTGTACCCAGCTATCTTCAAAATATTTCTCCTGGAGGGAAAAAGTAATTTTTTGATGAAGTACATGCTAAGGAGAAAATACAAAAGTTTGTCCAACAAAAAGTGAGCTGTGAAATAGAAGGAGATTCTGCTTCTTTTTCTTCTGGTAATAAAGACCACAGAGAAACTGTGACATTAAACCATTTCCAATGTTTCAAAGGAAATGCTTGAGAGAAGGAAAACACATGAGTCGACTAGAAGAATCTAGAGTATGTTGAAAATAAATCAGAGTGGAGATGAACAGAAATAAAACCAGTAACTTGGAAATTGATGAATTTGGGATTGCAAAGCAATAACTATATTTGTGAAACACAATGGAACAAGAAAATCTGGAAATATTGGACTTTCTTGGACTTTGTTAAACTTGTAGGAGACTCTAAAGTATATGCTTTATTTCATGTCATTAACGTTTGGAAAAATACTTGAGAGGAGAAGAGGAGGGAGAAAGTTAACTGTAAGAAACCAAAATTGTTTCTTAGTAGTACTATTTTAATACTGCATTATTTTCTTTGCATGCTATAAAATAAAGTTTTCTCAGTTATTTTTTAATTGTAATGTGAATACTAATGTAAGTAAATGCTCCTGCTTTTTGTTTTTTCTTTTCTTTCTCCCTTCCCCTGCCTTTCTCCTTGTTCAGTTTTAAGAAATGTAAGCAGTGCGATGTTAAAAGAAAAAAAAAGAAAAAATTAAAATTAAAAAATAAATAAATAAAAATCTGGTTAAAAGAACATGGTTAAAGAAAAATTAGTATGCTTTTTTTCATTCTTGCATAGGGGAATGACTGGGCTAAGGCCCTTAGCTTTATCTAGTAACATGGTTTATGAGAAAACAAGTAAATGAAAAGGAATATTGAATATTATAAGGCTTTTTTTCTTGGCAAACAAATGTATGCTTGGCAGTTTTGTGTCTGGTTCCCATGTCTCTAGGAGACAATCTGATAAAGAGAAATGGCTTGAAGAAAATGTTTTCTGAAAACTTTCAAGTGTTTTCCCAGCTAAGAGAGCAATAAAGATAAGACCAAGCCAGATAGCAGTTAGTAGAAGCAAAGGCTGTACCATGCATCTTAGCATGGATAACCTTTCTTTTAGGTTATCTGAAGTCTGTCTGTGTGGTTGTCAGTTTGGAACATTTGTACCTATTAGGAGGATAAAACTTCAATATTTGAAGATGTACATAGTTTTCCATGTTATTATTAAGTTAATAGGTTTTAGGGGGTGTTGGATATGTGTTTCTTTTTTGTTTGAGGGCTTTCAGTAAAGCAAACTGTTTTGTAAGATGTGACATAGGCTCAAATGGATATGACAAGAAACAGCTATATAAAAGATCATCCTGACAAACATTATATGCAGGTAACACAAACACTGGAACTAGACATTTAACAAAGAATGTGTTATAGATAAAAGGTGGGAGTTATATTTTTTTAAGAATATAATGCTTTCTGTAATGTCTTTAAATGTCAGTGGTCTCAGAGATAAATACAAGAAGGAAAGAATAGTGAATGATATTAGTAAATATAGAATGCAAATAGCTATGCTACACGAGACACACTTAGAAAGAACTGAGCATGTGAATTTGATAAGGAAAGGTTTTCAGGATGGTTATTCAGTGGAATACCTGGGGTAAAGGAAAAGAGGAATATTTATATTAATTGCAAGAGGGGCTCCATTAGTAATAGAAGAGGATAAAAACGATGGTAGATTTGTAGTACTAAGAGACTGCTGGCAAGGAAGGAGGATTACAGTGGCATTTATTTATATTCCACTGAAAACTGCTATAATGGAGCTTAAGAAAATTCTGGGAGAAATTTTCAGTTTTCAGCAGGGAATATTACTTATATGTGGGGACTGGAATTGGATTTGCAGCAGGGAAGATATGTTTGGAGGGCCCGGAAGGGAAAATATCACAAAGGACAGTAGAATTTTGAAGAAATTTCTGAAAATATTTGGCATGGAAGATTTAAATTCAGTGTAGGAGTTTGGAGTGAATCTGCATATTATTCCCCAAGGTACAAAAACTGGGCTAGCCTAGACCTAGCCAGAATGTACATTTCACAGGAACATGTGCATTTAATTGAAGGTCTTGATACGTACCCAATAACCATTTCGGATCATGGGATAATAATAACTAAAATAAAAACACAGGGTTATGAAATAAAAATCAGACACTGGTGCTTTCTCAACCATCTTATGAAAAGAAAGGAATTTAAGGAATGGGTAGAGGAAATTATTCAGGAGCTGTTGAAGAAGATAGAAATTTCTTCTGAAAATATAGCTAGGGAATGGGATAAAATTAAAGTGGACTTTAAAAATAGGGTGGAAATAAAAGAAAGGGAGATATGGTTAAGAAGTAACAAGAAATTATTTAGGACTGACAGATGTTAAAGTATTGCAAAATAGGGGGAATCCCACATAACAAGAAGAGGAGCAACTGCAGAATGCTAAACAGAAAATAAGGGATTACCTCAATAATATGCATGAGTTTAGAAAGATAGCTGTTAAGCAACTGTTTTTTGATAACAACGTCAGAGCACAAAATCTTTTAGAACAACTCAGGCAACAGAAAGCAGAAAGGGTTGCCATCAAGCTGAGGGAAGACTATAACAAGTAATAAAACAAGCGATCCTGTAGATGTATTAGAAATATTATGAAAGTCTATATAAAGCAAAGGAATATGGAAATCAATAAAAGGTACAAATGGAAATGTTTATGGAAGAATTAAATATGCCAAGGTTAGAGGTAGATGAGACTTAATTACTAACAGGATAGGAGGAGATGAGATAAAAATGCTGAGTACAGCCAATCTACAGGAAAGCCCCTGGGAGTAGATGGTATTCCTGTGGGAGTTAGGAAGCTAGCATGGATAAAACTGACAAAGATCTGAAGGTTTTGTTTAACAGTATTTTAAGAAGAAGAGGAGAAGTAGCAACATTCTGGAAGAAAGTGGTGGTAGCTATAATCCCTAAAGAGGGTAAAGATCCATCAGATCCAGCTTCATACAGGCCCATTTCAGTACTAAACCATGATTATAAAATGATTATGTCTATAATGGCTAAAATAATGGCAAACGTGATGCCACAATTGATAGATATGGATCAGTGTGGTTTTGTGGAGGGGAGTCAAACACTGGAGAACCTTAATGGAACTTTGTTGATCCAGAGTGAAGCAAAATGTAAGAAATTACCACTGTTGTTGATAGGTCTTGATACAGAGAAACCATTTGACAGAGTAAGCTGGTGCTTTATGAGCAGGGCAATGGGATCATTTACATTACTGGATAAAATTTAGCAGGATATATGATGTATCAGAGGCAAAAATTAAAGTGGGTGGCGTCATCTCTAATAATTTCTGCTTGAGCAGAGGAACCAGGCAGGTGTGTATCTCTCCCTTTTGTTATTTGCATTATATTTAGAACTATTGGCAAAGAAAAAAATGGCTTAGAAATTCAAGGATATAATTGTTATGGTAATCAAGAAAAGCTGGCTGTATATGCAGATGGCATTATTTCATACCTGACAAAACCAGAAAGGGACATTACAAAGTTGTGAAATTTTTTGAGACAGTTTCAAATCTTTTCAGGATACAAAATTAATGAAGCTAAAACAAAGGTGATAGTGGTAAATTATGTACTCACACACAAATTGGTTCAACAATATCTGCATTTATGGGGCCATGGTCAAATGAAGTATTTAAGAGTATGGATTAAAAATGATTTCAGTGTGGCAGCTAAGGATATGTGGGAAGAGATTAAACAAAAGGTAATACAAAAACTGAGAAAATGGAAGCTCTGTTATGTGGATATCCATAGTAAGGTAAAAGCAGTTAAAATATTTTAGACCCTCTATTCTTATACACAGGCCAGGCATATTTTTATCAACCAGAGGAGCAGTTGTGAATAGCAATTATTAAAGAGCTGAAGGATTTTATCTGGGAGTGGAAGATGGCAAGCGTCAAGTAGAATAAGCTGATTCTTCCAACAGAGCAGAGCGGATTGGGATTACTTGATTTGAAGGGGTATTTCAGAGCAACACAGTGAAGGTTTGTACACATAGCACATGCAGAAAACTGTAATTGAAAGGGTTGATGATGAAACAGAGAAAGCTTAAGGAACAAGGAGAGACTGGGATTTTGGATGCAGACCTTTAAGGAGAATAACAGTAATCATATAGAATATGATATTCATAAAGTAGCAGAGAGTATTCTAAGAAGTAAGCCAACATAGGAATGGAGAAAGGAAATTCTGCCAATAGGGATGACTGCAATTAGGGATAGACACAATAGTCAAGAGGGGGCTGGAATGTATTGGAGAAAATTGGCAAAAAAAGTATTGGGAGCAAATAACTAGAGAGGGAAAGGTAGAATGGGAAGATGCCAAGAATTTATTTGGACTGAGGGTTAGAGATTGCCTTCCCTATCAAGGATTTATATCAGAGCATAGGCAAAGAGAAAGAAATAGGGGGTTCCTAAATGAAAGACCAGCACTGGTAGAGTTTTTAGTAGAATCTAGAGCAGAAGCTGCCGTTAAGAAAGGAATAACTAGTAGACCATATAAAATATCACATAACTATAAGAATCAATCAGAGGCGGTTAGAAAGGCTTGGGAAAGAGATTGGATAAGTAATTCACAAAGAAACAATGCAAGATATATGTATGTCTCCCAAATATGCAAGAAAGTCTAGACTGTTTATGATCTTTTATTTTTTTACCCCAAGTAGACTCCAAAGAATTTTTCCACAGGTAGACAGCAAATGTTGTAGGTGTGATGGGGAAGGAAAAGGTAACTGAGAACATGTTTCCTGTGAGTGTAATGAGCTGGCAGACTTTAAAGAGTCCCTGCAGACTGCTCTGTCCGAGAGACTGGGTAAGCAAATTGGTGTAACTAGAGAAATTATTTTTTTGATCTATGTTACAGAATTGGAATAGTCTAGGCACAGTAAGGCCTTGCTGAGTCTAATTATGGTGGCTGCCAAAAAAACAATTACTAGAAAATGGAAATCAAATTCTTTACTAGAAGCAGCGGCTATAGTAACATAGGTAAAACAACTGGAAATGGGATCTTTAGAAAAGGGTAAGAGCATATTATATTTGAAAAAAATGAGAATTGTGGGAACAATACATGTAGAGGAAGAATGAGGTTTTAAAAAATGGCATGATTTGAATGAGCTATGTAATGTCTGGGTGACAATGGCAGGATAGATTATAAGTGATGTATAATGTTTGCAACCACAGTTATGTCAACGTGGTTTGTAATGTATAATGTTTGCAACTGGAATTGTGTCAACATGATTTATTTTTATTTTTATAAGATTACCTATATTATACGTGATAATTTAATAAAGATGTTTCTTGTTTAAAAAAAGAAATCCCCGCAATGCAATGTAATACGTAAGGGTTTGGGATGCATGGTATTCTACATTTTAATGGTGCCCCTGAAAAAACTGCGCATGTGAAACTCCAATGTTTCCTTAAAAATATACTTGAGAACAGCATTCTCAACCCATGGATACATTTGTACTTCTTCTCCCCCCTCTTGAAAAGGGAATTGCTGTGGTGAAAAAACATCATCCTGCATAATCCACGGTCAGACTTCTCCTAGCCAGAAGCAGACAAGATCATCACCATGGACAGTTCATTTATTGCCTGGGGAGCACACTTTGCCACTTGAAAGTTCAGGGTGTCTGGACTCCAGAATAAAGAAACCTACAGATAATTCAGAAATAAGTGCTAGCAGTCATTCCAGCCATCAAAGCTTTTGAATACACCCTCAACCCAGGAACACTGCAGAATTCACTAGAAACCCCTATGATTATATGATACATAGGCAAGGGGAACCTACATCTACCCCCTGTGCATTCTTGCAGTGAAACTTTGGCACAGTAATTAGAACTGACACTCATAGCATCTGACATCCCAGTTCAGAACATGCACCCTAGCAGACTCTCTGAGCAGGGATTTTCTGGCTGGTGAATGGATGTTGAAAAGAGACATTTTCCTGGACTTTAACCTTCATTGGGTTTACACTAGTGTAGACCTTTTCGTCTCTTATCAGGACAGACAGCTACAAAGGTTCTGCTCTAGAACCCAACAAATAAGGACATGGAGATGCTTTCTCTTTCAAATGGACATACCTCTTTCGTTATGCTGTTCCAAGGTTACCTGATTCCCAGGGTAGTGAAAAAAGTGAGGTCATCCAAGCTGAGCATAATACTCATAGCCTCCTTCTGGCCAAGGCAACATTGTTTCTCCCCTCCTCTTGACTCTCAGTGAAGGGAGATATCTCATTCTTCCGCAGGTAATAGATCTGCTCACCCAACTAAAGGGGTCTGTCATTCATCCTCACCTGCCACCCTCAAATTGACAGCATGGACATTGGATTTTGAACCCAAATAATGCAGCCTATTATACAGAAGTGTTATCTGTCCTGAGAGAGTCAAGAAAACCTAATACTAGAAAATCATACTTATCCAAATGGAAAAGGTTTTTTTTGGTTTACCTTTACAACGTTGCAAATAAAATGTGCGACTAGTCAAATATCCAACTCTAAAGGTCGGAAACTGCACTTTCGAATGCTTACAAAACTGAAAGAGCTGAACAATGAATTTGATATTCTGGGAATGTTGAATGTTTTCGAAATACTCAACATTTCCGCATTTCTCTAAACACCGTTATGCAGGGGGGCAAGCCCCCTGCACCCCCCACACCCCCTGCTAATTTAATATACTAACTCTGAGATCACACTACAATGAGGGAAGGGGTACATGTTATGATCGCCACTGTAGTGTGAACTCCACTCAGAATGCCGAATTCACATCAGCGAATGCACACTGGCATTCACTCAGTTGTGATTTCAGCAATTCCTAGTTTGTTATTACGAACTTTTGCAATTGTACTTTCACACATCTGGCCATTGCAGATGCGCACTTCAACCATATGAAGGTAAACTTTTTTTTTTTTAGTGTAAGAACAAAGGTACTATTCCTCCTCATGCGGACATTCATCTAGCATTGGAATACCTTTTGGGATTGTTTCACCGGGGTCTTTCTTATTCTGTATTAAGGTACATGCTTCAGCTATCTCTGCCTGTCTTAATTGCTCAACCCCACTTGAAGAGTTCCTGAAAAGGGTCATACCAGAGATTTAAACTACGTATTAAAAAAAACTTACATTGCCACCTTTTGAACCAGCAGCTTTTGCTCCCCTAAAGATCCTCACTTGGAAGACCACCCTATTGATAGCCATCACTTCAGCCAGGCAGGTCTCAGAGCTACAAGCCCTGATGTGCAGAGAACCAGGATAACTCTAAGAAGTAACCCCTTCTTTATGCCCAAAGTAGTATCAGAACTCTTCTTAGATAAAGCTGTTCACTTACTGGTGTTCTTTTCAAACCCACAGAATAAAGTCAAGCAAATTTTGCTTTCCATGGATGTATATTGACAGATCAGTAATTACCTGGACAGGACTACGTTCCCAAATAGAGCAGATTAAGTACTAGTGGCATTTTCAGAAGGGAAAGAAAGCACAGCCATCATCCACACAGGCTGTCTCTAAATGGATAGCCAACTGCATTACTTTCTGGTTTCCCATTGTGGTAAACCATTACTTGCCCATATCAGATCTCACTCCACCAGACACAGTGCAGCCACTGCTGCATTCCATAATGGTGTCTCTACACAGGCCATCCTGGAATCTGCCACATGGCTTCTGTCCACAGTACTAAACATTACCTTTTAGCCAATACTGTCCTACAGAAGTTGCTTTCTCAGGGGGTCGTCAGACACCCTGCCCCCAATTTGTAGCTTTGGGAGTCTTCCCAAGCATCAGTATTGCTACATTGACTGCAAAGAACATAGTACAGTTGTGTTACACTTACTATAATTACAGATGTTAGTACATTTGTGTCAGTCTTACTATAATTACAGATGTTCAACTAGATTAATGTCGCAGGACAAACTCTCACCCTTCTACCCCTCTATTTGCTGGTCTCTCCCCCATGTCTGGGGGAGTGTTTATGGTGGGTAGTCCTTATCCTCCATCATCCTTCTACTACTGCCCCATGGTCGGAAACTTCCCTTATCCCTGACTAAAGCTGCGACATCTGGACGTATCAGGGTGTCCTCAGGCATCAGACCTGAAGATGATGCCGATGGAATCTCCTCTGATACCCTGATGTTCGGATAGTGGTCGTTAGACATCTGTCAGCAAGGGTTGATGCAGAGACATTAGAAATTGGACTGGTCCCAGGTTTCTGCATGCCTGGAAGACTCACAAATCAGTACTGCAGCATTGGTCTAATGGAACATCTGTAATTACTATGTGTGTGGCACAACTGTACTTTATCTGGTACAAGTCAAACATTTTGTGTTACAAATCAAGCATGTCCAAAAAGTACAAATTTTCTAACATGTCCCTCCTACCAGACTCTCTTTTTGGTAGAGGTTATTGGATTGAACAGTTTTACCTTTCTGAGTGGTTTCTTGGTGTATGTCAATGAATTTTCATAGGGGGGTTTCTGTTCTGTAAATCTATTAATTTTCTAGACTATTAATTTTCTAGTACCACAGGCCTATTATTTTACTTCTTAGTTCTGTCTCATTATTAAATAAATCTTGTTAAATTAATATAGAAATGTTTGGGTCTTGCTCATTTTTACAGACTTGCCAACACAGAATATTTAGAAGAAGAAACTATGAAAAGTAAATAGCATACGTACCCTAACTGCAAGTTATTCACAGGGATCTTATTCATCATGTCTTTACCTTTTCCCCTATTTTTGTTTATTTTTATAACTAGGTTCTTAAAGACTTAGTTTTGGCATGCTGAGTCTTCTTCCTAGACAGTCATCTGGTTAGCACTAAGGAGGAGGAGGAGGAAGGCAGGACCACCTTTACAGTTATGCAGGGATCAACAGAGATCAAGGGGTAGCTGTGCAGAGGGCTTGTGGGAGTCTGCTTGAGGAGTGACTTGGAATTCCAGCGCTGATTAGTGACATTGTAATATTTTGTGATTTGATGCACCTGCTGTGTCTGAGGCCCTCAGTGCTATTTTTTATGTGAGGTACCACAGGTGATTGTCTTTTCTATGTTTTCTTCTTCTTTTAAGATTTTGTAAGTTGTGATTTTAATGGTTTTCTGCTGGCTAATGGTGCTTTTTTGGTTGCACTTTCTGTATTCTGGAACTCTTTTGATGGGTATCTGTACAAAATACTTTCCCTAGCAAACTTCTGTTTAAGCTAGACTCTTTAGATTTGAAGTTCACATTCCCAAGGGACTGCAATTAGACAATTAATGTATGACTACTTTAAATCTGTCTGGAATTACATTAAGCTATTTTCTGTATCCTTCACTGTGATGTTCAAAAAAAGTCAGTGTTCTGCTGCACAATGCATTATGTTTGCAGTCTATTAAAAAAGCTGTGTTGTAACTTTTGACTCTTTCCCACTGCTCTTTGCTAGATCCAGAAGTTGTGATTGTCTAGCATTTCATTAAAAACAGATTCACTTCAACAATCACTTTTGCATCACACACACATTTTCAACAGTGTTTCTCTGTGCACATCAGTACCTTCTTAAGGGGAATCGAAATTGTACAGTGCGATAGCTATACATCTATTGACATTTCTGATAATCTCATTTGTGTTTTCATCAGCAAAACAAGAAACATTACATAGGCTTTTGCTACCAGTAACAGTTGACTTATGTCTTGTAACATAAGTAAAATACTCAAGCCTTTTCCTTTTTTTTTTTCAGGTTCGCTTATGTATTTAAATGAAGCTACACTCCTTCACAATGTGAAAGTGCGGTATAGTAAAGACATAATATACGTAAGTGTTTCAAACTTTTTTCCCCCAAGACTATATTTAATTGTAACTGTTGTACAACCTTTGAGATTTCACTTCTAAATGATCACCCATGTTTATTTTAAGTGAAGATCAAATGATATTGCATTCCTGATAGTTCACTGTGCAAAAACCCTGGAATAGACAGTATGATGCAGCCCTTCTGTCTGTAAACAGCACTGGTTCACCCGCAAAATTGTGTTTGACTTGGATTAGCCTGTTGGTGTTAAAGCATTACAAGTTCATAAGTGTACCATGAGCAGGCATCAGTGACCTAATGCATAAGGCACTGGCCTCCTATGCCAGTGATTGCTAGTTAGCGGCCCATATGGGGTGATAGTGTTTAGTCTGGCGGTTAGCTTAGAGGCTTATGGCTATAAGATGTTAGTGATTAGTGTCTTGTTGTCCACTGTTTGATTTAATCAGTCTCCACTTGCCTATTGTATGACTCTTGAGCAAGGGACTTAACAGTGCTCTGGGGTGATTGGGAAACTGCACTTGGGCACATCATTGGTCTCCCAGACTGTATGCTTAGTAACTACCTACGAACTTGGAAAAGTGCAGTACAGAGTATGTATAGATCTTTTCAGCACAGAATTATAGTATTGCCATAAACGTGTAGTTTCTTCTAATGTTATTGCAGATTTCTGAACATTACATGCTAATGCAAAGTTCCTTTTGTTACTTCCGTCAGTGTACAGTTGTAACAAACCTCCACAAGTAAACAACAATGTCTGAAGAAAGTCCTTGATGTGCTGTTACAGATTATTTTGGAAAACACTACATGGATGTTAGATTAATCTGTGCTGCTTCAAGTTCAAAAATTAGAATGTTTCCACATGGCAGATTGCTTCATGCTGTAGCTGGTAAGAGCTTTAATTTGCCATGTTTACACATGCAAACTGTTTGCCCTCTGAATCCTGTTTCATCTAGCATAAGTTACCTTTGTTAATACTTAAATGGTTGTGTTTCTCTAGACGGCATGTTTTTTTTTTCCAGTGAGGTTTTACAGTTGCCTGCTCTGAGTCTTGGGAAGACAAAGGCATCATTTCCATTGCTCCACTGACCATACTTTAAGTGCAGATCGTGGAACTCACATTCTGTAATGAAATCTCAAGCAAACAGCTCTATGTTAAAGTAATTAAACATACAAATAGGCCTTTCCATGATACGTCTACTATCATAAGATAATTACCAGTCTATTCAATGCAGAGGTGAAACTCGCTGAGTTAGACCAATGTGTTTTGGAGAGCTGCAGTTTCAACACCAGAGTGCTTTGGAGTTACAGCTTAAAGCCAGCAATCCTTGTCAATGAGTGCTTTACAGATGTTTCTCATTTATCTGTGAGGCACTGTGAAATTCACAGCCTCATAATTACATTGCTTTAAGGAGACTTTAAAGATACACTTTGTTTTTTTTTTGTTTTTTTTTTGCTAAGGTTGTTATTTAGTCGTACAATAACTGTGCCTTACCATGCTAGTTTTTTAACCCCATTTCAGATAAGTCTGACATCAAGCTTCAGTGATTCGATATTTGGTGTGCTGTTGAAGCTTATGTGTTGGATACTGAGAGCCAATGAAGACTGGGTCCTGTCCATTCTTGTCACATTCACATTCTGATGCTTTTGTAAGGTTCTTGCCAATGGCGTTTTCATTTATTGCTTTGCTCGGTCACAGTGACCATATTTCAGCTAGTCTTCAAGAACTTTAATAGTTTGATAAGGCCCTTGCTTGCTGTGTTTCTGACTGCAGTAACTGCAGCGAATGCTAATATAACGCTATTTCCTGAGAATCACATTCATGTTTGCATACTAGACTGCTTTTCTAGTGAGTCAGAGCACTGACACTATGTGTGATGTTAACCTTTGATTTCATCAGGTTTGTTATTGACAAAGTATGTGAGCCTGCTGTTTTGCAGAGAAGACTGAGGAATAAGAGGATGCCAAGGGTGATATGGCTTATTTTGTTGTACTAACTGAGTACTTTTGGTGCAGGGTTTTCATCAGGGGTTACATCCATTGCTCAGTGCATGTGTAACTGTGCTACTAATGTAATATAATATGATATAATATAATATAATTTAATACAATACTAGTTTACATGTTAGTTGGAGCATGTAGGCTGTGCTGAATTAATGTCTAGTGATAACTTTTTCCAGGGTTTTCACTTTTGTTTCAGTCAGTGTACTTAGCAATGTAAAAAACACAGGGTTAGCTTATTCTCAGAATACACCCAAACATAATGTATGTATGAATGACACTTGACACGAATAGGAATATTGGTTTATAAGTGTTATATTGAATAGGGATTTTTCACAGCAGGTTAACATTGGCTTCCATATATAAAATCCAGTTGTGCAGCGGTTGCATTGTCACCTCACAGCAAGTAGGTCTCCGGTTCTATTCTAGGCTGGGGTGCCTTCTGTGCGGAGTGTGCATGTCCTCCCTGCATTCATGTTGGTTACCTCCAGGTGCTTCAGTTTCCTCCCATGTTACAAAGACATGCATCTGGACCATTTCTTCCTGGGCCTTCACTGAAAATTGGCTTTGTTCCAAGTTGGACTTTCCCGGTAAACAAATGTTAATTAAATAAATAAAAAATAAAATAAATTAGAAAGCAAGACACAATCATCTACAGGATGTTTGCTGTAAGGAATATAGAGTAAACCTACACATTTAGGGTGGGTCTATATTAAATGCTCGAAGAGGTGTTACATTGAACGTCTCTTCAGCAACACACAAACACTGACCGCATTAAACCGCGAATGTTCAAAACAGCGATTTCTTTCCCTGGGAAAGAAATCACTAGCACCAAAAACACATACACACAATTTCAAACAAAACTAAGTGGGGGTTTCGCACCCACACACCCCCCCCAGTGTGGGGGACTGTGCCCCCAATCCCCCCTAACTAAATATACCAACTCCGAGATCGCACTACAGTGAGGTAAAGGGCAATGTCATGGCTCAGGCCAAGCAATTTTTTTCCCTGGGGAAAAGATCGCTGACCTGAGCCTTCGCTATTTTCAGATTTTAGTCTATATGTGTTGGCGAAATGGCATTCTCTGTAATGATGTTTCTCCGATCTAATATATAGACCCATTTAGAATTTATATGGAACTTGGACTCAGGCGCAAAACAAGAGAGGTACAAACAAGAGACTGTACCCATTAGATGTATTATAACAGCATTAAGAAGCTTTGCATTGTGTTATGGTCATGCCTTGACCTGACTATCATCAGCCTAAATAGAAATCAAAAAATGAATGGTTGACATTCACTGATAGGATATTTTCTCGAATACAGTATTTGAGCATAGCCATTACATATCACTGTGAATGAAATTATGAATTCTGTACTTTGTAATCTTTATTTTAACAGTGTAAGCCAATACTGTTATTTTGAGCAGTAAACGTAATGCAGAAATCTAAAGGATTAACACAGCTAACCTAAAAAAAACTTTCAATTTGTACTGTCATTCTTGCAATAGAATGATGAGTATAGTGTTAAACCAGAGGAAGTTGAGGAGGTAGAACAAGAAAATGTACAGATACAGCAGTTGCAAGAGGCACTTTAATAAAAAATGAACAGGATTTTGAAGTTTTAGTGTTAATATTTCAGCAGTTAATAAGAAGGTTGACTCTTTTCTTGTTCCAGGTGCAAAGTTCTTAGCTCTTAACTTAGCTCTTCATAGCAGTTCTGTTTCCCCAGTATATTTACAGTTCTTTTTAGTGCGAGTTTATAGGAATTTTTGCCTCATTTTACACCTCCTGGGTGGGTAATAATTAAAGAAAAGAGACCCTAACACTGGCATATCTGGTGATAGTCATGTTGTCACCACAGAGAAAGCTTTGTTCATTATTTTAAAGGAGATAACTGAGTATCATCTCTGAAAAGATGTGTGATCGGATGACCAAAGTAATTCTTTATAGTGCTATTGAGTTGCCTTATTGTCTTTAATTAGGCTTGTAATGGCACAGGACCATCAGTTTGCCATCTGGTTTGACAGTAACAGCTGCAGAGTAGAAGTATTAAACCTTAACCAGTCTCTGCTTTGTTTTCAGATGTTGCTTGCTGGCTTAGAGTATTGCAGAAAGGCAGTCAACAGGAAGTAAAAATGTATTTCACTCACATGATCTCTGTTGTTCTTTTGCTGATAAATTCTGGTACAGGTAAACAGTTTTGTTAGATCCTAATGGAATAAACCATTACCAGTGAATAATATTAATTTGAATTGTTTTTGTTACTACTATCTTGAAATGACAACGCCATTTGTCCTGTTTGCCCAGTCATTTCTACTAAGCTTCAGCACACTAAAACACCAGCAGAGGGGGGATATAGCCAGGAGACACAGCTGTCATCCAGTGGGTATTATTATATTTTTGTGTGTTCCTAGCACATACCTCCTGCTGAATGGAAAGGCCAGTGCTATGCAGTTTGTAAATGTGTTCTTCCTCCTCCCCATCTCCAGTTGGAATGCTTGCAGATGTCTTGTTGTCGTCATGCTCTCTAGAGTCACTGGTTATAAGAGATGCACTCCTGGATCTTCTCTAGGTGAAATTCTTACAGTAGAACATCACCAACACTTGCCCTTTTAGGATGGACAAGCTGGTTTTGCCTGCTTACTCCCATCTTTCACTTGCTGAATGCTGGAGCATATGGATCGCTTGTTATATAGAGTCATAGATAAATAATAGGCTAGCTGCATTTTAAGCCTGGCCAGTTTCCCTCAAATGTGAGAGTCAAACTTTGTACCATGTGCTTGTGAGGTGAATACCTTAACCATTATGCCACCCCCCCACCCAAATATTTAGGTGTTCAGGGGCATACTTATACCTCTTTGCCATGTAATCAGTATAGCAACCCACAAAAACTGGCAGCATGTCTTTTTTGAAGTGAGTTTATAATTTTTGTATACATCTGTTTTTTTTTAAAAAGATATATTTCTGAAATAGTAAGCATGTTTGCACATTTTGCCAAAGAAGTTGTAATGGCTTGTCTTAGCAACATTAATAGGAAGGCTTTACAGCTTTTGGCACACTTGAGCTACTCTGTCAACATGTTTTTTATACTTAGAGGGTCAGGACTGTTCTTGTATTCCTTTAGAAAGTTATCCTGCTAAAAAAAAAACAGTAGTGGAAAATATTACACTGCCTACAAGCCACGGCTTCTGTGGTTGCTGCTGAGATAGTTTATGGTCAGGAAATGACTCTGATTCTGGTGACACGTGATTCTTTTCCTTATATCCCCTTCTGCTAGTTCTTCCTAGTTGTCACTATGCTACTGCTCATGCTGAGAAAAGAGCATTCCAGAGTGTTACTGAAGTCTGTGCGTTTATTACTTGTGCCTCTTGACATGAAGAACTGTCATATTATTCTGGTCTTGGGATACCACTGAAAGACTTCAGAATCATTCTGCAGGTGATGCTCATAAACAGTCAGTATTAGTTTCTGTTTTTAGTCTCTAGTTCTGGTGGAGCTGCTGCTGTATTATCTGAGGTTGTTTTATGTAGCACATAAAGATTTTTTGTCAAAAATGTTAGTGTTAGTAAAATGAAGTCCTTTAGCTGGGTTATCTTCAGATACAATCAAGGTTTTTGTGTTCTTCTTAGTCAAGGTAACTGCTTAATCCTCTCAGCACTAGGTTCTGTCTTCCTTTGACAGTATCATTACATTTGGTGTCAGACTGATCTGTCATCATTTTCACTGTCTTTATTCCAAGTAGTGCACATGAGTTTTCAGGTCTTTGTCTTTCTAGGCCTGTTCCCATTTTCTGCTTTAACTGGAGGCTAGTGAAGACAATTGTCCAATTAAGGTGTACTCTTTCAGTTATTTGAGGATGGTTCTCCACTGAAACTAAACATGGGCTGTATTTGAGTTAACAAATTTGCAGGTGCAAGAAATTGTAAATATATCAATGGCTGTTTTTCAGTTTAGAGTGGTATTAACAGTGTTCATAGGTTCATAGGTGTGTACTAGGCTAATGGCCCTGGAGCCTTTACAAGCCTAGCCCATAGAAGTGCCCCGGCATCGTGCCGCTCAATGTTAGTTCCCCGTGCCTGTATCAGGTAGAGCCACTGCAGTGATCCCCGGGGTGAACTTAATATTTCCCATCCACTCATCAAGATTTCTCTTGAAGAGGGCCAGTGAGGTACTTTGCTTGACATGTATGGGAAGTCTATTCCAGAGCATAGGCAGTCTCTCGGTTATGAACCTGCCCCTCCAGCATGTTCTGTTGATTGTGGTAATGAGGTTGAGGTCTGTAAAGCTTGTGGTGCGGAGGGATTTGGATTTTCTTTTCTGTAATTTAATAGAGACTTGGATGCACCGTAAGACTGACTGGAGAGGTGTAGTCTACCACAAATATCTGTAGCCTCATTAAAAATCAACCTCCATACCAGGCTACCATGGTATATAGGTTGGGAGTTTCAGTTAATGTTAAGATTTTTTCTAACTTTAGTAATATGGAATTTAATATTTTTTAGAAAATATGCTTGAAGAATAAGAAAGCCCCATTCCCATTAGATAGTTGACATTCCAAAGTGGTGAACTGATATACTATGAAAGCCTGATGAAAAACAAGTGAACTTAGTCACTAGAGTGAATCCTAGGTTGTAACTTTACACATTGCTTCAGGCTGCCATTTCATCTGAATGTCCTAACCGTGGCTATAGCATTTATTACTCTCAAAGACAATGTCACAATTGCTTCCTGAGGTAAAGATAACCATAAAAAATGGTGAGCCCAGATGTTCTTCGTGTTTCACTGTTGCAGTCATTACATTTGGGTAATCCTGCTGGCAGGTTGCCCTCAGTCGGCCTGAATTCCAAAGTCCTGGGTCCTGTGTTGGCTGCTGTCGCTCCTTCCCTGACGTCAGGTCGTCAGGGGTATAAAAGATGCGGCCGACGCCATTTTCTTCAGTCTTTCTTGCCACACAGTGCCCAAAGCAGAAGCAGTTCGCAAGTGGCGGTCGGCCGACTCCTGAGATTTTCGTGTTCGAGTTTCAGATCCGAAATCTTCATTAAAGCTAAGTACCCCGTTCAGGAAACTTTTTTCTTGCTCCAGATCGATGTCAGAAAAAGTTAATAATTGTATTTCTTGTGGAAAGCAAATACCTCATAAGGACTTTCACTCTTACTGTATTCCTTGCCTAGACCCTGACCACAACATTTCAAGTTGTCGGTTTTGTGCTAGATTTAACCAACGCACTATTAAGCGTCAGTACATCTTTGCATTAAACTATTTTGGGCGCAGATTTAATTATAAAATGTCGGATAGCCATCCGACTACCGGAGTTCACAAAAAACGCAAAGAAAAAGAAAGACAACCGAGGCCCCAAACCGACGACGAAGCTTCTCCTAAGCCAGTCGCTGGTTCGCCAGTTCTCAGGCACTTTCACAGCCCCTGACACCCGCTACTTTAGAGTCGCAGACCGCTACTGACTCCCACGTGGAGTTGGCCATGCCACTGGAAACTCAAGGTATTGGAGCCTCGGATGCAGTTCCCTCAGATGGGTCCAGAGCCGTTGAGCAGGCACCTGCTTCTGAGGGTGTATTCAGACCTAAACATCTATACATTAAACCAACTACAGCTTCAAAGCAAAGACTAAAGCACCTTCAAAGACAAAGAAAACATTTCAAGAGCCACATGGGCAGGCCTCCATGCCCAAAAAACAGATGCTTAAAATGGCCGAAGACTTGATTACCTTGATCAGGGGCTCCCATCCCCCTCCTGATAAGAGGCCTAGGCAAGAGCCAGATTATGAATCTTCAGATCAGGTTTCTATTTCTTCTGATTCCTCTTCTGATCAGGAATATTCACTTCCCCCCTATGAGGATTCTGATGCCGAAGAATCTATACCTTCAGCTTCTCCTCCTGAGGACTATTCTTTTGGGGAAACCTTGCATACCATGAGGGAGCATTTCCACTGGGAGAGCCAAGATTTTTCAGAATCTAAAAAGAGGCTCAGGGATTTCCTTTTACTTCCTCAACACAGGCCACTAGCCATTCCACCTGTGTTAGACATTGTAGATGATCTGTTTTTGGAGTCTAGCCTTTCCCCTGACTCCTTACCCTCCAGCTCCTGTTAAGCCTGACAGATATTACAGGGTTCCTGACTCACATAAATTCCTTTTTAAAAACTCTGCTGCAGACCCAGAAACTATTTCATAGGGTCCTAAGGGAGTTAAGGCTTCCACTGCAAAAAACCCTAAACCCTCTGACAGAGATTCTAGGGCACTGGATAGATGGGGAAAAAGGTATACACATCTGCTACCTTGGCTATAAGGGCCTTAAACTGTCAGTTTTATATGCTCAAATATCAGCAACATGTCATGGCATTGCTTAAACAGAAAATGTTATTAAACTCTGAATGTGCAGAAAATAAGGAAATGCAGGATTTATTGCATGCAGCTGAACAAGTTGGAAAGCATACTTTCAATGTGGTTTTGATTCTTTGGAGGCCTCCTGCAGGGCCGCAGTTACGGGTTCTGTAATTAGGAGGCATGCTTGGTTAAAGGAACAAAATCTGCCTAATCATGTCAAAGTTAAATTATTAGATGCACCTTTACAGCATGATACTTTATTTGGTGTTAAGGCAGAAGAGGTGTTAAAGAAAATGGAGGACAAAGCTAAATCTATGCAAACTGTCAAAGATTTTTTACAAGTACAGCCACCTAGGTTTAGTAGACACTGGCCAACAAAGAACTGGTCCTTTCCTGTGTCAGACAGACCTCAAAGAGGCAGACCCAGACGCCCTAGAGGCAGATCCCAGGTGCAAGGTTCATACAGGTCAAAGCAATGGGGTGCCTCTACCTCCAAAGTTGGAGAAGACAAATCTCAACCATACAGGAAACAGTCCCAATGACTTCCCCCTGCCTGCACCAAGCACTTATCTCCTGACAGCACCCTTAGGGGGAAAATTAGCACTTTTTTCTCAAAATTGGCACATCATAACCCAGGACAAGTGGGTTCTAAATATCGTGTCACAAGGCTACAAGTTCCATTTCCATACCCTGCCAAAGACAAACTAAATATCGTGTCACAAGGCTACAAGTTCCATTTCCATACCCTGCCAAAGACAAACGGCTGGCCAGATCTGCCAAAAAATCAATGAGCAGAGGCACAAAAACAAGTCTCATCCCTCATCGACATGGGGGCCATTCAACAAGTACCAGAGCAAGAGCAGGGACAAGGATTTTACTCGACTGTTCTTGGTACCCAGAAAGGACAAGGCCTGGAGGCCAATACTGGACCTATCTATTCTGAACACATTCCTGGATATACCAAAATTCAAGATGTTGACTTTGCAGCAGCTTCTGCCCATGCTGGGCAAGAACGCTTGGCTTGTGACTTTAGACCTAAAAGAAGCATACCTGCATGTCCCTATCAGACAAATATGCAGAAGATACCTCAGATTCAAGGCTGGCTCAATGCATTACCAATTCTCTGCACTGCCCTTTGGCTTATCTACTGCACCCAGGGTCTTTACAAAGTGCCTGGCACCAGTAATTGCATTTTGCAGACAAAGAGGAATACAAATATATCCTTACTTGGATGACTGTCTAATTCAAGCAGAGAACAAGGATATTCTTCTACAGCATCTGGCATTTGTGAAAAGACTTCTAACATGTCTAGGGTACACAGTCAACGAAAAGAAATCAAAGCTAGTACCCCCTCAAGAGATAATATTCCTGGGTGCAAGCTTAAGTACAACTGCCCAGATGGCTTATCTCACGCCAGACAAACAAAGGCAACTGACTACCTATTTCAAAATGTTGGCAACAAAGGCCCAGTTATCTGCAAGAAAAATTCTGCAGGCTTTGGGCTTCATGGCATCCTGCATCCTACTAATTCCATATGCAAGACTGCATATGAGGACACTACAATGGTACCTAAAAAGTGTTTGGACTCAACATTGCCACAGCCTGGAAACTATGATTACTCTTATTCCCTGCCTGCAACAGGAGTTTTGATGGTGGGCAAAGGCTTGTCACCAAAACAAGGGACAGCTGTTCACATTACCCCCAGCCAGGCAGACACTAACAATGGATGCATCAGATTATGCCTGGGGGGGCCCACATGGCAGGAAGATGCATTCAGGGCACATGAGCCTCAAACCAAATGCATCTACATATCAATCAAAAAGAGATGCTAGCTGTTCAAAATGCCCTGACAGCCTTCAAGGACCTACTTCATCCGCGACAACTACTGATAAAGACAGACAACACCACAGTCATGTGGTATATAAACAAGCAGGGGGGCACACATTCTTACCCCTTTTGCAGACTAGCCATGACTTTGTGGGACACAGCATTGACTTACCAAGTACGTCTGCAGGCACAATTCCTGCCAGGAAGGAAAAATACTCTGGCAGATGAACTAAGCAGAAACCTCATGGATCCCCACGAATAGCAGCTGTATCCATAAGTCTTCAGCATGATAAAAAGGAAATGGGGATGCCTGGACATAGATCTATTTGCCTCCCCTCACAACTACCAACTAAAAAGATTCTGCACAAAGATTTGTCACAGACAAGCATGGAAAGTGGACACCCTATCTTTCAGCTGGAAAAAACCTATCAGTATATGCATTTCCCCCACTGCCTCTCCTACCCAAGGTACTCCTAAAGGTCAGACAGGAGAAGCCAAAGATAAGCTAAAGTTAAATGCCAAAAAATGCATAGTCATACCCTTCGGGAAAAACAAGGTTACCCTATACCCTAAAATACAAAATCCACTGAGCACAGAAGAAGTTATCAGGGACCTGGGGACCCAGGGGGTTGATAGTAGTCTGTCATTCGACACCCATGCTAAAGTAGTAGTAAGACCTTCTACATTGCCCACCCCAATCATCTAGATCATCATTCTCACTAGTCTCAGTCAGAGTCAGTCCCTATACTCATCACTCATCACACCAATGATTAGACCAATATCTTCCCCCATTCAGAATGTATGACCGAGATCTGACCCAGCACTGGAGAGGCCACAAGGCCACAAAAAAAGGATAAAAAGTCTCAAACATCTGTCCTATGCTGCCCGACTGAAAGAAACTACAGCTCTATTCAGTACTGCTCACTTGCTCAGAGGTGACCTTTTGCCTAACATACAAGGCCATGTCAAACCCAGATTTGATGAATATGCTTCACACCTCAAAAATCTATCCGAAAGAAACAAGGGGGGAGAGAGAAAATAAACCTCGACGACTGATGAGGACGTGCTGGAGGGATAGATTCATCACCAAAAGACTCAAGACTCGCTGTGGAATAAAATCCGCTCCAGGCAGAGGCAGAGCACTCGCTGGCCCTTGGCCTTGAAATGATGGGAGATACGCATATATACCCCAGGATACCCCCAGTGTCACTGCTTCGCGAGAGGCACACAAAAATAATAGGTATAGTCCCCCCCTAAACAAAAGGGCGAGCGATGCCAAAACAACTATGGGCTAGGCTTGTAAATGCCCTCGGGCAGATAGCCTAGTATGAACCTGTGAACCTATGAACCTATGATACTAATTGCCCCAGACTGGCCCCACCAGTACTGGTATCCAGTACTAAGGAACTTGTCTCAATGCCCAGCTTGGACCTTACCTCAAATACCTCCTCCACTGTCCCAGCAAAACAATCAGATCCTGCACAGCCAACTCGGGACTTTAAACCTGGCAGCATGGCGGATAATATAGTCATACAAAACACACCTCTCAGTAAAGCTGTGATGGATGTCATTTTGGAAGCCAGAAGGCCTATTACTAGAAAATCTTATGCTGGAAAATGGAAGAGATTCTGTGCTTGGAACCAGGCACAAGGGACTGATACAGCTGTGCCAAATATTCCTCAGATTTTGCAATACTTAACTGAGATGCTGGACAAAGGCCTATCTTTTTCATCTATTAAAATTCATGCCTCTGCCATTTTGTCTCATTACAACACAGAGCCACTAATCTTTTCTCATCCCTTATTAAAGCAGTACCTCAGAGGAGCCAAAAATTTAAGGCCTCCAAGGAGATCACCAATGCCTGCATGGGACCTCAACTATATCTTGGTAAAACTCACCCTGCCTCCTTTTGAGCCAGCTGCTACTGCTGATATAACGTTTTTATCTTGGAAAACAGCTCTGCTTCTAGCAATAACGTCTGCAAGATGAGTTTCAGAGCTACAGGCACTCATGGCTGTGGAACCTTTTTATCATGTTTTATCCAGACAGGGTCTCTCTGAGGACAAACCCCACATATATGCCTAAGGTGGTGTCCAGTGTGGCTCTTAACCAAACTATCCATCTGTCAACTTTTTATCCAAATCCACATAACAAGGGGAAGAGTATTCTGCATTCTTTGGACGTACACAGACAGCTTAGATTCTACTTGGACAGAACCAAAGTTTTCAGAAAGACAGAACAATTACTAGTGGCATATGCTGCAGGATCACAAGGAAAGGCTATCTCAAAGCAGACAATTTCAAAGTGGATAGGCCACTGTATTCGTTTCTGCTACTTACACCATGGCAAGCCAGTGCCCAAGGGCATTAGGCCACATTCCACCAGAGCTGCAGCCACTTCAGCAGCCTTTCTCAGGGGAGTACCAACCAAGGACATTTTAGAGGCTGTTACTTGGAGTTCAGTGCACACCTTTACAAAGCACTATCATCTGCCACTCTACTCTAAATCCAGGGCAGGCTTTGCACTGCAGTTCTGCAGGGCCTCATAGCCGCTCCTAACGCTGTTTAGCTCCAGCCACCCATCCATAGCTTTGGAATTCTACCCGAATGTAATGACTGCAACAGTGAAACACGAAGAACATAGTACAGTTGTGTACACTTACCATAAATGTAGATGTTCGAGTGTATTCACTGTTGCAGTCCAGATTACCCACCCACCATCCCCCTTTTTCTTCTGATGGAACCTATCTTTCCTTCTCTGATCTTATACAACCTATGTGGTGTATTTGCTTGTAGATGAAGGTAAAGTTTATATTGGTGCATGTATTTTATATATATATATATATATATATATATATATATATATATATATAAACATTTTGACTACCCTTTTAGGGGGCACCTGACATCTGGGGCAAGAAAAACTAAAGAAAATAGCGTTGGCCGCATCTTTTATACCCCTGATGACCTGACATCTGGGAAGGAGCGACAGCAACCGATACAGGACCCAGGACTTTGGAATTCAGGCTGACTGAGGGCAACCTGCCAGCAGGATTACCCAAATGTAATGACTGCAACAGTGAATACACTTGAGCATCTACATTTATGGTAAGTGTACACAACTGTACTTTCTTGGGACACTTGATTAGATTGGATTCTCATTGTTGAACTTTGCTTCAGTATGTCAGAGTAGAATGGTTACCTTCACATATAGAACACTGACCAACTGCCTCACTACTGTTTGTGGAAAAAAAACTGAATCTGGAAATCTCTGTGTAAAGAAGTGGGTTCACAATTTTATTAGCTATAGGAAGCTTTAGGCTGCCAAAGGAAAATAGTTGTGTGTGTGTGTGTGTGTGTGTGTGTGTGTGTGTGTGTGTGTGTGTGTGTGTGTGTGTGTGTGTGTGTGTGTGTGTGTGTGTGTGTGTGTGTGTGTGTGTGTGTGTGTGTGTGTGTGTGTGTGTCTGTGTGTGTGTGTGTGTGTGTGTGTGTGTGTGTGTGTGTGTGTGTGTGTGTGTGTGTGTGTGTGTGTGTGTGTTTGTGTGTGTGTGTAGTTTGAATACACTGTATGAATTATCTGTCTCTTCAAAATACTTAATTACATATAAACAACTTTAATACGTTAGGTGAAAGAAATATTTTATGTAAAAAAAAAATATATATATATATATATACACACACACACACACACATATATATATATATATATATATATATATATATATATATATATATATATATATATATATATATATATATATATATATATATATAATTATATTTATTTTTGCTTATTTTTTGTGCTTTACTTTTGCGTGCGCCAAGGCTGCCTCTCCATGCATGTGAAGTAGCATGTTGACATTTGCAATATCAGTAATTTCTGATGGACATTGTTAATGTTGATGTTTGGGGTGTTCAGTCATTATCAATAGATCTGTCTATCTATTGATCTATTTATTAACCCACCATGGCACACAGATCTAATCACACTCTCTCTTTATATATAAATGTAAATGTACATAGATCTGTGTCGATCGATGTCTCAGAATGGCTAATTTCTTAAAGTTGAGACCACATGGTCAACATTCTGAAATGTCAAAAATAAAACAAATGCCAAACACTTTTATGTAGGGGGCAAGCACCCCCCAACCATACCCCACATGTGGTGGGCTATGCCTCCACACATTTTGCTAGTTATATATACCAACTCTGACATCATATTACAGTAGGGAGAAAGGCAAATTCCCAGATGTTCATCGTGTTTCAATGTTGCAGTCATTACTCTTGGGTTATCCTGCTGGCAGGCTACCCTCAGTCGGCCAGAATTCCAAAGTCTAGGTCCGGTGTCGGTTGCTGTCGCCTCTTCCCTGATGTCAGTGCTCCAGGGGTATAAAAGATGCAGCCGACACCATTTTCTTCAGTCTTTCTTGCTGTGCGGTGCCCGAAGCAAAAGCAGTTCGCAAGTGCCGGTCGGCCGACTCCTGAGATATTCAAATCCAAATTTCAGAACAGAAGTCTTCATTAAAGCTAAGTACCCCATTGGGGAAACTTTTTTCTTGCTCCAGACCAATGTCAGAAAAAGTTAACAATTGTATTTCTTGTGGGAAGCAAATACCTCATAAGGATTTTCACTCTTACTGTATTCCTTGCCTAGGCCCTGATCACAACATTGCTAGCTGTTGGCTTTGTGCTAGATTTAACCAACACACTATTGAGCGTCAGTTCGATTTTGCATTTCTTTACTTTGGCTGAAGATTTAATTATATAATGCTGTCGGACCAGCCGACAACCTGAGTTTACAAAAAACGCAAGGAAAAGGATAGGCATCCGAGGTCCAAAACCGACGATGAGGCCTCTGATAGGCCAGTCGCCGGTTCTCAGTGAGTTGCTTTCGCAGCCCCTGGCGCCCGCTACCTCAGAGCCACAGGCCGTTTCCGACTCCCATGTGGAGCTGACTGGGAAATGGATACTCAACGTATTGGACACTCGGAAATCATTCCCTCAGATGGGTCTGGAGCTGCTGAGCAGGCATCGGCTTCTGAGGGTGTCTTCAGACCTACACAACTTTACATTAAGCCATCTTCAGTTTCAAAGACAAAGACTAAAGCAGCTCTAAAGACAAAGAAACAAGTACAGCATTCTCTTGCTCAGACTTCCATGCCTAAAAAACAGATGCTCAAAATGGCAGAAGACCTAATTACTTTAATCAGGGGCTCCCATCCCCCTCCTGATAAGAGGCCTAGGCAAGAGACAGAGTATGATTCTTCTGATCAGGTTTCTATTTCCTCTGATTCCTCTTCTGAACAGGATTAATCCATGCTTCCCTATGAGTATTCTGATGCTGAAGAATCCATTCCTTCAGCCTCTCCTCCTGAGGATTATTCTTTTGGGGAAACCCTGCATACCACGAGGGAGCATTTCCACTGGGAGAGCCACGATTATTCTGAATTTAATAAAAGGCTCAGGGACTTTCTGCTACTTCTTCAGCACAGACCCCTTGCTATTACACCTGTCCTAGACATTGTAGATGATGTATTTTCAGAGTCCGGCCTGTCCCCTGCCTCTTTAAAATTCCTGCTTTTGCCCTGGCTGCTGTGAGTCCCTGGCCCAAGAGGAACTCCTATACTTTTATCTACCTTCTCTCCTGCATTAAGAATTGGGAACCTATCTGCCTGGTCTTTAAGGACCCCTTCCATTAAATTTTCAGTCACTCCAGCGTCAACCCAAAGAAACCTGCTGCCCTAGCACATTTTTCCAGGTTCCAAAGTGAGTAAGAAATGTATCTACCTTCTCTCCTGCATTAAGAATTGGGAACCTATCTGCCTGGTTTTTAAGGACCCCTTCCATTAAATTTTCAGTCACTCCAGCATCAACCCAAAGAAACCTGCTGCCCTAGCACATTTTTCCAGAAAGTAAGAATAAAGAAAGTATGTTCTTCCCTAGACCTTAATGATAAGCTGAACCTTTTTGTAATTATCTAGTGTTGTATATATGTTTTAGTGACCAAGCCAGGAATCCAGCAGCCATACCTCTCCCTACCCCTTAAATATTGACCTTCACCTCACTGACTACTATCTAAGCCATCTCTATCTGCTATCTCTGCCACAGCTACCTATTGCTGTACCCTACTCTTTGTTCACTAGGTGGCAGTCTAACCTTAGGCTTGTGCTGCATCTTTTACCCCACTTTTCCCATACTTTATCGCTGACTACTTTCCCATCTTCCTGCTGTACTACACTTTTTTTCAGGGCTTTCCCCCCTCTCTATCCAACTATACCTCTATCATTTTTTTCACTCTATCCCTCAACTACCTAAGAAGCTCAGTTGTGAGTGTTCAGCCATTTTACAGTGTGCTAATCGAAGGAAGGACACTCAGCAAACTCAGAGCTATAATATATAACAATAAGTATCCTGTTTTTTGTTTATTTTGTTCTTTATTTCTTTGTTGTTTATAGCACTTTGTGTACTGTGTATTTTTTCTAGCTAGTTTCACTGTGTGTGAGGTATTAACTGGAAATTGTCCACTCTTATTAAGCATCTGTTGGGTTGTTTTTTATGATAACTTGTTGCAGTTAAACTCTTTTTCTAGTGGCTCCTTTAGCAGTTTAAAACTTTCATTTAAAGGCTCACTGCTGCTTTTCAGCTGTGAGTAACATTTCTGCAGTTTGTTCTAAGTAGTGGGGATATTTTTGTCATTTCCATTATTCAGCTTGTATTTTGAGCCTGTTGTTTGTGTGAGGCTGTTGTGTGAGCACAATATTCAGGGACATCTTGTTTTAGCCAAAGCCATCAGGCATTTCAGTGAGAGAGAATTGTTTGAGGTCATTTCTTTCTTAAAAGCTGTCTCAGGTTTCAACTTTCTGGAGTGTTCAGCCATTTTACAGTTATAATATATAACAATAAGTATCCTGTTTTTTGTTTATTTTGTTCTTTATTTCTTTGTTGTTTATAGCACTTTGTGTACTGTGTATTTATTCTAGGTAATTTTACTGTGTGTGAGGTATTAACTGGAAATTGTCCACTATTATTAAGCATCTGTTGGGTTGTTTGTTTATAATAACTTGTTGCAGTTAAACTCTTTTTTCTAGTGGCTCCTTTAGCTGTTTAAAACTTTCATTTAAAGGCGCACTGCTGCTTTTCAGCTGTGAGTAATATTTCTGCAGTTTGTTTCCCACCCTCCCTCCGTGTTGGTATAGTGTTTTTATAGTTGGTGGCTTTGCAGTTGCCCGCCCCTTGTGTAAATTTGATCTGGGACCCTCCTCCCAGTCTAGTGTCATTACCTCATTCTACCCAATAAAGGGAGAGCATTTGAGAAGGCCAATCAGCTTAGTTTCTGCTACTCCTTTCTCTCTTTCCTTTCTCTCTTTCCAAAAAAAAAAAAAAAAAAAAACCACCTGGGCTTCAGACCAGTTTTACATTAAGAAGGTTTGTGGTCTGCACTGTAGTGGCAGAACAGGTAGCTTACATCCTTCTAAGTTGGGAACTGCTGATTGAGGGCTCAGTGTGTTATTCTAAAAGTGTATTAATTCTGGTTTAAGCACTTGGGCTTGAGGCCAGTTATTTTACATTAAGAGGGTTCGTGTTCTGCACTCTTGTGGGAGGAGAGGCTGGACTCTGTCCTTCTGAGCTGGGAATTTCTGGTTAAAGCTTATAGTGCCTGCATATTTAAACTGCTTCTTACTGAAATTGGTACACCTTGTTTGCTGTAGCATAGACTAGATCCAGGCCTGCTGAATCTAGCTTTGTTTGTATAACTTGAGCACTAATCCAGGCATTCTTTAAAGTATTCAGTTGTATTTATTACTGCTGGTAGTAACTTGATTAAAGTGTAGCTATCATTTCTAAGTCTTTTGGATTAAGCACTTGGGCTTCAGACCAGTTGTTTTACATTAGGAAGGTTTGTGGCCTGCACTGTGGTGGCAGGACAGGTAGCTTACATCCATCTAAGTTGGGAACTGCTGATTGAGAACTCAGTGTCTGTTATTCTAAAAGTGTATTAGTTCTGGTTTAAGCACTTGGGCTTCAGGCCAGTTATTTTACGTTAAGAAGGATTGCGGTCTGCACTCTTGTGGGAGAAGAGGCTGGACTCTGCCCTTCTGAGCAGGGAATTTCTGGTGAAAGGCTTATAGTGCCTGCATATTTGAACTGTTTCTTAATGAAATTGGTACACCTTGTTTGCTGTAGCATAGACTAGATCCAGGCCTGCTGAATCTAGCTTTATTTGTATGCTTGTTGTTTGTTTATTTCCCTGAAATGCTAATTCCACCTAAAACGCAGCTTTTAGCACTTCTGTGGATCCCTAGTGATATCTGCATTGCTTACTGTACTTATTTCCTTGTTTCACTTGAAAGAAAGTTACTGTTTGTCATTTTTGCATTTAAGTTACCTGTAACACATTGCATTTAAGTTACCTGGCACTTGCTCACTAAAGCAATTATATAAGTCAGCTCTAAAAAATTAAAAGCACTACACCCTCACAAACTCCCCTTGAGTACCTTGTTCCCCATTGGCCCTTTTTTTCAATTATAAAGGAATTCCCAATACTATTCTAGCATGTCCAAAGGTCAGTTGTCAATCTCCTCTCCGGTCCAGCTGGTGAATCTGGGAATCTTGAGGCAATGTTACAACTGCCTCATGTACACAGACAACCCTCTCCTCCTCCCAACAAATTCCAACACATGCGAGATGTAACCATATAGCCAAACTGGAGGCTAAGCTCTCAACTCAGTACTGGCGTAACCAGTCAGGAGGAGAAGGAAACCACACTCACTACAATTCCAGTCTCACATAGACCTACCACGACAACAAACCAAACACATAAACACACAAAAACATACTCGGAGGCTTTAAATAAAAATCTGCCTAAGCAGCAGAGACCTCCAAAGCAGACACCCAAGCAACCACTACCCCAAAACAAAACACGTGCAACACATAGCTCACAAAGCCAGTGTGCCGAACAGTCACAGCCCTTAAGGCTAAACAACACACCTGATACACTTGTAATAGGTGACTCTGTTGTCAGGCACACTGACGTCCCGCTCACCAGGCTGAACAAGGAGAAGGTCACGGTGAGCTGCCTGTCGGGCGCTAGGATCCGCCACATAACACAAGCACTCAGGTCACTCCAAGGCAAGTACAAATATGACTCAGTCATTGTCCATGCTGGTGTGAATGACCTGAGACGTACCTCCCTGGACTACATGAAAAGAGACATAGAGGAGCTCTCTGAGCATGTAGCCCAGGCCGGTATGACCCTGACCTTGAGTAGCATCTTACCCTCACCAAGAATGATGCCACAATATGAAGACAAGATGATCAATTTCAACAATTGGCTTAAGTGGTGGTGTCATTCAAAGGGGATCCAATGCCTGTCAGCCTGGGATGACATGCTCGACAAGCCACGATGCTTCGCTAGGGACGGCTTGCACCTGTCACCCCTGGGCTTTCGGATATTGGCAAAGGCTCTTGCTACCCCCATAGTGCCTTTTTTAGGCAAGGCTCAAAAGGCAAACCCACCTCCATAGGTATCACAAGGGATAAGAAACTAAGAGTAATGCTACTCAACGCCAGAAGTCTAAACCTCAAGATGCACGCAGTTGAAACTCTCCTTAGCATGGAGAACATCGATATCTGTGCAGTAACAGAAACCTGGTTCAAGGCTCCCGAGAGCACCCCAGCACTACCAGGTTATACCTCATACCATGCTTTTCGGCCCCAAAACTTGGACCGAACCACAAAAGGAGGGGGAGTATCAATATTCATCAAAGATACCCACACCTCCAGGTTGGTGGCACAGCACGAAGCATCAGAGACTATCCATGTGCAACTAACTGTGGGTAAAACTGCCTTCCAGTTTATAGCCTGCTACAGACCACCCTCCCAAACACAGGAACCCCACTCGGCCTTCCTGAGAATACTGGAAAATATGAAGGTCTCTCCAAACACTATTATATTGGGCGACTTCAACTACCCAAACATAGACTGGGAGCATTACTCTAGCTCCAACACCCTAGCCCAAAGGTTCCTAGAATTTATAAACTCAAATGCTATGGAACAACTTGTTACCACTCCCAGAAGAGGGAAAACATACTGGACCTGATCATCACCAACATGGGGACACTATGCTCCAGACCAGAAGTGTATCCCTCACTGGTAAGATCAGACCATAAACTAATCTCACTGGATATTCACATCCCGACCCCACCCCTGCCCAGAAAACCACAGTGAAAAACTTCTAAAGCAAATTTCACACGCCTCAAAACCGAGGCGAAATCTTTCAAAGCCCCGGCCTGTGGAAAATACGCCCAGACCGCAGAATCCTTTATAAACACATTCTATGAACACCTTCAGGAATGCATGGATCATGCAATCCCAAATAAAACCAAGACCCAATCCTCCAAAGGCAGACGTCCTGTCTGGTGGACCCCAGCGATAAACAAACTATACAATAGAAGGAGGAAGCTACTACATGATAGAGCAAAATCCCAAAAGGGAAGGCATCTCTGATCAGTATTAGCAAAAACTACGGGCACTCATAAAATCGTCTAAGGCCAGCTTCGAGAGAAAAATTGCACAGGACACTAAGGATAATCACAAGGCTTTCTTTAGTTATGTTAGGAACCTGGGTGGGAATTCCCAGATATGCTCAGAATTAGTCCAAAATGACAAAAATACACCGAGCCCACAGACATTGCCAACATCCTAGCTGACAGGTTCAGTGCAAACTCTTCCTCCCCACCGAGAGGGCAAATATCTATCCCAACAGAGTGCTGCCCCTGACATCTCAGATGCTCAGGTAAGAGCTGCCTCTCCAAAGCAAAAACACAGCATCAGTGGGACCAGATGGTGTCCTGGCTGCCCTACATGAACTCCAAGAAGAGCTAAACCCAAACATAAAACTACTGTTCAATCTTAGCCTTACTACAGGATATGTACCCAGAGAGTGGCGTACAGCAACAGTGGTCCCTCTCCACAAAGGTGGTGCCTCAACGGATCCTGGAAACTATCGCCCCATAAGCCTGACTAGCTTGGTCTGCAAAGCTATGGAAAGGATCATCATGGACCTCATAAATAAAGATATTGGGGACCTACAGACACTGGATCCTACCCAGTTTGGCTTTGTTAAGGGCAGATCCTGCCTCTTAAACCTAGTCGATTTCTTTGAAACAGTCACCGAGGCCATTGACGAGGGGAAGGTGGTCCACACGGCCTACCTGGACCTCACAAAAGCCTTCGATACAATACCCCACTCGGGCATTATAGATAAGCTCACCAGCTTAAATATAAACCCCTATGTCACTAGATGGGTTGCAAACTGGCTCAAGGACAGAACCCACATGGTTAGAATTGCTGGAGCCATGTCAGACTCCAAACCAGTTTCAAGTGGCGTCCCACAAGGCTCAGTTCTGGGACCTCTCTTGTTCGGTATATATTTCTCGGCGGTACAGGCCAACACGGAAGGACTGTGACTGACCAAGTTCGCAGATGACCGCAAACTGGGCACCATAATCAAATCTCCAGCCGACACAAGCATTCTCCAAAAGGGCCTCATAGAAACAGACAACTGGTGCCAAAGCCATGGCCTCAAGCTAAACGCCAAAAAGTGTATAGTCATCCCCTTTGGCAAAGTCGCAGTGCTCACAAATTACCACATAGGTGGTAATCCATTAAGTTCAGAAGAAGTCATTAGGGACCTGGGGACCCAAGTTGATAGCAATCTCTCATTTGACAACCACGTGGCCAAAGTGGTTAGAAAAACATTTTATATAGCCCACCTAATCATGAAGGGATTCACATCTAGATCAGGGGAGGTCATCGTGCCTCTTTACTCATCCCTCATCAGGCCCATAATTGAGTACAATGCCCCTTTTGGGATGTACCTTACCAGACACCTGCAGCAACTGGAAAGACCCCAAAAGTACCTCACCAAGAGGATCAAAGGGCTCAAACAGATGCCATATGCTGCCCGGTTAAAGAAACTTCAGCTCTACTCAGTGGCATACCGCCTGCTCAGAGGCGATCTGTGCCTGATGTATAAAGCCATGTCCAACCCGCAATTAATGGACATGCTGCACCTCAGAAAATCCAAATCCCATCGAGCTACACCCTCGAGAGACTTGAACCTCAGCACTGAAATAAATAGGACATGCTGGAGGGACAGATTCATAACCCAGAGGCTCCCTTCACTCTGGAATAAAATCCCAGTCCAGGTTAGGCAGAGTCCCACATTGACTCTCTTCAAGAGGAATCTTGATGAGTGGATGGGAGATCGTAGGTTTACCCCGGCTATCACTTCTGTGTCACTGTTAGACAGAGGCACAGTATACTAACCTCAAAAAAAGGCATAGCAGAATTAGTTTAAAATGGGTGGCGAAAGCCAAACACACTCTGGCTAGGCTTATAAATGCCCTAGGGCAGATAGCCTAATATGAACCTATGAACCTATGAACTACCAAATAGTTGCATTATCACACCCTACTCACCTGTAAATACCAAGAGTGCCTCAGGAAATCTGCTATACACAGATTGTCTGTGCAGAATCTTCCTTCTTCTGCTCTACCCGCTCCATTCGCTCTGAGGGCTCACTCCGTTCCCCTACCCTACCCCCAAATTCCACCCACCCCCAGTGCTCCTACATTTATACTTAACAAACCACACCCCTTCCCTTTATTGATCATTAGCACGTCAGTACTCAATTTACATATTTAAATCCTACACACCCACTTTTCATACTGCTTGCCATTCTACTACCGCTGAAATACTATCTCATTCCAAATAAACTCATTATTAGGCCCTACATCATTGAAACTTTATTATATCCTTCACTGCTAGTATGCCTTTAATTTTCAAACCAAAACGTATTTACCTATCTCTTTTACTTCTCCTACTTCCTATTGTATCTGTACCCTATATTCTTACCTTATATGACAGCCTACACTATACTGAGTCCCACCATCCCTTAAAGTAGACATTACTACTAAATCAGTTACACTTCCAATGCCATTCTAACATAACAGCCTCCTCCACCTACCTCTTACCAAAGTTTCACAGGGTTGCCCATATTACTTACCTACAAGCTAGGAAGTCACAAAATATTTTCTGTAAACTCCTGAGGTTTACACATATTCTGAAACAACATCCTCTACTCCATGGTGACATTCACCCTAACCCTGGACCAATCAATAATACCCCAATAAACCCCTACCCACCTCAAGCAAACACCCCATTCACCCCCCACTAGCACCCATAACCGTCTGCTCATATCACATCTCAATATACAGAGCTTAAACAATAAAATTAGCCAACTACATGCCCTGCTAGACATTCATTCATTTGATATCCTATGTTTAACAGAGACTTGGCTCAACCCAATAACAAAGGACAATGAAATTATTCCACCTGACTATAACATCTTAAGATTAGACTGTACAACCAAAAAGGGTGGAGTGGTAGCAATTCTATACAAATCTAAGTTACATGTCACTGCTTTAGATGTAAAACTACCTTTTGATAGTAATGCTGAAATCCTCGTCTCTAAACTACATATCAATGCTAGTAAAGCTTTGTACATTATATGCTCCTACCTACCTCCAGGCAATAACATTAACATCCTAGAAAATATCCTTTCCTGGCTTTCTACATCCTTCCCACAAGAATCCATTCTACTTGGTGATCTTAATATAGATTGGAATAACTGTACCTCACCCAAACCTACAACCCATATCAACCTTCATGGATTCTCCCAAATAATTACCAGTCCAACCAGAATCCATAAACCCAGTAGCAAAGAAAGTATCTTAGAATGGATCTTAGTAAACAGCCATACTCTCTCTTATAAAGCAGGTACCCTTCCTGATGATATTAGTGACCACTCCCTTACTTACATAATCAGACAAAAAACCTTTATTCCCAACCAGACTCTCTTTAAAATCGCCGGAACAAAAAAGATTTCAATCCAGCAAGCTTCCAAGCTGAGCTTCAAGCCTGTGACTAGTCACCCTTATAACTACTCCCTCTTGAGCAAGCAGTAATCTATTTTAACACTAAATTTTTACAAATCCTGGAATACCATGCTCCTACTCCCTCTATAAGAACTAGAAGTAAAGCTGCTCCATGGCTCACTAAAGACACTAGGCAGAAAATCTTATTGAGAAATAAAATTTGGTCTAAATGGAGAAACTCTAAAAACCCAATAGATCATCAAAAATTTAAAGAGCTGAGAAATGCCACTAAAAGATCAATAATTCTTGATAAAAAAACTTCTACTTTAAACTACAGGAAAAATATCAACAAAAAACACAAACTTTCTGGTTAGGTACAAATAGACTTCTATACCCAGGCCATTCCAAGACACCAACACCATCAGGTCTCTCCCTTAACAGTCCCAGCCATATTGCTGATGCTTTCAATACCTTTTTTACTGAAACTGTTCAATCTCTAGCAAGCTCCTTACCTACTGTTAGCTCAACTCTCCTATCCTCATCACCTAGAATACCCCCCACCTTTCATTTAAAACCAGTTCCTACATCCCTTAGCCACACCTTACTCCACAAACTTAAACCATGTACCCCTTCAGATGATCTCCTACCAGCTGAATACCTGCAAACTGCAGCAAAAGTACTTGCCTATCCCATTTCCATCCTAATTAATAGAACCATTACTGAAGGCACCACTCCATCTCTCTGTAAAATCTCTCACATTATCCCACTTCACAAGGGTGGTAACTCAACCGAACTCTCTAACTTTTGCCCCATAGCCTTACTCTCTCCTTTAGCTAAAATTATGGAAAAATGCATCCACCAGCAACTACTTGATCACCTTCTCCAAAATGACCTACTAGCTGACTGCCAGCATGATTTTAGGCCCTGCCATAGTACCACCACTGCTCTCTTATCCTTCTCTGATTGCATTAACAAACATCATAGTAACAACATTCTTTCCTCTGCACTTTTTATTGACCTCTCTAAAGCCTTCAATATGGTTAATCATCAGACACTTCTAAACATACTCAAATTACTCTCTCTTGACACGCAGGCACTAAAATAGTTCATCTCCTACTTAGAAAATAGACATCAAGCTGTCCTTTGGGACAATCACCTATCCACACCTCTCCGTATTACCCTTGGCGTCCCTCAAGGCTCTATCCTGGGACTGCTCCTTTTTTTCCATTTTTATTAATGATCTAAATATAAATCTTCCTCAAACTACCTGCATACAGTATGCAGTTGACTCCACTCCAGTCTGTGCTGCCTCATCTTCATCGGAACTCCAATCCATAACTCAAACTGTATTTAACCAGTGTCTCCTCCTAAATGCCAGAAAACAAAATTGTTATTATATACTTCAACACTAAAATCCTCCCCAATAGACCTCACGGTTACATCTAACAATGGTACAGTCATAGCACCTGACTCAACCACCAAACTCTTAGGTGTAATAGTTGACCACAACCTGAACTTTGACTCCCATATTAACTCTACTATTAAAACTGTAAACAGAAAACTCGGTACCCTTTACAGGATAAAACCTTTCCTTACCCCAGAAGCTAGAACTACCATTGCCCATACCCATCTGATCTCTACACTCCTCTATGCCTCCTCCATCTTTATTAATCTCTCCAAAAGCAACCTCAACAAATTGGCAACTTCCTATAATAACATTGCCAAATTTGCCACTGGCTCCCCATTTTGAACTCGCCATTGCCAAAATCTTAAATGGCTAGGATGGCTAGAACTGCAAAATCAGCTACAATCTCAACAGCTTATTATCACCTATAAGACTTTGTATCATCCAGGAAATACTCCTATTCTATGTAGCCTCATCACACCCTTCGCTCAGCAGATAAATTACTAGTATCCATTCAAAAATCTTACAACAAAGCAGGTGATTCTCTTTTCTCTAATTCTGTAGGGAAAACCTGGAATAGGCTTCCCAGCAAACTAACATTTCTTATTTCATTACCACTCTTCAAAAAGCAACTAAAAATATTTCTTAAATCTCAATGGCTATGCCCATGTACTAATCCAGACTAACACCCCCCCCCCTTTATCCGTACTGCTTTTTCCTTCCTCCTAACACCCTTACATTGTGATAGTAAGCCTCCTTACTTTGATATCTAGCCTTGTCTCTTCAGGTAATTACCACAGAATACATATTTCTGTAATAATCAACTTGCTGAGACCACATATGTTTCCATTTTGTATATTTCATGTTGTTTTTGTTATATTTGAGCATTTACTTTTAAAAAACAACCTTAATTATTAGTTTGAATCCGTTCTTTTTCCTAGTCTTCTATATAATTGTCAAACCTCTCCTATGTAAATTTGTTTCTTGTAATACTGCATTGTTTTTTCTTTTTTTGTAAAACCTGTGCTGATGATCTTTATGTTTAATCTTTATTGACTATGTATATTATTTTTTTTATATCTCTTTTGAATTAATAGTGTAACTGGAGCTTATCTCCCCGGGCCTCTATTGAAAATGGACATGTATCCAGTTGGACTAGCCCAGTCAACAAATGTAAAATAAAAAATAAAAATAAATCTTTACCCCCTGCACCTGCTAAGCCAGACAGATACTACAGGTTCCCGGATTCTTATAAATTCCTATATAAAAACCCCGCTGCTGACCCAGAAACTATATCTCAGGGTCCCAAAGGGGTCAAAGCATCCACTGCAAAAAACCCTGTCCCCTCTGATAGGGATTCCAGGGCACTAGACAGATGGGGGGAAAAAGTCTACACTTCTGCTACCCTGGCTGTAAGGGCTTTAAATTGTCAGTTTCATATGCTTAAATATCAGCAATATTTAATGTCACTGCTTAAACAGAAATTGTTGACAAATACTGAATGTTCAAAGAACAAGGAATTGCAGGATTTATTGCATGCAGCTGAACAAGTGAGAAAGCATACTTTGCAATGTGGTTATGATTCACTGGAGGCCTCCTGCAGGGCCACTGTTACAGGTTTTGTTATTAGAAGGCATGCTTGGTTAAAGGAACAGAATCTGCCTGATCATGTTAAAGCAAAATTATTAGATGCACCATTACAGCATGATACTTTGCTTGGTACTAAAGCAGAAGAGGTGTTGAAAAAATGGAGGATAAAGCAAAATCCATGCAGACAGTCAAGGATTTCTTACAGGTACAGCCACCCAGGTTTAGCAGGAACTGGCCTTCTAAAAATTGGTCCTTTCCAGTGTCAGACAGGCCACAAAGAGGCAGATACAGGCGTCCCAGTGGCAGATCTCAGCCCCAAGGCTCATACAGGCCTAAGCAATGGGGTGCTCCTACCTCCAAAAGCAGAGAAGACAAATCACAGCCTTACAGGAAACAGTCCCAATGACTTTCCTCTACCAGATCCAAGAACTTTTCTTTTGGCAGCCCCCTTAGGGGGAAAACTAGCACTTTTTTCATCAAATTGGAAAATGGTTACCCAAGACAAATGGGTCCTGAACATAGTGTCCCAAGGCTACAGGTTCCATTTTCACACTCTACCAAGGTCAAAAGGTATGCCAGACCTGCCACACAATCAATGGAGAGATGCACAAAAACAAATTACAGCCCTCATGGACATGAGGGCCATTCAGCAAGTAACACAACAAGAGCAGGGGCAAGGATTTTACTCCAGACTTTTCCTAGTACCCAGAAAGGACAAAACCTGGAGACCAATACTGGACCTGTCTATACTAAATACATTTCTGGAAGTTCCAAAATTCAAGATGTGGACTCTACAGCAGCTACTTCCCATGCTGGGCAAGAAGGCTTGGCTCATAACTTTGGACCTAAAAGAGGCATACCTGCATGTCCCAGTCAGACAATCCTGCAGAAGATACCTCAGATTCATAGCTGGCTCAATGCATTACCAATTCTCTGCAACTGCCCTTTGGCTTATCTACTGCGCACAGGGTCTTCACAAAATGCCTGGCACCAGTAATTGCGTTTTGCAGACAAAAAGGCATTCAAATATATCCCTACTTGGATGATTGCCTAATTCAAGCAAAGAACAAAGATATTCTTCTAAAGCATCTGGCATTTGTAAAAAGATTACTAATTGTCCTAGGGTACACAGCAAATGAAAATAAATCAAAACTAGTGCCCTCTCAAGAGATAATATTCCTGGGTGCAAGCTTAAATACAACTGCCTAGATGGCTTATCTCAGGCCAAACAAACAAAAGCATCTGACTACTTACTTCAAGAAATTGGCAACAAAAACTCACTTATCTGCAAGGAAAATCCTGCAGGCCTTGGGTTTCATGGCATTCTGCATTCTACTAATTCCATATGCCCGACTGCATATGAGGAAACTACAATGGTATCTAAAAAGTGTTTGGACTCAGCATTGCCACAGCTTGGAGACAGTAATTGCACTCATTCCCTGCCTGCAACAGGAGTTTCGATGGTGGGCAGAAGCCTGTCACCACAACAAGGATCTGCCATTCAGCCTACCCACAGCCAGCCAGACACTGACAACGGACGCATCAGGTTATGCCTGGGGGGCCCATATGGCAGGAAAATGTATTCAGGGCACATGGCCTGCAAACCAGATGCATCTTCACATCAATCAAAAAGAGATGCTAGCTGTTCAAAATGCCCTGACAGCTTTCAAGGACCTGCTTCATCCAGGACAGTTACTGATAAAGACAGACAACACTACGGTCATGTGGCACATAAACAAGCAGGGGGGTACACATTCCTACCCCCTCTGCAGACAAGCAATGACCTTATGGGACACAACATTGGCTTTTCAAGTTCACCTGCAAGCACAATTCCTGCCAGGAAGAACAAATACTCTGGCAGACGAACTAAGCAGAAACCTCATGGATCCCCACGAATGGAAAGTGGATCCACAAGTCTTCAGCGTGATAATAAGGAAATGGGGATGTCCAGACATAGATCTATTTGCCTCCCCTCACAACTGCCAATTGCAGATATTTTGCACAAGGATTTATCACAAGCAAGCATGGAAAGTGGACGCCCTATCCTTCAGCTGGAAAAATCTAACAGTATATGCCTTTCCTCCACTGCCTCTCCTTCCCAGGGTACTCCTAAAGGTCAGACAAGAGAAGCCAAAAATAATACTGATTTCACCAGACTGGCCACACCAACACTGGTACCCAATCCTAAAGAGCTTGTCTCAAGGTCCAGCATGGATATTGCCTCAAACTTCTTACTTGCTGACCCAACAAAACAATCAGATCCTGCACAGCCAACTCAGGACCTTAAATCTGGTAGCATGGCGGATAATGTAGCCATTCAGAACACTCCTCTTTCAAAAGCTGTTTTGGATGTTATCTTGGAGGCCAGGAGGCCCAGTACCAGAAAATTTTATGCAGAGAAATGGAAGAGATTCTGTGCTTGGAACCAGGAACAAGGCATTGACATGTGTGTACCAAATATCCCTCATTTTTTACAATACCTAACAGATGCTGAACAAAGGCCTTTCTTTCTCATCAATTAAGATTCACGCCTCTGCCATTTCAGCCCATTACAATGCTGAACCACCTATGTTTTCTCATCCTCTAATAAAGCAGTACCTCAGAGGGGCCAAAAACATTAGGCCTCCAAGGAGAGCACCAATTACGGCCTGGGACCACAATTATGTCTTGGAAAAACTCACACTGCCTCCCTTCGAGCCAGCATCAACAGCAGATATAAAATTCTTATCTTGGAAAACAGCTCTGCTCCTAGCAATAACCTCTGCAAGGCGAGTCTCGGAGTTACAAGCACTCATGGCTGTGGAACCTTTCATAATTTTTCATCCAGACAGGGATGTTCATCGTGTCACACTGCTGCAGTCATCACTGTTGGGTTATCCTGCCATCAGGCGGTCCCGCAGTCAGCCCGAGTTCCAAAGTCTTTGTCCGGCATCGGTTGCTGTCGCTTCTTCCCTGACGTCAGTGCGCCAGGGGTATATAAGATGCATCCAACGCCATTTTCTCCAGTCTTTCTTGCAGTGCGGTGCCCGAAGCAGAAGCAGTTTGCAAGTGCCGGTCGGCCGACTCCTGAGATTTTCAAATCGAATTTCAGACCAAAGTCTTCATAAAGCTAAGTACCCCGTTGGGGAACCTTTTCTTGCCTCAGTCCGATGTCAGAAAAAGTTAACAATTGCATTTCTTGTGGGAAGCAAATACCTCATAAGGACTTTCATTCTTATTGTATTCCTTGCCTAGGCCCAGACCACAACGTCACAGGTTGTCGGTTTTGTGCTAGGTTTAATAAACGAACTATTAAACGTCGGTTTGATTTCGCCCGACATTATTTTGGTAGGAAATTTAATTATACCATGCCGTCGGAGCAACTGACGACCGGAATGCATAAAAAACGCAAAGATAAGGACAGGCAGCCGAAATCCAAACCGGATTCCGAGGTCTCTGCTAGGACAGTCGCCGGTTCTCCGGTTTTCAGTGAGGCGCCTACTCAGCCCCTGACGACCGCTGATTTAGAACCCCAGGTGACATCCGATTCACAAGCGGAGATTACTAGGCCTCCACAGCCTTTACCTTTAGGCCCTTCCGACTCCATTCCTGAAGGAGATTCCGGTGCAATTGAAACGCCTTCAGTTGCTGAAGGTGTCTTCAGACCGACTATACTCACTATTAAATCCTATACAAAACTGAAAACTCCTTTAAAAACAAAGAAAACTGCACAGCAGTCTCCAGTACAAGGCCCCATGCCTAGGAAACAGATGCTTAAGATGGCTGAAGACTTAATTACCCTAATCAGGGTTTCCCATCCCCCTCCTGATAAAAGGCCTAGGCAGGAGGAGGACTACGCTTCCTCTGACCAGGTTTCAGTTACCTCAGACTCTTCTGAGGAACAGGAATATTCCTTTCCCCCTTATGAAGATTCTGATGCTGAAGAGTCTATCCCTTCTGCATCTCCCCCAGAAGACTTCTCTTTTGGGGAAACCTTACATACTATGAGGGAACATTTCCGCTGGGAAGGCCGGGATTACTCTGATTCTAAGAAAAGGCTCTGAGAGTTCCTTTTACTACCCCAGCACAGACCACTTGCAATTCCACCTGTGTTAGACATTGTGGATGATGTTTATTCAGAATCTAGCCTTAACCCAGATTCACTATCTCCTGCACCAGCCAGTCCCCGACTCACACAAATTCCTGTATAAAAGCCCTGTTGCTGACCCAGAAACCATTTCCCAGGGTCCCAAAGGTGTTAAAGCCTCTACTGCTAAAAATCCTGTGCCCTCTGAAAGGGATTCTAGAGCACTAGACAGATGGGGAAAGAAAGTATATACCTCAGCTACTCTAGCTGTGAGGGCCTTAAATTGTCAGTTTCACACGCTGAAATATCAACAGTATCTGATGTCTCAATTAAAACAAAAAATGCTCGCACATACAGACCAACCAGATTACAAGGAAATGCAAGATTTGCTGCATTCAGCTGAACAAGTGGGAAAACATACTTTGCAATGTGGAGTTGATTCATTGGAAGCTTCTTGTAAAGCAGCAGTGACAGGGTCTGTCATATGTAGGCATGCTTGGTTAAAAGAACAAACTTTACCTGATCAAGTTAAAGCAAAGTTATTGGATGCACCCTTACAGCAGGATGTTTTATTTGGTGTAAAAGCAGAAGAAGTTTTAAAGAAAATGGAGGATAAGGCAAAATCTATGCAGACGGTCAAGGATTTTTTACAGGTTCAACCTCCTCGTTTCAGCAGAAATTGGCCAACCAAAAACTGGTACTTTCCAGCTTCTGCCAGACCACAGAGGTGCAGATACAGACGCCCAAGAGGCAGAGGCCAGCCACAAGGCTCTTACCAGCCTCGACAATGGAGTGCTACAGCCCAAAAAGGAGGAGAAGACAGGTCTCAAACTACTAGAAGGCAAACACAATGACTTACCCCTCAGACTACCAAGCAAAACCCTCTTGGCAGCTCCCTTGGGGGGAAAACTAGCTCTTTTTGCGGACAATTGGCACATCATCACAAAAGACAAATGGGTCCTAAATATTGTATCTCAAGGATACAGATTCCACATTCACACTTTTCCAAGGATAAAAGGAATGCCAAATCTGCCACCAAACCAATGGGCAGAGGCTCAAAAACAAATTTCAGCTCTCATGGACATGAGAGCCATTCAATAGGTTCCTACACAGGAGCAAGGACAAGGATTTTACTCAAGACTGTTTCTAGTTCCCCGAAAAGACAAAGCCTGGAGACCCATTCTGGACCTCTCAATTCTAAACACATACCTGGAAGTACCCAAATTCAAGATGCTAACACAACAGCAACTTCTTCCCATGCTGGGCAAGAAGGCTTGGCTAGTAACGTTGGACCTCACGGAAGCATACCTGCATGTCCCTATCAGACAAAATTGCAGAACATACCTCTGATTTATTGCAGGTTCAACCCATTATCAATTCTCTGCACTGCCCTTTGGCTTATCTACTGCACCCAGGGTCTTCACAAAATGGGTGGCACCAGTAATTGCATACTGCAGACAAAGAGGAATTCAAATATATCCATACCTGGACGACTGCCTTATTCAAGCAGAAAGCAAGGACACTCTTTTAAAGCATCTGGCATTTGTCAAAAACCTTCTAAGTTGCCTAGGGTACACAGTAAATGAAAAGAAGTCAAAACTAGTGCCCTCACAAGACATAATATTCCTGGGTACCAACTTAAATACAATGGCCCAGATGGCTTTCCTCATGCCAGACAAGCAAAGACAACTGACTCAATACTTCAAAATGATGGCAACAAAGACCCAACTCCCTGCAAGAAAAATTCTGCAGGCCTTGGGATTCATGGCATCTTGCATACTACTAATACCATTTACAAAACTGCATATGAGGAAATAACAATGGTGTCTGAAAAGCGTATGGTCTCAACACAGCCACAGCTTGGAAACAATAATTCCACTCATTCCCTGCCTTCAACAGGAGTTTCAATGGTGGGCTCAGGCATGTCACCTCAACAAGGGTCAGCCTTTCACCTTACCCACAGCCAGGCAAACTATAACAACAGATGCATCGGATTATGCCTGGGGGGCACACATGGCAGGACAGTGTATTCAGGGCAAATGGCCTGCAAACCAAAGGCATCTACATATCAATCAAAAAGAGATGCTATCTGTACAAAATGCCCTAACAGCTTTCAAGGACCTCCTACATCCAGGACAACTCCTAATAAAGACGGACAGCACCACAGTGATGTGGTACATAAACAAGCAAGGGGGCACACACTCCTATTCCCTACCCCTATGCAGACAAACAATGACCTTGTGGAACACAGCACTGACCTACCAAGTTCAACTACAAGTACAATTCCTGCCAGGAAAGAAAAACACACTGGCAGACGATCTAAGCAGAAACATCACAGATCCTCACGAGTGGAAACTAGATCCACAAGTATTCGCAATGATTACTCAAAAATGGGGGAGCCCAGACATAGATCTGTTTGCTTTCCCCCAAAACTACCAACTACGGAAATTCTGCACAAGGACATACCACACATTAGCTTGGAAAGTGGACGCCCTCTCATTCAGTTGGAAAACATTAACAATGTATGCCTTTCCTCCACTGCCTCTTCTGGCAAAGGTGCTGCTGAAAGCCAAATTAGAGAGGCCACAAATGATCCTCATTGCTCCAGACTGGCCACGCCAATACTGGTATCCAATACTAAGGAACATGGCTCAAGGCCCACCATGGATTTTGCCTACAATTCCTCACCTGCTCACTCAGCAGAACAATCAGATTCTACACAGCCAGCTCAAGACTTTAAATCTGGCTGCATGGCAAATTGCCTAAATAATCAATCAACACTTCTCTCTAAAGCTGTGATGGACATCATTCTGGAGGCCAGGAGGCCCAGCACCAGGAAAGTCTATTCAGACAAATGGAAAAGATTCTACGTCTGGAACCAGACTAAAGGCCAAAATCCCCTTGTACCAAATATTCCTCAGATTCTTCAATATTTAACTGAGATGTTGCACAAAGGACTTTCCTTCTCATCTATTAAGATCCACGCCTCAGCTCTCTCAGCTCAGTACAACACGGATCCTCCTATATTTTCACATCCATTACTAAGACAGTTCCTCAGAGGCGCTAAGAACATAAGACCGCCCCGGAGAGCACCAACACCAACTTGGGATCTCAACTTTGTTCTGGAAAATCTTACACTTCCGCCCTTTGAACCAGCCTTCTCTCCTGATCTACAGTTCCTATCATGGAAAACTGCCCTGCTGCTAGCAATAACTTCAGCACGAAGAGTCTCGGAACTACAGGCCCTAATGGCAGTGGAGCCTTTCATCATTTTTCATCAAGACAGTGTCTCTTTACGAAGTAACCCTTCCTTTATGCCAAAGGTGGTATCCAGTGTGGCCCTAAACCAAACCATTCATTTGCCCACCTTTTATCCAAACCCCCAGAACAAATGCTCCTACACTCTTTGGACATCCACAGGCAATTACGTTACTACTTGGATAAAACTAAGGCTTTCAGAAAATCTGACCAGCTCTTTGTATCCTATGCTGCAGGATCTCAAGGAAAAGCTATCTCAAAACAGACCATTTCAAAATGGATAGGACATTGTATCTGCTACACACACCATGGGAAATCTGTGCCTGGTAACATCAGGCCCCATTCCACCAGGGCTACAGCAACATCAACAGCCTTCCTCAGAGGGGTACCAACCAAGGATATTTTGGAGGCTGCCACTTGGAGTTCAGTGCACACCCAAGCACTATCACTTACCTCTTTACTCTAAAACCAGAGCTGGCTTTGCCACTGCAGTTCTGCAGGGCCTACTAGCCTCTCCAAACCCTGTTTAATTCCACCACCCATCCTTAGCTTTGGGATTCAACCCAACAGTGATGACTGCAGCAGTGTAATACGATGAACATAGTACAGTTTTGTACATACCATAAATGTAGATGTTCGAGTGTTCACACTGTTACAGTCCAGGTTACCCTCCCTCCATCCCCTCTGAACTAGCTGGACTTATCTATTCCTTTCTATCCTGTACAACCTCTGTGGTGTATTTGCTTGTGACTGAAGGTTTTGTTTTATTTTTATATGTATATCTTTATATAGCAATATGTATTGCCTACCTATTGGGGGCACCTGACATCTGGGGCAAGAAAAACTGAAGAAAATGGCGTCGGATGCATCTTATATACCCCTGGCGCACTGACGTCAGGGAAGAAGTGACAGCAACCAACGCCGGACCAAGACGTTGGAACTCGGGCCGACTGCAGGACCGCCTGACGGCAGGATAACCCAACAGTGATGACTGCAGCAGTGTGAACACTCGAACATCTACATTTACGGTAGGTACAAAACTGTACTTTTCTCTGAGGACAAACCCTACATTTATGCCTAAGGTGGTGTCCAGTGTGGCCCTCAACCAAACTATTCACTTGCCTACCTTTTATCCAAATCCACAGAACAAGGGTGAGAAAATTTTGCATTCTTTGGACATACACAGGCAGCTACGCTTTTACTTGGACAGAACTAAAGCTTTCAGAAAGACTGAGCAACTTTTAGTGTCATATGCTGCTGGATCACAAGGAAGGGCTATCTCAAAACAGACTGTTTCTAAATGGATAGGCCATGGCATCCGTTTCTGCTATTCTCAACATGGCAAATCAGTGCCTAAGGGCATTAGGCTTCATTCCACCAGAGCAGCAGCCACTTCAGCAGCCTTCCTCAGAGGAGTACCAACCAAAGATATCTTAGAGGCTGCAACCTGGGGTTCAGTGCACACCTTCACAAAGCACTACCACTTACCTCTTTACTCTAAGTCCAGAGCAGGGTTTGCCACTGCAGTCCTGCAGGGCATCATAGCCTCTCCTAATTCTATTTAGCCCAGCCACCCATCCTCAGCTTTGGGATTCAACCCAAGTGTAATGACTGCAACAGTGAAACACGATGAACATAGTACAGTTGTGTACCTACCATAAATGTAGATGTTCGAGTGTATTCACTGTTGCAGTCCAGGTTACCCACCATCCATCCCCCTTCTCTTTGCTGGGACTTATCTGCACTTCTCTATCCTATACAACCTTTTTGGTGTATTTGCTTGTAGATGAAGGAAATGTTATTTTTGTGCATGCATTTTTATTGGCATATTTTTCAGTCTACCAATTTGGGGGCACCTGACATCTGGGGCAAGATAAACTGAAGAAAATGGCGTCGGCTGCATCTTTTATACCCCTGGCGCACTGATATCAGGGAAGAGGCTTACAGCAACCCGGACGTAGACTTTGGAATTCTGGCCGACTGAGGTTAGCCTGCCAGCAGGATAACCCAAGAGTAATGACTGCAACAGTGAATACACTTGAACATCTACATTTATGGTAGGTACACAACTGTACTTTCCCCACTCTTCTGCAGATGCTTTAAAAACAGTCTTCCTGCCCTACTAAGTAGTCAGCATTTCAGAATGTTGACCTTATGGTCTTGACCGTATGAAAGAGGATGTTCTCAAATGTCACCCTGGTGATATAGACCCAATAGATATATATATATATATATATATATATATATATATATATATATATATATATGTATGTATGTATATATATATATATATATGTATATATATATATATATATATATATATATATATATATATATATATATATATATATATATATATATATATATATATATATATATATATATATATATATATATATATATATATGTATATATATATATATATAAATGTACATAAATATATATAAAATAGGTCTTTATCAGAATGTCAAATATTTGACAGTCAAAACATCAAATCCACAACATTGCATGCTCAGAATATTAAAACTGTGCACCTCCGCACCCCTACTAATTATATATACCAATTACAAGATTGTAATACAGCAGGGAAAGGGCAATACCCCACTCCCAGCTGTACTGTGATCAGAGAAATGAGTTACTAGCATTTGTTGATCTTCTACATATTTAACATTTTGTATTCGATATTCTGAAGCTTGGCATTTTTGGGTTTTGATCATGTAACAGCCACTGATACATAGATATGTATTTGTACATTTATTATATATATTGTGTATATGTTTATGCACTGGTACACATGTACATATTTATATATATGTATTAGTATTTCCTAGTTTCGTAGCATTCTTTTAGGTGACTGTTACTCTGCAGGGGTGGCCTAAGCTTTACTAAACACTTTGTGATTTAATGGGGATAGATGGTTGTCACACCACTTACCTTGTGAGCCTGTGATATTCTATCTCTCAGTCTGAAAGCAGCATCAGTAGAGAATGCTGATGGTCCTGTATTCAAGTCCTATTCATAGTCAGACTTTTAGTTTATTTCCTTTCAGCCAGAAAGAGGACTAGAATGAGCATAATTCAGGCCTTTGTTATAGGTTAGGTACTGCAAAGTAAGAACACCTTATTTATGAATTTAAGTCTAGATTTTCTTTGAGGGTATATCAGTCAACAGATAATGTATGCAGAACATTGAGCTCTCATGTGGAATATGTCTGTATTTTTTTATTGCACCATTCCCCAGGTAACCATCAAACATCCCATTTACTCTTTTACACCCAGTTGGCCTGCTTGATCTCCCAGTAGGGGATAGAAGCCTGTGGCCCATTTGTTCCTCCTGGGAGGTAAGAGTCATGTGGTATGACTGCTGTCATCATGCAGCATAGAGAGTCAGGGTCTTTCTCTTAAGCCCTGGCCTTTCTTACTGCTCATACCTGCTGATGCCCCAGCGGCTGATGTATAGTGGGCATCACCGATGTGTGTGTCTCCTGCTTCCACAAGAGATGCCCTCATTATCAACACTACATCTTTGAAAGGCAGGCATCTCTGACCTCCACCAGGGTTCCATCTAAAATTTTTACTACAGCCATATGCTCCTTGACTCTTCCACCAGAGACAGTTAAGTAGGCTTTGCCTCATTGTTCCCCTCTCGCTTTCTCTGGTCTGCTCTTGCAGTGCCCAAGTCACTGGTCAAATTTGGGTCATCTGGGCCATAGTAAGAGCCATCTCCCTCTATGTTAATGGAGCTGAATGTGAATTTTTCTTTTTAACTGTTAGCTGCATATCTGGTGCTCTTTCTGTCTCTGTCAGTCTCTGTTACACACCGAATATAAAGAGCTAAATGTGTTACTTCCAGTTCAAGTGAAATGCCATATTACAGTGTAAGTAGAATGGGGGGAAGGGGTGGTTGTATGTGGTTCAAGCTGCCATGAGGCACAATTGTCAAGGAAGGGGGTGGTTGTATGTGGTGAAAGCTGCTAGGGTGCACAATTGTCAGGGAAGGGGTTGGTTGTATGTGGTGCAAGCTGCCAGGGGGCACAACTGTCAGGGAAGGGGGTGGTTGTATGTGGTGCAAGCTGCCAGGGGGCATAATTATCATGGAAGGGTTGATTGTTTGTGGTGCAAACTGCTAGGGGGCACAATTGTCATTCACTGATGTGGTACAAGGGCAGTACTGGCACTCATATAAGAAGCCACAAATGATATTGTCTGTTCCTTAATGAATGCTGATACTGCATTTGTGGAGCTGTGTCTGTGTAGCAAGTGGCTTGCTGTAATTACTTTTGTGTTTTTTTTTTCTGGTCTTCATCTTCAGGAAGATCTGTTTTTCATTTCTTGGTCTTTAACTTTGGGTTGTGGGGATGCTAGTCTGGGGACTGCTCAATTCATGGCTCTGTACTCTACTAACCAAATGTAATACTGCTCAGGATAATAGTTTATGAAAAACAGTTGCTTTTAAAATTGTTTACCTGTAGGAAAGCCAAACTTCTTCCAGTATTTAAATACCTAATTTTTCATGCCTATGTTTTTGTCCCGACTGTATATGTAATTAAGGAATGTAATGCAGCAGTAAAGTGCAGCTGCTAAGATGAAAATAGATTTGCAAAAACCTTTTCAAGGCACCATCTCTCTGTGTCGTTCGACTGTTGAAGTTAAAAAGTGTGTGATTTAAGAATCAAATAGAATAGGAACAAAGCCAGTTTCCGGTCCCCATTGGTACAGAACGTAGCTTGAATTCACAGCTTACTGCTTTGAAGTAGCTTTATTTCTTTAAGCATTGCAGTGCATACAGTGCTGAGATGTGACTAGCTTTGCAGATGTTTTAGGAAATGAAATTTGCTCGCTTCTAACAGTCAAAAAGGGAAAATATACAAATGCAGAGGTTTGCAACAGCTGTATGCCTTAACCTACTGACAAAGACTCTTGAAAAATAGATCTATGGGATAATTAGTATGGAATTTGCTTATGAAAATTACAACTCCTCCCACTTTCAATGGGATTATGGGACTCAGAAATAATAAGTTTGTAATATTAAAAAAAAAACAACAGTGACAAAATAACACAAATATTAACAGAATAATTATGTTTTATTAATGTTTCCACATATACCTTGAATCCAGATTTATTAACACCTAATTACAACATAACAGTAAATGAATATTCTGCTTACTGTGATGATCAGACTATGACTGTATTGCTGTGTTTCCTGTGATGTCACATCCATCCGTAACAGTAAACATCATATTAATTTCTCATGGACATTAGCTGGAATGGTGTTTCTAAATTTGAATTTAACACATTATGTTTTTTTCTTCAGATTATTCTCAGGTCTTCCTTATAAGTGGAATTTAGAGTAATAAAGGTTTACCTAGTAAATAAAGGGCAGTAAATAAATTAATAAAAGGCATGCCAGTTAGGATTCCAAATGCTTATAAATATACTATTTCAAAAGCAAAAATATGTGTGGCTTCAGTAATATTAAAAACTAAGTCATATGTAATGTACTGCACAAATTAGTTCAACAGACCAGAAAACAGAGATTCCAAATAGATAAGGTAACAGATCCTCAGCAAATTGTATCTAAATATTTTACAAGGCAAGATGTTTTCTTTCTTCTGAATACTACTGGAAACTGTGATGCTATTACAAATGACTAGAATTATCTTAAAGTGGTATGACAGCAGTTGACAAGTAACATTTGACATATGCAGTTTTGTATTATTAAAGTTTAAAGAAAGCCAATTTACACTTGTTGATGGTATGCATTTCCTGTACAAAATCACACATTTCAGTGTGTTCCAGTTTAGGCATCTGAAAAGGTTGCAGTCCTATATATTTCAGTGCCGATTGATCTGAAACTGAGTACTAAGACAGTTGTAATGGCAGCAAATGGAGGATAACAGAGCAGAAAATTGAGAAAGAAGGGATAGTTGTGTAACAGGTTAACAGCTTTGTGTAGCTGGGAGGGGGTGACTGATCTAAATTATTAGATGGCTTACTTTTACAGAAGCTTTTAGTTTCTCGTACTGCCATTTCCATCAGTGTTAATAAGGGAATAAATTACTCCATGGTGTCAGTAGCTAATCTGCCTGTGTCTCCTGCATAATCACACACAAATATCTAGTGCACATCAGTATGGAATCTGTCACCATTCTCTGTCTCACTGCCTTACCCTGTCTCTGTCACTCACACACTAACTCACAAACACACTTACATTGTGTAATACTGGATCTTCCCAGAGCATTGTGTTACTTGGTTTACGTAGTACATTTCCAGATAGGCTGTAGGGGGCACGAATCCTAAGACTATACAAAGCACTGTGTACCCTGATTAAAGACAAGTCAGAGGGTGCTTGGCTTGCTTAGCTCTCAACCTCTTTGAGCAAGAAATCTGGACAAAGCCCAAAATAGTGTGGGAACAAAGGCTCAAAATAGGGGCAGATTTTAAATATTGTTCATATAAATTCAGAACGTTGCTACAGTAGCAGGATTTGTGTTAGCATGCATTTTTTGAAATACATGATGTGAAACTCAAATGTGTGCCATTACTTAATGACTTCAGTCCTCATTGATTTCATAAGTTCATAGGTGAATACTAGGCTAACTGCCTTGAAGAGCCATTTTAAGCCTAGCCAATAATCCAAGGTCAGAAAGAAACCCTGCACCTTGTGTATAAAGTTTGCCAAAACCCCCAACAAATTTTGAGGAACAAATCAAAATATGAGGTAAACTTCTGGACAGTTGAGAGGTATGCTCAGCTGCCTCTGTTATTATTGACAAAATATATAGTTACACTCTGCCCTGTTTAGGCAGCTGGCATGTACTACATTATGGCAAGCACTTCAGGTTATTTTTGTGCATTGATGTAATAGAGTTTTGAGGCTCTCTTTTATATTTAAAACATGGCAAAAGCATGATCAGTAAATATTACAACATCAAGCTTTCAAAGGTTCTTGGCTACGCAGCAGAAGCTTTTCTGTTCAAAAAGTACAGGTACAAAGTCTGAGTAAGTGCCCTATAGTTTTTCAGTAATGGCTGTTAGGTAGGGCTGATTGACATGTCTGTTTAAATGGAGCACTGCCTCTACCCCTGCTCATTTATTACACACTGCTCTTGTACAAAACAAATAGATATACTAAGCGCTATGTCAACTACTGTTTGCAGGCATAGCTAAGTATTCTGTTCTGTTTTTTTCCTTCTTTTCTTTTCTTATTCATGTATACGTGTGTGGAGAATGACACTTGTTTCTACTTTCAAATGTGGTTTACTTACCCACACCATGACAAGGCTTCCACTGCAGCTGCTGTTGCTAGTAGAGTCTGAAGTGTATACTAGTGTTGTGAGTCATGATGCTGCCTTCACTGCTTTTCTTGGCAGTCGGGAGTGGCCTTCTGATTCCTCCTGCTTAGGGTTTGCCTAGCTCTTGTTGTTGCTTGCTTCTTCGCTTGTCTCAATACTCTTACAGTCCATCATGGTCACGGCTTTAGTAATGTCATCATGTCAGTGATGCTAACATTCCATGAGGGGTCAGACTGTTAATAAAATTACAATTTAAAGGGACCACTTAGAATTCTGTGGGACCCTGGTTTTTTTTTTAATTAAATGAGGTGTTTTTGAGGAAGTACCAGGTATTTTAGAGGTACAATAGCAACCACTGTAGCAATGCTGTTAACTAGACTTTGCTGCAGTTAATACTTTTTGTTCGTGTGGTTACAGGTGTATGTCTGCCTGTCTGGAATGCATTTTTTGTTTCTGCTATTGGACCTGTTTCCATTTGTGAGGAGAAAGCCTTTCATGTGCTGTTTACACAGAGTGCCTGTGTGGTGTTCACTACAGTGGTATCAGTTTTGTGTCATAGCTGCAGAATTCTGTGTCCACAGAAAATATCAGATGTTCTTCATCTCACATTGCTGCAGTCCTTACTTATGGGTAGTCCGCTGTCCTCGGTCGGCCCGAATACCAAAGTATTAGGCTGACGTCGGTCATGGGCGCCTAGATCTGACATCAGAGCGTCAGGGTATAAAGGCGCATGACCGACGTCATATCCTCAGTCTTTTTTGCCGCATGGTCTGATGCAGAAGCAGCATTGTAAGTGCCGTTCGGCGTTCTGAAATTTTTCGTTTTCAGAGTTTCAGACTGATACCAAGTTGGGCTAAGTACCGCTGGGGAATATTTTGTTTTTCTTGCCTCAGTTACTTACCGGATGTCAGAAAAGTGAATAATTGTATTTCTTGTGGGAAACAGATACCGCATAGGGATTACCACTCGCTTTGTATTCCTTGTTTGGGACCGGAGCACCGTAGTCGGGTGTCGATTTTGTGCTAGGTTTAATAAGCGCACTATAAACGGAGGTTAGATTGCGCTAGGTTAGTCTTTGGCAAGAGGTGTAATTATAATATGCCGCCGGATGTTCCGGCCTGCTTCTACTAAGAAGCGCAAAGACAAATCTTTAAAGCCTAGGCAGGATGATTCGTCCGCTTCGACACCGGACCTTTAGAAGCTACAGCTGAACAGGTGGATCCGGCTGAAGTTTCTGTTGAGTCCCAGGGGGAAACTTTGATTTTACAGGATGTGGCCTCTCAGGAGGCAGGTCAGGCTGAAGGGGCCTCTCAGGTTACTATTCTCCCTTCTATGCCTAAGGTGGTTAGGCCTTCTGCTACTGTTTCTAAGGCTCCTTCTAAGGGCAGGTCTGTCTTGCCTTCCTCTGGTGTCAGTTCTGGTTCTTCAGGGTCTGTGCCTAAAAAGCACATGCTTAAAATGGCAGAGGATTTGATTACTTTAATTAGAGGTTCTATGCCCCCTCCTGATAAAAGGCCCAGGGTGGAGCCAGAGTTGGAAAGTTTGGAGCAGGCCTCAGATGATTCAGAGTCTTCTGCTGAAGACATTCAAGATTTCCTCCTTATTCTGATTCTGATGCAGAGGATTCCACTCCTTCTGCTTCTCCTCCAGAGGATTTTTCATTTTCAGAAACTCTGCATTCCATGAGGGAGCATTTTCAGTGGGAGGGACAGGATTACTCTGATTCACGGAAGAGACTTAGGGAGTTCTTGTTTTTACCACAGCATAGACCCTTAGCTATACCTCCGGTTTTGGATGTTGTTTCAGATGTTTTTTCGGAAGCTTCCCTTAATCCAGATTCTGTGCCTCCTGCCCCAGTTAAACTCGACAGGTATTACAGGGTGCCTGAGGCTCATAAATATCTGTATAAGAGTCCTAGGGCGGACCCAGAAACTATTAGTCAGGGGCCTAAGGGTGTTAGAGCCTCTGTTGTCAAGAATCCGGTTCCTCTGGATAAGGAAGCTAGAGCTTTGGATAGATGGGGTAAGAAGGTGTATACCTCTTCTACTTTAGCAATGAGAGCTTTGAACTGCCAGTTTCATATGTTGAAGTATCAGAATTTCCTCCTTTCTCAGCTAAGGTCTAAAGTGGATGCTTTGGCAGAGGGCATAGAGTGTAAAGAATTGCAGGATTTAGTGCATGTTTCTGAACAGGTGGGTAAGCACTCTTTGCAATGTGGTTTTGATGCTTTACAGGCTTCTTCTAGGGTGGCTGCCACTGGTTCAGTTATTCGTAGGCACGCCTGGCTTAAGGATCAGAATTTGTCTGAGCATGTTAAGTCTAGAATTCTGGATGCCCTTTACAGTCTGAAGTTTTGTTTGGTCCTCCTGTGGAGTCAGTCTTAAAGAAAATGGAAGACAAGGCTAAGTCTATGCAGACTGTTAAAGATTTTTTGCAGGTACAACCGCCAAAGTTTAGTAGAAATTGGCCTACTAAGGGGTGGACGTACCCTTCTTCTGATTCTCAGTCTAGGGGTAGATCTAGGCGTGGTAGGGGCAGAGCTCAGAGTACTTTCAGGCCGAGACAATGGAGTTTGCCTGCTCAATCTGCTGGTGAGGGCAGGGCCAGTCCTTTCGTAAACAGGCCCAATGACCTACATTTTCAGCTGCCAGATTCTTCTTGCCTGGCAGCTCCTTTGGGAGGAAAGTTGGCTCTTTTCAAGCAAAATTGGCATTTAGTCACCCAGGACAAATGGGTATTGGACATTATAAACCGAGGTTACAAGTTCTATTTCCATACCATGCCTCCTTTCAAAGGCATGCCAGACGCATTCTCCGGCAAAGGATAGAGGCTCGCAGACAAATTTCTTTACTTCTTCAAATAGGAGCTATACAGCCACTGCCTCTGTCAGAAGTGGGCCTAGGATTTTATTCTCGCCTGTTTCTAGTTCCAAAGAAAGGGAACACGTGGAGGCCAATTTTGGATTTATCTATCCTCAACACTTACCTGGACATTCCAAAGTTCAAGATGCTGACTTTACAACAACTTTTACCTCTGTTGGGAAAAGATCACTGGATGGTTACTCTGGATCTCAAAGAGGCTTACCTTCATGTTTCTATCAGGCCCAGTTGCAGGAGGTACCTGCTGGCTGGAAATTTACATTATCAGTTCTCTGCATTGCCCTTTGGCTTATCTACTGCCCAGAGTGTTCACAAAGGTTCTGGCTCCAGTGATAGCATTTTTCAGACTAAGAGGAATACAGATTTATCCTTATTTGGACGATTGCCTGATTATTGCACAAGAAAAGGACGAACTTCTTCATCATCTACAGTATGTCATGGCAGTGTTAAGATGCCTAGGGTATTCTGTGAACGAAACAAAGTCCAGTCTAGTACCCTCTCAGGACATGTGCTTTCTGGGTGTGAGGCTGAATACAGCTTCCCAGATGGCCTTTTCGACCCCGGACAAACAAAGAAGCCTTTCTCTTTATTTCCATCAAATGTCTCTACGGTCCAGGCTGACTGCAAGGACAGTCCTTCAAGCCTTGGGGTTCATGGCATCTTGTATTCTGGTGCTTCCCAATGCCAAATTGCATATGAGGAAGCTTCAATGGTATCTCAAAAATGTATGGACACAGCACTGCCAAGATCTAGACACTGTCATTCGTGATAATGAAGGAGTTTTGTGGTGGGCTCAGGAATGTCACCTAAACAAGGGACTCTCTGTGACCCGCCAGAGGCGAGTCAGATTCTAACGACAGATGCCTCGGACAAGGCTTGGGGAGCACACCTCAATGGAAAATGGGTGCAAAACACGTGGCCTGTCAAACTCCAACATTTGCATATCAACTTGAAGGAAATGTTAGCAGTCCAGTTTGCATTGATGGCTTTCAAAGATTTACTTCACCCGGGGCAGGTGTTGATTCAAACAGACAACACTACTGTCATGTGGTACATCAACAAGCAGTGGGGAACCCATTCTTACCCTCTTTGCAGGCAAGCGATGATTCTGTGGGAAACTGCTCTCAATCTACACCTCAATCTTCAGGCAAGGTTTCTACCAGGAGCACAGAACTCCTTAGCAGATGTATTGAGCAGACAAATAGTGGATCCTCACGAGTGGAAATTGGATCCTCATGTATTTCAACAGTTGACAGTGTTATGGGGAACTCCAGACATAGATCTGTTCGCTTCTCCACTAAATTACCAGTTGCCAAAGTTTTGCACAAAATGTTTCATCACACAGCTTGGAAGGTGGACGCCTATCATTCAGTTGGAACAATCTGCATGTATATGCCTTTCCACCTCTGCCTCTTCTTCCCAAGGTACTCTTGAAGGCCAGACAAGACAAGCCAACCATGATTTTGATAGCACCGGATTGGCCTCGACAACACTGGTACCCACTACTGAGGAGCTTAGTACGAGAACCTCCATGGCCTCTGCCTTTGATTCCGCACCTTTGTCACAAGAGGACAGTCACTTCCTCAATGTCAAGATTCAGTCTCTACATCTAACAGCCTGGCATATTCTGTTTTAGACTCTGGAGGGTCTCAACTTCCACAACAGGTTTTGAATGTTATTTTGGAGGCCAGGAGGCCTAGTACCAGGAAAGTTTACGCTGATAAATGGAGGAGATTTTTTATTTGGAGCAAAGGAAAGGACTTTGATGTCTCCAAACCTGATTTAAGTGTTGCTCTTCAATATCTTACTGAGTTATTGGACAAGGGTTTGTCTTTCTCCTCAATAAAGGTCCATGCTGCAGCCATTTCTGCTCACTATGATTGTGACCCTCCTTTATTCTCTCATCCTTGGTTTAAGCAATTTCTTAGAGGGGCAAAGAATATAAGACCCCCATGTAGAGCTCCTACTCCTGCTTGGGATCTCAATTTTGTGTTGATAAAACTTACTCTACAGCCTTTTGAGCCTGCAGCTACTGCCGAGTTAAAGTATTTGTCATGGAAAACTGCTTTTTTGTTGGCCATTACCTCTGCAAGAAGGGTTTCTGAATTACAGGCCCTCATGGCAGTGGAGCCTTTCCTAATTTTTCATAAGGATAGGTATCTTTAGCACTAATCCTTCCTTTATGCCTAAGGTGGTTTCTAGTGTGGCCTTAAATCAAACTATTCATTTGCCTACTTTTTATGCAAACCCCCAAAATAAAGGGGAGAAAATTTTGCATACTTTGGATATTCACAGGCAGTTGCGTTATTATTTGAGCAGAACCAAGGAGTTCAGACAGTCTCAGCAATTGTTTGTTTCTTTTGCTTTGGGTTCACAGGGTAAACCTGTTTCAAAACAAACTATTTCTAAATGGATTGGGTTTTGTATTTCTTTCTGTTATTCCCATCATGGTAAGGAGATTCCTGCGGGAATCAGGCCTCATTCCACTAGGGCTACTGCTACTTCTACGGCCTTTCTAAGGGGGGTAGCTACAAAAGACATTTTGGAGGCAGCTACTTGGAGTTCAGTGCATACCTTTCTAAACATTACCACCTTCCTCTTTATTCTAAGTCTAGGGCTGGATTTGCCACTGCAATTTTACAGGGCATTTTAGCGGCCCCTAATGCTTTATGATTTTTACCATCCTCCCTTTCCGCTGCTTTGGGATTCTACCCATAAGTAAGGACTGCAGCAATGTGAGATGAAGAACATAGTACAGTTTTGTACCTACCATAAATGTAGATGTTCGAAGATCCACATTGCTGCAGTCCAATTTACCCTCCCTCCTTCCCCACTGTAGTTAGACTTGGTGCTATGCTTTAGGTGATGGTTGTTGTTGGGCATGTTTTTGGGAGGTATTCTGTTTTGGCTGTGGCCTTTCTGGTTTGGTCTTCTGACATCTGGGGCAAGAAAAGACTGAGGATATGACGTCGGTCATGCGCCTTTATACCCTGACGCTCTGATGTCAGATCTAGGCGCCTATGACCGACGTCAGCCTAATACTTTGGTATTCGGGCCGACCGAGGACAGCGGACTACCCATAAGTAAGGACTGCAGCAATGTGGATCTTCGAACATCTACATTTATGGTAGGTACAAAACTGTACTTTTTGTATCATAGTTGCAGAATTCTGTCCACAGAAACTGTCAGTAGGCTTAATCACTGGAGGTCACTACACTGCAGCCTAAAAAAGATCTGCATATGATAACATTTAAGGAGTGAAATGAATGTCAACACAGTTTCTAGCTGCTGTAGCCTGAACTCATGGCAGACTGAGTAGTAGCACTGAATATGTATGTAGTCTGACAGTGCCATAGTGTAGCTTTTGTGAGAACATCAGCTGCAGATAGTAGTACTGATAAGTGTGGTTTCTGGAAAAGTGATCATAAATGGATTCAGTTTTCTGCATTCATCCTGCCAGCACAAGGTAGAATTTCCTGAAGTAAGCAAGTTATCAATAGCCATACCTCTAAGGTTTGTATTAAGTATTTCTGACTGTGATTCATAGTGGACTAGCAGTAGAAGTTGTCTATTTTCTTTGTTTATTGTTTTTAGTTTTGTTGTCATCCGCTTGAAGGGGCTTATATTTCCCCCCTCTTACTAAGTAGAGGATAGCAGCATGTAATACGTGGAGCCATAGCCAGCCTTAGGCATAGGCCAACTAGGTGGCTGCCTAGGGCGCCGCTATAGCAGGGGTGCTTTTCCAGTATTTATATGGTGTAGGTAGACCAGGATGGGGGCACTGGGTGGTATAGTGGGGGACACCATGGAGACCTTTTGCCTAGGGCACCAATTGACCTAAGGCCACTCTTGTGTGGAGCTGGCGTAGTGAAGAGCAGGGGAAGACCCCTCAGATCCTGGACACATACCTTCAAGCACCACCTAATGTCTTACTGTAGGGCCATTGCAGTCTTCCAGTCTGCAGAAATGCACTAGGTAATTAACACGGTGTTGTAGATGCCTTAGTAATACGTTACCTTTCCAGTCTTCCTAACCTGTGTACAGAGACATTCGGTCTACATTCGACTGAGAAGCTTCATAGGGCACAACCCTTTGTGTGTAGGTAATGGATGCACACATGCACATATCAACATCATTACTGTCATCATTGTATGTAATTATAATACTCCTGTTTCAAACCTAGTGATGTATTTCACCTGTAAATGTAAAGTACATTTTTAAGTCCTGTAGCTTAGTACTAATTATTTATTAGTTATTTTGTCTGCCTTCTCATATATTTACAAATTCAAACTCACTGAACGATTTTATTTTGCTGGTTTTATCCTTAGCATATGTAAAGCATTATTGCTCTTTATGTTTCAAGTTCATAACAATCAGTTCATTACCCTACTAATGGTATTTTATCCCTCGTTGCTTTTCCTTTATGAAGTCTCACCCTTCCTGTAGCACAGAACAAGTTAATTTCTTCTGTCTTCTGTTTGTAAGTGAAATCACTGTACCCATTAATGGCTGTTGTAAATTTGTGCTGAGCCTTTCAGTAGCTTTGAAATGCTTTACATAGCTTGGACATCAATCAATACCCCATATCTTATTGCCTTATTTAAGGGCAACAGTACATTCCTTTGTCTGAAAGTAAGTGTTGTGAATATCCCAACTCAATTTTCAGTCATCTTTACTACAAAGTCTGGTGCTCTATCTACTTTTATTTCCAACCCATTCGCTTCAGTATTTTTGTGGTTTCTCTTTATATATCTTTTATTTCTAGGCCATTCTCCTCAATATTTTTGTGGTTTCTCTTTATATATTTTTTATTTCTAGCCCATTCGCTTCAATATTTTTGTTGTTTCTCTTTATATATTTTTTTATTTCTAGGCCATTCTCCTCAATATTACTTGCCTTTTCTCGTTATAATTTTTGTAATACTATTCCATATGGCATATTCTTACTGTCTTACTTTGTCTTCTAATTTGTTTTTAAATATTTTCAACTTTTATTGTATAAATGAAAAGAAAACAAAAATAACCACTAGTTTAAACATTAGCCATATTAAAGTAATACACATTCAGATAGTTAAATGAGATTCATAGGCATCGTGTGTAGGTATGGGTGTAAAATGAATGTGCAGCAGAAATGAAGCCTGTTTAATTACCATAACTGATCACAAGACTAGTGAGTGTAACCTCAGGGAGATTCCTACCTTGAATACCAAATTAAATATTAGTGCAGAAAATTTAAGCTTCAAATGTTCTCTTTTGTTATTAAAAGCGAACTATAATAAATCATTATTAATAAATAGACAAATAAATATAACTTTAAAAAGCAGAACTTTCATAATGATAAATTAGCAGCTGCTGAATTGCCTAGTCCTCCGTGGTCTACACTTGAGACCCTTTAAGTCTGACAAAATCCATTTTTCTGCACAGTTTTTGTTTCTAACACCCTGTTACATCCCATTGTTAGTTTTGTCCTGGATGGTTAAAGAAAAGTCTGGAAGATTCTCAGTGATCTGAGGCAGTTGCACAATGTATTAAAGTATTTCCTGCTTTGAAGCATTTTGGAAAGGTGAGTCAGGGAATAGCATCACAGAATCAGCATATTCAGCCATAGGGCATCAGTGCATTCCTGACCTCACTTCCTGGCTTGTCAGCCAACCTGGAAGCACTGCTAATAAAGTATAGGTCAGACATTCAAACAACTATGAGTCTTACTAAATCATTTGGATATTCTAAACACTTTAATGTTTACAGCATGGAAAGCATTTCACAGATGTTTACAAAAAAAGGTCACAGAAATCCTTTTTTTTTCTCAGCATATCTTTGAGTTTTGGTTTGTATGGTAGAAATGTCATTACCACAAAAGCTCAATTTAAGTTTAGTAAGATGCAAATTGTATTTCATGCTGAAACTCTTATTGGTAACAGCTAAGTCACTTACTTATTGTGTCTTCAGGCTCTCCAAATGATCATTGGACCTAAGATTTGCTCATCTGTCACCTTGCTTATTCTTCCCATGGTGAGCCATTTTACATAGTAAACAAACATTTTCCAGAGCATCTTAAACTGAGTAGTATAAAAACTGAAACCACAAAAATGGTCAGTTTTATAACAAAAATGTCCGAATATGCAAGTGTGCAGCTTAAGTGGTTGAGAGTCGTTTGAACCTTGCAACCTTTTAAGTAGTACCCCCCCCCCCCGCCCCCACACTGAGGTGTTTGGATCCTACTCATTTGCCCAGTGCCTAACAATTCATTTCCTTGTTGAGAATGGTGCTGTGAACTTTGTCATACTGGAAGGATTTTTTGGATATTTTCTTATGCGCTACCTGCTTGACACCCCATTCTCTGTTTGTCCTAGTCATGCAATGCATCATACCAGGTGTGCTTCCATATATAATTGTTGTGTAGACGGGGCATTTTCTGGCATACCTAACATGTTTGTCCCATTTGTTACTGTCCACCTTCAGCTTATTCACTGGTAAAGAAGTAACCTTTAAACCATTGCCTTCTCCCAATGAGAAGACAAACAGATATCCTTCAAATTTTATTATTTAGCTCAGTTTTCAGTAGTTGCACTTGTAATTGTACCTCTGTCTTCAGTGATGCAGTTGAATGCCCTTCTGCAACTCTCTGCGATGGCACTTTATCACAAAATGACATCTTTGTGAAACTCCACCTTGTTATGTTGTATAAAAGTAATTCCAGGCTTATTTCCTGAGGTTCATCACTAGTGGCAACTGATAGGTTGTCTGCAAGTTTTCAGTATAACAGGTAGTACATGGAGCACCTTGAATAAACTCTGAAATCGGGATAAAAACAACCTGCATAATGTTATTCTAAGGACTGATGATAAAGTTAGGGACTTAGGAGTATTTGTGGACAATCAACTTAGTTATGAAGATAACCTTAACTGGGTCATCATGAATTGCTATGCAGTTATCACGGGTTTACAGCATAGCTTCTCAAGCAGAATGAGAATGTATTGGTACCCATATATAAAGCAGTTGTAAGGCACAGTATTGATTATTGTAGTGCTGCTTGGAATTTCAGCCATTACCAGCTAACTCTGCTGAAAAAAATGCAGAAGTATTTTACTAGAAAAGATAAGCAGTTAATAAATGAAAATATAAGTATTACATTAAACATTTGTCCCTGTATTCTAGGTGTAGATTGGTTCATTGTGACCTTATATTATAGGTTCATAGGTGTGTACTAGGCTAATGGTCCTGGAGCCTTTACAAGCCTAGCCCATAGAAGTGCCCTGACATTGTGCCACCCGATGTTAATTCCCAGTGCCTCTATCAAGTAGAGTCAATGGACTGATCCCCAGGGTGAACTTTCTATTTCCCATCCACTCATCAAGATTTCTCTTGAAGAAGGCCAGTGAGGTGCTCTGCTTGACCTGTATGGGAAGTCTATTCCAGAGCATGAGCAGTCTCTGGGTTATGAACCTGTCCCTCCAGCATGTTCTGTTGATTATGGTAATGAGGTTGAGGTCTGTGGAGGGTGTGGTATGGAGGGATTGGGATTTCTTTAGGTGTACCATTTCTAACAGAGCTGGGTCAGACATGGCTTTGTAAGTCAAGCAGCGATCTTCTCTTAGTAGACGATATGAGACAGAGAATAGCTGAAATTGTTTGAGTCTGTCCATGTAGGACATGTGTTTAAGGCCTAGGATCGTCTTCCTGAGGAACTTTTGTGGCCTTTCCAGCTGTTGCATGTGTCTAGTGAGGTACATGCCAAATGGGGAATTGTACTCAATGATTGGCCTAATGAGGGAAGAGTAGAGAGAGATGATGACCTCTTTCTTCCTGGATGAAAAACCCTTTGTAATGAGATGTGCCACATAGAAGGAGTTTCTGACCACAGTGGCAATGTGGTGGTTGAAGGAGAGGTTGCTGTCAACCTGTTTCCCCAGATCTCTTATAACGCCTTCAGTGTTCAGTGTGCTCCCATCGATGTGGTAATTAGTGGCAATTGAGTTTTTCCCATTGGGGATGATGACGCATTTTTTGGCATTAAGCTTAAGGCCATGGTCTCGATGCAGTCATTGGTCTCAGTGAGACCTTTCTGTAGGATGTCTACATTGCTTGGGGAGTTAATAATGGCTCCCAGCTTGCAGTCGTCTGTGAACTTGGTCAGACAGCATCCCTCTGTGTTGGCCTGGATGTCTGAGAAGTAGATAATAAACAGGAGAGGACCCAGGACTGATCCCTGTGGGACTCCACTTGTGACTGGTCGGCAGTCTGACTTGAGTCCGCTACTTTCACACTGTGGGTTCTACCTGTGTGCCATTTTGCAACCCACCTAGTGATATAGGTGTTGATGCCTAGTTTGACAAGTTTATCAATAATTCCTGAGTGGAGAATGGTATCAAAGGCTTGGCCAGATCGAGGTAGGCTGTATGAACTGCCTTGCCCTCATCCACAGCTCTGGTGACTGACTCAAAGAAGTCAACCTGGTTGAGCAGGCAAGATCTACATTTCACAAAACCAAAGCGAGTGGGATCTAGAGTTTGGAGATTCCCTATGTCCTTGTTAATTAGGTCCATGATGATATGCTCCATAGCCTTACATATCAGACTCGTCAGGGTAATGGGGAGATAATTTCCAAGGTCTGTAGTCGCTCCCCCTTTATGAAGAGGGATGACTGTAGCAGTACGCCATTCAGTAGGGACAAAGCCTGAGGTGAGGCTGTGATTGAACAGGGCACACAGATGGGGTGCCAGTTCACTTTGTAGTTCATGTAAAACACATCCAGGGATATTTGTCGGGTCCCATGGAAGCTGTATTCTTGGCCATGGACAATGCAGCTTTAACCAGTGCTGCAATAATGCTGGGTGCCTGGCATTCCTCCGGTATTGTGATTGGTCCTTTGGGGGGGAAGAGAGGGGTAAAGTTGGCACTGAATCTGTCGGCCAGTATGTTGGCTCAGTACAGGAGGTACCATTTTGCAGTAACTCAGAGCAAACCTGGGTATTGCCATGGAGATTCTTGATAAAACTATAGCAGGCTTTGTGGTTGTTTTTAGTGTTTGTTGCTGCTCTGCCTTCATAGATGTCTTTAGAGGTTTTGATCGGGGATCCTCAACTTTTTGTTGAGGCTAATAAGGGAGTTTTTCCAGTCTTTGGACTTCACCTTTTTCTGAAACAGTTTCTTCCTTCTATTGTAGAGTTTATTAATGGCAGGGACCACCAGATTGGCTTCCTTTTTTTGGAGGAGGGTGTCTTGTTTCTGTTGGGTATGGCTAGTTTCATGCATTTATGTACATGTTCATAAAGTGCATTGGTGTATGATTCAGCAGTCATGCATCTATTTTCCATTGATGTGGGTGCCGTGAACTTAGCCACCTCTGTTTTTAGGAGCCTAAAATCAGTTTTGGAGAAGTGTTTCATGGTGGTTACCTTTGCAGGAGGTGTGGGTGAGATGTGGATTTCCATGATGATTAGTTTGTGGTCAGATCTAACCAGTAAGAGAGAACACCATTGCTATGTTGGCCACTCTTCGTATGGAAAGGTGTTGCCATATGTTTGACAATAGGAATAATACTTTTGTTGTGAAAAATTCTGTTTATTTATTTATTTATATATCAAGCTAGCTGTCCTTTTTGACTGTGTTAGTCCCACCACGCTAGTAACCTGTTTTCAGGGGTGACCAGCGGTTGTATTGATACTGCTATCCTGGCCTGAATCTGATTCACAGTCCAATCTAGGAAAACAATGTTTTCAGTTTAGAACTGGTAAGCTATGTAATTCTCTACCAGCTAGGATCAGAAAACTGTTTAGCTTGAATAGCTTTAAGGCCAAGATAGATAAATGGTTTGGAGATGGGGTTTATGTAATTTATTGACAGATTGCAAGCTCATATAATAAGGTCACTGTCAAGGCTGATTGCAATAACTCTTTCAAAATAATATTTCATGATCCTGAGTTACCATAAAATCAGGTTAGCTGTTGATTTTTTATTTTATTTTAATCTGTTTGTGAACTGTGTAAACCCATTGGTCAAAGTGTCCCTTTTCCGGGATGACACAGGATCACTGGTTAAGTAATATGTTACCTTCCCAATTCTCCTAAACTGAGTACAGAGACACGGTGGGCAAATGGAGATAGAAAGAGCCCTACCAGACTGATTCTTGGTAAAATGAGTCAAGCATTGTACCTTACTACACTGTCCAGTATGTCCCACAGAATGTTACACTTGGTATTTTTTTATCAAGATTTATTCATACAAATAACCTTCATCCTTATTTTCTAAACTCTCCTTCCCCTTCTTAGTCAGGCTACTGTTACCCGTAATGGATTTTTCTCTTGCTACCACCAAAAGACAAAGGTAAACAACCTGGAACAGTTTTTGTTTACTTGAAAAAAGGTCTTTGGCAGTTTAAATCACTTCTCATAGAAATGAGCTGCATTTATTTGTTACCTCATGATAGCCTATCACAAGAATAACTAACTTAAAAACAGAACCTATATACAGTCAAAATTCACAAGGCAACCTCCACCCTTAAGAGGCAAAATTCACTTTCTATTTAAAATGTAAAATAATTATTTTGTATTCAGCTTACATGATGTTCTAGCATGTACTTTAGTGAATATTATGCTTAATAAGACTTGAAAATTTGTATATTTTAATGTTTCACCTACTCCAGTAGAATATACTATGAATACTGGAGATGTAAAGTGGAGGTATTCCAGGGAGAGATGACATGAAGATGAGACATGAAAGTCAAATGGGTTTTAAATATAGTTTCCCAAGGATACAAATTCCACTTCCACTCCTTACAAGGTTTCTAATCAAGACTTTTCCTGGTACCCAGAAAAGACAATTCCTGGCGTCCTATCCTGGACCTGTCTGTCTTAAACACATTTTTGGTAATCCCAAAATTCAAGATGCTAACTCTTCATCAGCTGCTTCCCATGCTAGGCAAAGATGCCTGGTTGGCAACACTGGATTTAAAGGAAGCTTACCTGCACATCCCAATAAGGGAATCTTGCAGAAGATACCTACACTTCAGAGCAGGCTACATGCACTCTCAGTTCTCTGCACTGCCCTTTGGCTTATCTACTGCTCCCAGGGTATTTACAAAGTACCTAGCTCCAGTCATTGCATTTTGCAGGCAAAGAAATATTCAAATATACCCATACCTGGACGATTGTCTAATTCAGGCAGAAAGCCAGGACATGCTATTAAATCATCTGGCATTTGTAAAGAAATTGCTAACTTCTCTGGGGTACACCATAAACGAAAAGAAATCACATATTGTACCCTGCCAACAAATTGTATTCCTGGGAGCAAGCTTGAATACAACTTCCCAGATGGCCTACCTCATGCCAGAGAAAAAAGTTCATTTGACAGCCTACTTCAAACTACTGGCTACAAAGACCCAGCGATCTACAAGAAAAATACTGCAAGACCTGGGGTTCATGGCCTCCTGCATTCTACTAATTCCATATGCAAGACTGCATATGAGGAAACTACAGAGGTGTCTAAAAAGCCTATGGTGTCAACATTCACAGGATCTAGAATCAATTGTTCCTATCACACCTTGTCTATAGAGTTCCTTTGGTGGGCAGAGGCCTGCCACCAAAACAAGGGACTGCCATTCACTCTACCCCCTGCCGCCCAAACCCTAACAACAGACACATCAGACTATGCATGGGAGGCTCACTTGGCAGGGCAGTACATTCAGGGCAAATGGAACCCAAGTCAAATGCACCTGCATAGCAATCAAAAAGAAATGTTAGCTGTACAGAATGCTCTGACCGCCTTCAAGGACCACATTCTTCCAGGACAATTATTGGTAAAGACGGACAACACCCCTGTTATGTGGTACATAAACAAGCAGGGAGGAACCCACTCCTACCCTCTCTGCAGACTAGCCACGGCTCTGTGAAACACACCCTTGAGCTACCAAGTGCACCTACAGGCTCAATTCCTGCCAGGAAAGCTAAATACACTGGCAGACAACCTAAGCAAAAATCTCATGGACCCACACGAGTGGAAACTGGAACCAAAGATGTTCAACATGTTGAGAAACAAATGGGGGAGCCCAGAGATAGACCTGTTTGCCTCCCCCCAAAACTACCAATTGGACAAATTCTGCACAAGGACTCCCCACAAAGAAGCTTGGAAAGTGGATGCCCTGTCCTTCATCTGGAAAAACCTATCAGTTTATACCTTTCCCCCTCTGCCTCTCCTCTCCAAGGTGTACTACTAAAGATCAAACAGGACAAGTCAAAGACAATACTGATTGCACCAGACTGGCCACGCCAACACTGGTACCCTCTCTTGCGCAGCATGTCACTGCTGGCACCATGGCACTTTCCTCAGACCCCTACCTTGCTGTCCCAGCAGGAGAGCCAGATTCTGCACCCACAGATTCAAACCCTGAATCTGGCAGCCTGGCTAATTACCTGATCTCTCCGTTACCATCCCTCAGTAAGCAAGTGATGGATGTCATTCTGGAGGCAAGGAGGCCTAGTACTAGAAAATCCTATGCTGAAAAATGGAAAAGATTCTGTTCCTGGAGCCAAACTCAGGGGATGGGCACAGCAGCACCCAATTTACCTCAGATTCTTCAATACTTAACTGAGATGCTTCACAAGGGCCTTTCCTTTTCCTCCATCAAAATTCATGCCTCAGCCATTTCAGCACATTACAATACAGAACCACCACTCTTCTCTCATCCACTGCTGAAGCAATTCCTCAGAGGGGCCAAAAACTTAAGACTACCCAGGAGAGCCCCTACTCCAGCCTGGGACCTTAACTTTGTATTGGAAAAGCTCACTCTACCTCCCTTCGAGCCAGCTGCAAATGCAGAGTTGAAATTCTTTTCTTGGAAAACAGCCTTCCTTCGAGCCATCACTTCATCAAGAAGGGTGTCTGAATTACAGGCCCTCATGGCTGTGGAGCCTTTCACCATCTTTCTTGCGGACAGAGTTTCCCTCAGGACCAATCCCTCCCTCATGCCAAAGGTGGTATCCAGTGTGGCCCTTAATCAGTCCAATCATTTGCCAACCTTCTTTTCTGATCCACAGAACAAAGGGAAACATATACTGCACTCCTTGGATGTACACAGACAACTTAGATTTTACTTGGACAGGACTAAACCTCTCAGGAAATCTGAACAGCTGCTGGTTGCATTTGCTGCAGGTGCAGAGGGAAGGCTATTTCAAAGCAAATTTCTAAGTGGATAGGCCATTGCATTCATTTCTGCTATAAGCACCATGGAAAACCTACCCCACAGGGGATAAGACCACATTCAACTAGGGCTGCATCTACCTCTACAGCCTTTCTCAGAGGTGTCCCTACCAGGGATATCCTAGAAGCTGCTACCTGGAGTTCTGTACATACCTTCACCAAGCATTACCACTTGCCAATTTTTTTCTAAATCCAGAGCGGGCTTTGCCACTGCAGCCTTGCAGGGCCTTATAGCTGACCCTAATGCTATCTAATTACCTCCTCCCATCCTTAGCTTTGGGAATCTACCCAAATGTGATGACTGCAACAGTGAAACATGAAGAACATAGTACAGTTGTGTACACTTAAATGTAGATGTTCGAGTGTATTCACTGTTGCAGTCCTGGTTACCTTCCCTTGGTTACCCTCCCTCCAGCCCCTTGACTTCTACTGACTATACCTCTATTATTGTTTACTATGTTTAAAGCTTTTTGGTGTATTTGCTTTTTTTGTTGGAGGTGTAATATTGTATATAATTGCTTCCCATTATGGGGGCACCTGACATCTGGGGCAAGAAAAACTGATGTAATAGTGTCGGCTGCATGCTTTATACCCCTGACTACCTGACGTCATGGAAGGTGAGACAGCAACTGACGCAGGACCCAAGACCTTGATAATCAGGACGACTGAGGGCTACTGCAAGCAGATAACCCAAATGTGATAACTGCAACAGTGAATACACTCAAACATCTACATTTATGGTAAGTGTACACAACTGTACTTTGTCATTAGTGATTAAAAAAACAAATAAATGGAAGTATTGAAAAAACTAGGTAATACCTAAAATGTTAATATTGTAGTTAAGAGGTGGAATATTAACCAGGTTCAGAGACAAGTGTATATGGCTATCATAAGGTTTATCTAAGATGTATAGAGGTGGATCTGAGCAGTGTCACAAAACTATGTATATGGCTGGGAGATACTGGTAAAACTGTTCAGAGATTGTTGAAGATTGGTCATGGGGTGAAGGATTCCGAATGAAGGGAAATGACTTGGTGATGTGGCAAGCTGTATATTTCATTGGCTTTTATCTTGGAGATATGTAGAATTTGATAGGTGAAGTTTTAGTTGTGTTTTAAATGACTTTACATACTGAATGGATTTCAATTGTAGTGAGTGAGATGGATTTCTGTAGTTTAGCTACACTATTTGAGCGTCTTCTGCGTGGAGACATGCATGAATGGGCGTACCTTCGTTGAAGGTTGTGCGTGAGGTCTGGCAAGCTGGTACGTAAAAATCAACTGCCAATCATTAGCGGACCGGAGTTCCGCTTGTGGCGACCCCTAACCGGGAAAAGCCGAAAGACACAAACAAACAAATTTGAATATAGAGTCACATGAAATGACTCTGTATCCAGCCATCAATCCCCTACCCTATTTCTAGTTTTTCCCATGGGGTCAGGGTGTCTCATCAGCAGTGACAAACAGCTAGAGACAATGTTCACACCACCAGGTGGCTAGCCCTGCTGTGGCTTTTTTTCCAGGCTGCATGTGTGTACATTCACACTTACATCCAGTTTCTGTCTAGTAAATTTCTTTGGAATGTGGGAGGAAATTGGAGCACCTGAAGCAAACTCACATGGACAAAGGGTGTATGTGTGTGTGCGTGTGTGTGTGTATGTGTGTGTGTGT